>NC_139145.1:102505485-102975485 GCF_964270905.1 Leucopleurus acutus
TCTTGTTCCTATGCAAATCTGTCTATTCACCCCTTTATTCAAAACTATTCAATACTTTTTAAACTAGTCTTAAAATAATGCAAAATCTCTTAAAGTGGCCTTGAATGGTCTGACCCAAATCTATACGTATTCAGCCTCTTCTCATAGCCAGCTATCCCCTTCTCTCTTGTCTCTATTCTTGAGACCTTATTTTTGTCCTTTTTATTTACCATCTTCTTCCTGCCACGAGGACTATGCCTGAAAAGATTTTCTCTCCCTTCTTTGACTAAATAGCCCTCACTCATTCATCAGATCTCAGGTCAATGACCGTATTTTTAGAGCGGTCTTCTGGGACTTTCCTGCCTATTTCAAACACCACTATTATATGCGCTCGGAGAAATATTTATTTGAAGGAAAGGTAAGTTATCCCATTTTCAAGTTTATATTTTATTGGTGTGACCTAATATTTGTTCATCTGCATGAGACTAAATCCCATGAGGGCAGAGTTGTTTTGGGTTGTGATCATTACTGTCTGCTAGAACCTAGCACCATGCTGAATGAATGCATTTACAGTGTCCCTTGTCTTTGAGTTTAGTAGATGGTGGGCTGAGTTCAGATGCTAGTTCATTTCCTTGTATATATTTGTCATATTTTACCTTGTATAAATTCCATTTACACTCTGCTTATTTCCTATGCCAAAATAAAAGCTCTTTGAAGGCAGCTATTTTCTGTTCTTCACATTTGCACCATGTATTGATTTCCTACTGCTGCTGTAACAAGTTGCCATAAACTTGGTGGCTTCAAACAACACAAATGTATTCTCTTACATTTATCAAGTCCAAAATAGGTCTCACTGGGTTGAAATCCACAAGTTGTCAGGATTATGTTCCTTCCAGAGGCTTTGGGGGAGAATCCATTTCCTTGTCTTTTCTGACTTCTAGAGGCTAACCACATTTCTTGGCTTGTGGCCTTCTTCCATCTTCAAAGACAGAAATGGCCATTTGAGTCTCACATCTCATCACGGATTTTCACTCCTCCAACTATTCTTTCACTTAACAGGACACTTGTGATTATTTTGAGCTCACCTGGATAATCCAGGATTCTCTCAAAGTCAGCTAATTAGACACCTTAATTCCATCTGCAACCTTAATTCCTTTTGCATGTGATAAAATATATTCACATGTTCTGAGAACTAGGGTGCAGGTCATTTGGGGGTTAATTATTCTGTCTACCATAGACCTCAACAGCACTTGACACAGTATTTTGCATATAGAAGGCGATCCAGAAACATGTGACATAAAATGAACTATTTGACAAAATTTAGAATCATATCATCATTATATCATGTAACACTCTAGTTTAGAATGGATCTTCAGGGGCCAAGCAGATCTTCAGTTTACAGGTAAGGAAAGAGAAGAGGTTTGAGGAAGTACTGTACATCACGTATCTCATGCATGGCAAAATTCAGATGCTACCAAAACTTCTATTCCTAGTCTAGGGTTCTTTCTTTCATATTATTATTAACCAAAGTTGAAAAGAATATGTGATATCTCATTGTAGTTACAAAAGTTTGATTTCAAGCTTTCAGTTGTCTCTGAAATTTTCTGCAAAATAGAAAAATGTTTGTCTAATAGGCCATCTTGCCTGGCAGGAAAAAAGCAAGAACAGTTTGAACTTGTAAATAGAGATATTCAAGTGCCATAATAACCATCCTCTTTAAGTAAGACCTTTTGATACTCTCACACAGTCTACAAGGGATCTATTACACAGGATCTGTTTTAGAATTTCAAGGATTGATGAACTCTTAAGAATATTTTAAATTAGAATAATCTATGCAAACACAACATTCACAAGGATGTTAGGCAAACATTTACATTATATTTGCCAACAGGCAGAGTAATTATTTAGAATTTATGTCAGATACCAAACAAAATTGAGTGGTTTTTAAGAGAAACACTAAAGTATCGTGTAACTAAAAGAGAACTAGGTGATGATGTGAATCATAACTCAGCCACTTATCCACCATTTCTTCAACTCTAAAATGACATGAAATCACCTGCTTCAAAGGGGTGTTTTGAGTGTGAAGTGTTGTATGTGGAAACAGCAACAAGGTACTGAATTTATGGAAGGCACCAAATTTTTACTTCCCCCTCCTTCTCTTTCCACATCTAAAAATGAATAATAGGTCATTCAAATTCATGCAAGTTATAAGGGATTTTTTAAGTGTGATTACAAATTTGATATATAATACACATTTTTCACTCTCCTTTAACTGCCAAATGGTGACATAATATAGGATAATGGAATCTGACAAATCTGGTTTTGTATCCTGGATCTCTCATTTTGTCCTCAAGTAATTTAGTTTCTATGTCTTCTACATCTTATTTGTAAAATTTCTCATAGAAGTTACTGTGAGAATTTAACAAAATAGTCCATGCATCGCTCTTAGTCTTCTCAACAAATGCCAGCTCATGTTTTTCTCTTACAGTAAGTGACATCTTCCCACTCCTCTGCTTTTCTATTCTTGCCACCCAGTGTACCTATCTCCTTTGTCCTAAATAATTCTGAGGGACTGCTCTGCTATTGAGAGTCCCCCCCCTCCAATCATTCTGAGATTGGATGCATGTTCTCCAGGCATGGATCTGCTCATGTGACTGCTCTGTCCTCAGATATTCCACAGTCTCACTAGCAACCAAATAAGTTCATGGACTTTTTTCTTTTTTTTTTTTTTTTGGAGTATCAGCCCAACTCCAGCCATCATCTCAGAGAATTTCCCCCTCAAGAATGAGCCCAGGGATAAAACACTCACTCAAGCTGAAACTAAGATTTTCTCCTTGTGGAATCTGACAATGAGTTGAAGGGACATCATTAAATCTCTCAGTGCTAAAGAGATCAAAGAGCTAAAATCCAGAACATTGAAGATCAGAGCCAGCTGGTTTGTGAGATACACCAGGATATTGATATTAAGTTCTCTTTCTTTGTTTATAATAATTGACTGTATTTTATTTACTTCAAAGAGAAAGTGACTTGACCAAGACAGTCACAAATCAAATGTCCAAGTCTTCTCAACCTTGTCCCTTTCATACCTTCTTTGAGCCAATTATTTGTTCCATTTATAGGCCTCTTGCTTGTTTCTGTACTGAGCGAAACTGTACTAGTTTTCAATCATAGCTCTCTGTCAGGAATATTCTGTTTTAGTTCTACATTTCTCTGAATATGGATGTTACTCCTTTTTAATCACCTCCAATGTGATTAAATGTTTTTCTAGTAATAGAACATACCTTCTAAACCTCATAACCTGTGTTCTTATGATTATTTATAGTATTCTGACCTTTGTTTTTACTTCTCCCCATTTTCTCCACATTTATCTTTATGAGACAAATTAAATAATTTTTATTCTGAAAAGGAATATAAAAATCAAATATTCAATTACAGCTTTACATTACTGAAATTTTATCTCATGTCATATGACTAAGCTCCTTTGACATATATTATTTTATATTGTCTGATGGCCAGAATAGTGTTTTATACATCACAGACTTATATAAACTTTTTATATATTTACTATTCTATTCACTTAAATGATATCTATAATAACCTTTATGTTTTTGAAATATATAAACTATTTAATTGAATTCATGACTAGTATATATATAAGAGGCTGTTTTCACCTCTAAAAGTATTACATTCAGGCACCAAATCATTTTAAACCATTGGTATTGTTATATCTTGGAGCTCTAGCAAGTTCTCATGCTTGGTGTCTTAGAGACCAGTTACAAGTTCTTTAAAGTATATGGCAATGCAACCTCAACTTTTCCCAAGCCTTTCTTTTCTTCTTTCTTATCTAGGGCCTCTATCTTAGGGAGAAATTATATGATTCTTATTAATATTTGTTAAAGGAAAAAAATAATAATGATAAAAAAGTGAATTTATGCTCTATGTTTATTTTTTTGATAACTTTTTAGGTTTCTGCATCCAGAGCAGTTTTTGTCCTAGATGTCCCTATATGATAATATAATCACTTCTTGCCATATCTTCTTTTATTCCCATACCCCTATCCTATGGGGTATTCTGACTTATTTGATCACCTTCTAATAAGAGTGCAATATGGTAGCTAACTTTTATCCCTACAGAAAGAATATATTAAAATTGAAAAGGTTCTAAAAACAGAACCTAAAGATGTTAGTGGTGTCATTATGGCTGTATATAATTGGTATATTACTTTTTGTTTGAGTGCTATACAAGCACAGTGAAACAGCTTGTAACAGGTTGTTCAAATTATCTCCTTCTGTGTAACAAAGTATCCCAAACCTTAGTGGCTTAAACCAATGACCATTTTAGTGTTTCTCCACAGGCCTGTGCTCTGCTGAGCAATTCTCTGCTCTTCCTGGTGCTGACTGAGATCACTTGATCATATTCAGCTGACAGATGGGCTGGTCTAGAGGGCCTGGTATCATGTGGGGATTAATGAAAGGCTAGTCTCAGCACCAGAGGCCTGTCTGGTGGGACAGTGGCAAGAATTGAAGGGGCTGAGATTTTATGCAACTTGTAAGTGAACAAGTTAGACTGTCACAGTTTAATGAATGCCTGTAGAAGAAATGAAACTCTTGGGTCACAGATAAATGACTCTACGACTCATAGTACAGGAAGCACCATCAACATCCACATATTTGTATCCGTTCTCCACGTCTTCAGTCTCACAGGCTAAGGCAAGTAGACCAACACACGCAGTAAAAGCTGTGTTCTGTGAGAAAAATTCTAAACTTGGATAACCTAAATTTTTCGTAATGGTTGATAAGCATGCTTGCCCTCTGCTCTGAGGGAGACACTATCCACATCTTTCAAGACTGTTCATTGCAAAAATGTTACTGAAAAGATAGTCACCCCAAAATGAGGATCAGTGACTCTGCTCATGAGACATGCAGAAACACTAGAGACCCATGGCTAATTTCCTCTCAACAAATGGTCTCCGATTTCTTACATGGCTGCTCAGGGCTCACAGAGAGAGTGTTCAAGATGCCCTCCCTAGTAGAAGCTATAAGGCTTCTTTATATCCTAGCCTTAGAGATCCCATGGTATCACTTCTGTCATGTTCTATGTCAAATGAGTCACCAAATCCAGCCCAGACTTAAGGAGAGGGAAGTTGGACTCTACCTCTTAACCTGAGGAATAGCAGAGCATCTGCACCATATTGAACTACCTCACATGTTTTATGTTTGGCTATATCAAATAATATTATAACACAATAGTGTAAGTAAACACTAGGCAGATATGTTTACAGTTATTCCCCTTGAAAGTCTATGTATGCATTGATTAAGAAACACTGATCTAATGCGTCATAACAATTTTACAGGTAAGATCACAGGGAATAGGAAGATGGAAAAGCTCACTAAAATTCACATGTTGAAAGTAAGAGAGGCAGAAATAGAACCAAGACTCCAATTTGTTGGAAGCCTTTCCTAACATATTACAATGTGGTATAAATACTTTTTATTAGATTATAAATGATATATGCTGTTTTAAAATTGAGTCCCATGAGCTGAGAAAATCTGTTGAAGTTTAGAAATAGATCACTAGAAATTTCCTGTTTTATTATGCACTAGAAAGGCATTGTACTGTAACCAATAAATATTCTATAATTTAATATTAAACAGTTTAAGAAGAGGTAAGAACAGCCAATGATTTGAATCAAAGTATATTTGTGGGTGTAAAGCAATGCCAAATTTTATGTATATAGACAATCTACAAACTAATGACAAAGGTCTGACAAGCAAAAACTTAAAATCAAGAGCTGCTTTTTTGAACAATTTTGAACAATTTTTTGAACAATTCAACCAACTCAACAAATATCATAACTAATTAACTCAAAACAACACAAAAAATAGGTTCCAAATATTCCATTTGTTTTTCTGTAACTGATTGAATTGGCATAAATTCAGTGATATTACCTGAAAATTATTGGTTATGATAATTTTCAAATATTGATGGCTTACTGACAGAAAATTTGAGTTATCAATTATTCTTTTATCTGTGGTATTTAATGTAAAGTTTATCCAAACTTCTAAAAGTAGACCTTGAATAGAGAAAAAGAAGGTTTGAGAGTCAAGTAAAGATATCTCCAAAATTTATAAGCAGCTCATGCAGCTCAATAACAAAAAAACAAACAACCCAATCCAAAAAAGGGCAGAAGACCTAAACAGACATTTCTCCAAAGAAGATATACAGACTGCCAACAAACATATGAAAGAATGCTCAACATCATTAATCATTAGAGAAATGCAAATCAAAGCTACAATGAGATATCATCTCACACCAGTCAGAATGGCCATCATCAAAAAATCTAGAAACAATAAATGCTGGAGAGGGTGTGGAGAAAAGGGAACACTCTTGCACTGCTGGTGGGAATGTGAATTGGTTCAGCCACTATGGAGAACAGTATGGAGGTTCCTTAAAGAACTACAAATAGAACTACCATATGATGCAGCAATCCCACTGCTGGGCATATATCCTGAGAAAACCATAATTCAAAAAGAGTCATGCACCAAAATGTTCATTGCAGCTCTATTTACAATAGCCAGGAGATGGAAACAACCTAAGTGTCCATCATCAGATGAATGGATAAAGAAGATGTGGCACATATATACAATGGAATATTACTCAGCCATAAAAAGAAACGAAATTGAGCTATTTGTAATGAGGTGGGTAGACCTAGAGTCTGTCATACAGAGTGAAGTAAGTCAGCAAGAGAAAGACAAATACCGTATGCTAACACATATATATGGAATTTAAGAAAAAAAAATGTCATGAAGAACCTAGGGGTAAGACAGGAATAAAGACACAGACCTACTAGAGAATGGACTTGAGGATATGTGGAGGGAGAAGGGTAAGCTGTGACAAAGCAAGAGAGAGGCATGGACATATATACACTACCAAACGTAAGGTAGATAGCTAGTGGGAAGCAGCCGCATAGCACAGGGAGATCAACTTTGTGACTGCCTGGAGGGGTAGGATAGGGAGGGTGGGAGGGAGGGAGATGCAAGAGGGAAGAGATATGGGAACATATGTATATGTATGACTGATTCAGTTTGTTATAAAGCAGAAAGTAACACACCATTGTAAAGCAATTATACTCTAATAAAGATGTAAAAAAAAAAAACAAAAGCAGTAATAATGTAGGTTATATCGTAGTTGACTTAATTTGATTATCTAACATCATTAATTCTAGGCTGCATTCTAACAGCATAGTTGTACATCTTTTTCAGAATCCCAAATCATCATAATCAACTTTTACTAACCTACTATACCTTTCAGTACTATGAATTAATTGTTTCAGCTATACTTGCACAAAAATAATGGTAGTCATAAGTAATATCATATATAAGCACAGCAGATAATAAAAGGAGAAGATAGGTGATTTCTCCTTCAGCACAGGACTGAGTAACTGTTACTGGACTTAACTACCTACCATGAAAAAATATAAAACCAGACAAAATGTATAAGGCAGCTTTTTCCAGACACTAGAAAACAGCACAGTACAACTATCCTTGAGATAAAGGAAACAGGTAAAGCCCATGGTCACCAGACAACATCAGAAATCAGCAATTTACTAAATGTGATAAACACCAGACTGAAGACTGTAGTAGAAAGGGTCAATAAACTTGAAGATATACTAATAAATAGTATCTAATCTGGAGAAAGAGAGAAAGAAAAAGAGAGAGAAAGCCTTAGTAACATTAAAAACAGTATCAAGTGATCAAAATTACATGTATTGGAGTTGCAGGAAAGGACAGAAATAATGGGGCAGACACACACAGACACATAGAGACAAAAAACAACAGTGAATGACAAGCCTAAAGCAATAATGGATAAAATTTCCCCAAACTTTGGTGTGAAGGACTTCCCTGGTGGCGCAGTGGTTAAGAATCCACCTGCCAATGCGGGGACATGGGTTCGAGCCCTGGTCTGGGAAGATCTCGCATGCTGCGGAGCAACTAAGCCCGTGTGCCACAACTACTGAGCCTATGCTCTAGAGCCCACGCGCCACGACTACTGAGCCCATGTGTGACAACTACTGAAGCCCGTGCACCTAGAGCCTGTGCTCTACAACAAGAGAAGCCACCACAATGAGAAGCCTGCGCACCGCAACAAAGAGTAGCCCCCGCTCGCCGCAACCAGAGAAAGCCCGCGCAGCAACAAAGACCCAACAGAGCCAAAAATAAATAAATTAATTTAAAAAAAAATTGGGTGGGAAAAAAATATCAGTAGAATATAAAGAAAACCACGACTAGTCACATCACAGCAAACTCTTACAAATGAAAGACAAAAGAAGAATCTTAAAAACAAAGATAAAAAATGCATTGCATTCAGAAAAACAGTATGATATGTAATATAAATGATGGCTGACTTCTTATAACAATGTTGGCTAGAAGAAAACGGAATGACATACCCAAAGTGTTGAATGAATAAAAATGTACCCTAAAATTTTGTAACCAGTGAAAAGGATAGTGAAATAAATTTATTTTAAGAAGAAAAAAGTTGAGAAAGTCTGTTGGAAATTCAGATTGATCAGAAAAATATTAAGAGCACTGGGAATCATAAATATATAGGCCAATTCAAGAGACTATGTTTAGTACTATAGTAAACAGTGATACATCAAGGAAGCATATCTCAGCAACCATGAAAAAATAATGCAAATAGACTCAGCTAAAAAGCAAATAGAGTAATTAAAATGAAATACTAAAACTTATCAGATTATCTAAATGAAAGCAAGAATGAGGGACAGAAGAGACAAAAGAAAAACAATTATATTAAAAAAAACAGAAAAATGGCTGATGAATCCAAATATCTAAATAATTACAGTATATATTTACATGCAAAACACTCACATTTAAAGCGGAGCTTTTTAGAGTTAAAAATAGGACATAATTAAAAGCAGTTTACAAGAGATTTAGCTTAAATAAGCAGATGAGAATCTGGTTGGAAGTAAAGGAAGGAAAAAATGTATCATGGAAAAGGTGAGCATAAGAAAGCTGAGGTGGCTTTATTGATATTAAACAAACTAAAGACAAGAAGTTCAGGTGATCTGATGTGTCAACGTAGGGTCATCAGTTGTAACAAATGCACCACCCTGATGAGTGAGGTTGGTAATAGAGGAGGCCATACATGTGTGGGGTCAGGGAGGATATAGGAACTCTCTGTCCCTTCCTCTCAATTTTGCTGTGAATCTAACTGCTTGGAAAAAAAAAAAATTAAAGTGTAAAAAATTGGTAAAAATAATTTGTATAGCAACTTCACAAAGGAAGATATACGAATGGCAAATAGCATGCGGAAAAGTACTCGATATCATTAGTAATCAGGAAAATTTAATTTAAAGCAAACTGAGATGCCATTACACACACACACACACACACACACATTAAAATGGCTAAAATTTTACAAACAGAACTCCAAAATTTAGCAAGGAGGTAGAGTAAGCAGAATTGTTATACGTTGTTAGTAGAATTTTAAAATAGTTTGAAAAACTATTTAGCAGTTTTTCATAAGGCTAAATCTACACCAAGCCTATAACCAACAATTATACTCCTAGGTTTTAATATAAGAGAAATAAAAATATATGTACATCAAAATATTTATATGCATTTTATAGTTTTATTAACAATAGCTAAAACTGGAAACTACCCAACTCTCTGTCAATATGAATGGATAAACAAATTGTAGTATATGTATGTGATGGAGTACTATTCAGCATTAAAAATTGATTAATTAAAAAGGTACAAATTCATGCAATAAGATGAATCACTCTCATTCAGCAGGCGGCTAATGAGAAGTAGTCTATGCAGACAGGAGAAAAATGATTACTAACAATTTGGAAAACCTGGGTGCTACTGCCAACTAGGTATTATAAGCTCTATGATCAAGATTTTGTAGAGTGAAGAGTCAGTACATATGTTATAAAATATCCTTACAAAAATGTCTATTTTAAACTTTACCTTTCAGCCTGACTTAGTGTTGAGGTTTCAGGACCATTCTTCAAAGTATAAAACACTAATCATGTATGTGAAAAAAATTATTTTGAGTGAAATAAACCCGATGAAAGAGTACCCACTGAATGATTTCATTTATGGGACTTTCAAGAACAGGTGAAACTAACCCATAATAATAGAAATCAGAACAGTGGTTGCCAATAGAAGGGTAGGAATTCACTGGTGGGAAACACAATATTATATCTTGATTGAGGTGTTGGTTACATGGGTGTATACGTTCATCAAAACTCATGAAATTGTCCACTTAAGAACTATGTATCTCAAAGCATTTAAATTTTACCTTAAGATATACAATTTAAAAGTGAATCCCTTCCTGACCACTGATTTGGATATTTAGCTTAAATACCTTAAATATTAAGTCAACTGAACATATTTTTAACAGCCTGTGGCTATCACCTTGGAACAACTACTTATTGACACACACTTTATCCAAATCTTTGTGATGTAAAAGTTTGTTTTAACAGAAATAGTTTTAATATGTGTTGGCTAAGAGGACAGCTGGCCCGTAAAAGGATACTCCTTCCTTCATCCTTTCCTTTGCTACACATTTCAGAGAAAATGTCTCTAGAACTCTTTTTGCAACTCCCAACTGCTGGTTCTTGCTACTTAGCAGCAAAATATAAAAATATTCAACACAAATACATATCCATTTGAGACATGACTCTACACAAAAAGGTGCTTTGTAAAAATTATGATGATAACACATTCCAACTTTTTTCACTATTTATCCAAGAGAGTTTTAAAGAAGTACTTAAAACTCTGTGGGGGAAAAAAATGGGACACCATCCAGGACAGAATTATTTTTCTGTCTGCAGAGGCTTCTGGATTAAATGCTGTAAATAAAAAGCACCAGTTGTTCTGACTCATACTGTACATTTTAAAGTCGATAGATTTAAATATAGAGCAACATCAATGTTTAAAGTCATTTCTGTCCACTTGGTAGAAGTGATGCCAAGCTCATTTAAGGAAGGAATTTTTATTTCTTAATTTTAGAAGTCATTCTCGTTGGCCATTGTATTCATTAGACTGATATAGTTTTGTTTTATTTTCACATGTGGAATTTTCAGCAGAATTCAACAGAACACAATTCAACAGAACAGAATTCAACAGAACACAAAATTTGGTATTCCTTCAAAGCAATGCAGACAAAACATCTGCTTTTCATATATTCATTGGCAGATAGGTTTATTGAGATATTATATAAACATTAATAGAATTTAAGGAGGCCATTCAACTTTCCGAGAAGGGGATATTTATGACTGCCATTATAACTGTGAGCTATTGGGATTTTAACAAGACTTCAGAAAGAATGGATAGGTGTTTGCATATCAGTTTTACTATCTGGAGAGATAAATTTACTTTTCAGTTCCTTTCCCAGTACGAGTTCTGATAAAGAGATTAAGATAATTTGGGAACCTGAATTCTTTGGACGATAAAAAAAAAAAAACTATCAAGTTTCCTTTATTTGACTACTGGAATAAGAAGTGCTCTATCATCTTACTTTCTATTTTCATAAGAATTTTATGTTTTCTCTTAGTGTATTATTTTTGGTATAAAAGTATATAAACTGTAAAAGCCCCATTTCCATATCAACAGGCACCAAAGAATAATGATCTAAGATTTCTATATGTGTAATTACAGATATTTCATTTGTATATGTTTGTTACCACTTTAGATCAAGTTGTTTTTCTTTTTACCATTAAAATTTTCAATTAAAAATAAAATCTGGGTGGCGCAGTGGTTGAGGGTCCGCCTGCTGATGCAGGGGACACGGGTTTGTGCCCCGTTCCGGGAAGATCCCACATGCCGCGGAGCGGCTGGGCCCGTGAGCCATGGCCGCTAAGCCTGCGCGGCCGGAGCCTGTGCTCCACAACGGGAGAGGCCACAACAGTGAGAGGCCCGTGTACCACAAAAAAAAAAAATAATAATAAAATCTATGCCTCATGTCTTGATATGGAATTTTTATAAGACTGCAAAAAATTTATCCTATAAATTTGTCTTATGCTTCCATATTTTTGTAATTTTTCCACATATACATTTTTAATCCTATAAAAAGTTTGTTTCTATATGTTTTAAGTACAAGTAGGCTACCTTGTAGACTACTGTATAGCTGCATTCACTTGTCTTGCATGTTATTCTTCCTATAGGGAAAATTATGAAAAGATAACAGAGTTAGAGATCATTTCAGGGCTACAGACATTTATTTATAGGAATAGTATAACTGATTTATCTCCATCAGATTGTATCATTGATATCTTATATAACTGATAATAGTTGATATGAAGTGATCTTCATCACAAAATATCCCCCACCCATCGGTTTACTTTCTGTATTTTATTTTGTCTCTTCCCCTGTTCTACTAAGAGAGCTGAAAAAGATATAACTGTTTTCATGGAGACCTCAACAAGTTTGAGCATACAGCTATTTAGAAAGGAGGTTTTAGGACATATTAGAGTAAGATGGAAAATAAATTTACAATTATGGTCTTAAAGAGGCATGGTGTACATTACAAACTAAATGGTTTTCTAGTGCAGGTGTTAAATGAACTCATTTTAAAACACAAAATATTAGCTGCAATGTTATAGAATTTCTAAACAGAGTAAAGCTTCATTTTGAGATATATTTTGAAAACCGAGAATTGTATTGTGATTATCATTATCCATTGTAAGGCTTAAGTGAAAGTTTTTTTCATAATTAAATATGGAAGAGATTTAAAACCAAAAAAATGACATTTATGATAATTTTTAAAAAATTACTTGCTGTAACCATGCATATATTTGTAGACACAAAGGCAAGGTCCCTAAAACTTTTACAAATTAAAACCAGTTTCTATCACATTGTAAAGTTCAATTTTCTTAAACAAAAAATTTTTATTTGTTTTTGTCTTCTTGGCTTTGGGGGGGCATTAAATCTGCTTAATTGCTACATAGTTCCAGCTGAACCACCTGCCAACTTGCTATTGGTATTTCTCTAATTAAAACTGTAATTAAATTTGCGATAAAATATAATTAACCTAAATTTTAGGCCAGATTTGAACCTCCCACTTTGCCCAGAAGCGCCAACGACTTTAAAGATTCATGCAAAATTCTAAAAATTAATAAGCGTGGGTCTCATGCTCCCTTAGTTACTGCATACTCTAAAGTTTGCAGATCTACTAAAAAGAACACTGGGAGGGATTGTTTGGTTGTTTGTTTTGTTTTGCTCTCTCTCTAAAAAATTATCTGATCACCTTCCCTTGCCTGTAAGCTATCTGAAATCAGACTTTCCAGAGTAAATTCTCTTTCTACCCTGCACATTCATACCAATAAAAGACAAGATCTTCTCATGAGTAAGAAAACATATAGTCCTTTGGACAACTAATAGATATGTAGAGTATGTATAGGAAAAAGTTTTCAAGGCTATATTACCCATCTTAATAATGATGAAACTTCATACATATATGTGACCTTTCCTCCATGGGAACAAAAATTAGGTACTGATAAGGAACCATTTCAAAATACCCCTATATCTGTTTGAGAAGATAAAATAATTCTAAATCACATTTAGAATACATTAATCTTTATCATTAAAATTTATAAAACTATATTTAATATTTGCTTGGTAATGATACTTAAGACAAATTTTTAAAAGAATACAATCTGCCTATCAAAAGTACAAGAGCATAAACAGACTGACAGTCCTAGGATTATTAAGTAAAAACCAGAGAAAGAGCTTGATAGTGTGATCAAAGAGGGAAAAAATCTGTACATAATTTAATAAAAGCCTTTAAGTAACATAATTTAAGAAGTTAAGAATCCACAAGGATGGATATACTTTACATTCTATGTTTTAAATTAACTGAAACTGAGTTTCAAGACACTATAAACATCTTATGGACAGGGTCTATGTTTTGGCTTTTTTCCATTTTATGGAAATTTCCCATTTTATGGCTGTTAGTATTTGTGTTATGTATTGAGGTGCTCCTATGTTGGGTGCATAAATAATTACAATTGTTATATCTTCTTCTTGGATTTATCCCTTGATCATTATGTAGTGTCCTTGTCTCTTGTAATAGTGTTTGTTTTAAAGTCTATTTTTTCTGATATGAGAATTGCTACTCCAGCTTTCTTTTGATTTCCATTTGCATGGAATATCTTTTTCCATCCCCTCACTTTCAGTCTGTATGTGCCCCTAGGTCTGAAGTGGGTGTCTTGTAGACAGCATATATACGGGTCTTCTTTTTGTATCCATTCAGCCAGTCTAATTCTTTTGGTTGGAGCATTTAATCCATTCATATTTAAGGTAATTATCGATATGTATGTTCCTATTACCATTTCCTTAATTGCCTGGGGTTCATTATTGTAGGTCTTTCCTTCTCTTGTATTTCCTGCCTAGAGAAGTTACTTTAGCATTTGCTGTAAAGCTGGTTTGGTGGTGCTGAATTCTCAGCTTTTGCTTGTCTGTAAAGCTTTTAATTTCTCTGTCAAATCTGAATGAGATCCTTGCTGGGTAGAGTAATCTTGGTTGTAGCTTTTTCCCTTTCATCACTTTAAATATGTCCTGCCACTCCCTTCTGGCTTGCAGACTTTCTGCTGAAAGATCAGCTGTTAACCTTATGGGGATTCCCTTATGTGTTACTTGTTGTTTTTCCCTTGCTGCTTTTAATATTTGTTCTTTGTATTTAATTTTGATGGTTTGATTAATATGTGTCTTGGCGTGTTTCTCCTTGGATTTATCCTGTATGGGACTCTCTGTGCTTCCTGGACTTGATTAACTATTTCCTTTCCCATATTAGGGAAGTTTTCAACTATAATCTCTTCAAATATTTTCTCAGTCCCTTTCTTTTTCTCTTCTTCTTCTGGAACCCCTATAATTTGAATGGTGGTGCGTTTAATGTTGTCCCAGGGGTCTCTGAGACTGTCCTTAATTCTTTTCATTCTTTTTTCTTTATTCTGCTCTGCAGGAGTTATTTCCACTATTTTTTCTTCTAGGTCACTTATCCGTTCTTCTGCCTCAGTTATTCTTCTATTAATCCCTTCTAGAGAATTTTTAATTTCATTTATTGTGTTGTTCATCTCTGTTTGTTTGCTCTTTCGTTGTTCTAGGTCCTTATTATACGTTTCTTGTATTTTCTCCATTCTCTTTCCAAGATTTTGGATCATCTTTACTATCATTATTCTGAATTCTTTTTCAGGTAGGCTGCCTATTTCCTCTTCACTTGTTAGGTCTGGTGGGTTTTTGCCTTTCTCCTTCATGTGCTGTGTGTTTCTCTGTCTTCTCATTTTGCTTAACTGACTGTGTTTGGGGTCTCCTTTTCATAGGCTGCATGCTCGTAGTTTCCATTGTTTTTGGTGTCTGTCCCCAGTGGCTAAGGTTGGTTCAGTGGGCTGTGTAGGCTTCCTGGTGGAGGGGACTAGTGCCTGTGTTCTGGTGGATGAGGCTGGATCTTGTCTTTCTGGTGGGCAGGTCCACGTCTGGTGGTGTGTTTGGGGGTGTCTGTGGCCTTATTATAATTTTAGGTAGCTTCTGTGCTAATGGATGGAGCTGTGTTCCTGTCTTGCTAGTTGTTTGGCATAGGGTGTCTTGCAGTGTAGCTTGCTGGTCGTTGAGTGGAGCTGGGTCTTGGTGTGAAGATGGAGATCTGTGGGAGATTTTTGCCATTTGATATTACGTGGAGCTGGGAGGTCTCCTGTGGACAAGTGTCCTGAACTTGACTCTCCCACCTCAGTGGCCCAACCCTGACACCTGACTGGAGCACCAAGAGCCTATCCTCCACACTGCTCAGAATAAAAGGGAGAAGAAAAAAAAAAAGGAAGAAAGAAAGAAAGAAAGAAGATAAAATAAAATAAAGTAAAACAAAATAAAATAGTTATTAAAATAAAAAATATTAAGAAAAAAAATTTTTTTAAGTAATAAAAAAAAAAAACCAGACATAACCCTAGGACAAATGGTAAAAGCAAAGCTATACAGACAAAATGACACACAGAAGCATACACATACACAAAGAGAAAAAGAGAAAAGGGAAAAATATATGTATATCGTTGCTTCCAAATTCACCTCCTCAATTTGGGATGGTTCGTTGTCTATTCAGGTATTCCACAGATGCAGGGTACATCAAGTTGATTGTGGAGATTTAATCTGCTGCTCCTGAGGCTGCTGGGAGAGATTTCCCTTTCTCTTCTTTGTTCGCACAGCTCCTGGGGTTCAGCTTTGGATTTGGACCTGCCTCTACGTGTAGGTCGCCTGAGGGCGTCTGTTCCCGCTCAGACAGGACGGGGTTAAAGGAGCAGCTGATTAGGGGACTCTGGCTCACTCAGGCCGGGAGGCAGGGAGGGGTACTGATGGGGGGCGAGCCTGTGGCGGCAGAGGCCGGTGTGATACAGGCTCCCGGGAGGGGAGGTGTGGAGAGTGACCTGTGCTAGCACACAGGCTTCTTGGTGGCTTCAGCAGCAGCCTTAGCGTCTCATGCCTGTCTCTGGGGTCCGCGCTGATAGCTTCGGCTCGCGCCTGTCTCTGGAGCTCCTTTAAGCGGAGCTCTTAATCCCCTCTCCTCGCGCACCAGGAAACAAAGAGGCAAGAAAGTCTCTTGCCTCTTAGGCAGGTCCAGACTTCTCCCGGACTCCCTCCCGGCTAGCTGTGGTGCACTAGCCCCCTTCAGGCTGTGTTTATGCAGCCAACCCCAGTCCTCTCCCTGCGATCCGACCTCCGAAGCCCGAGCCTCAGCTCCCAGCCCCCGCCCGCCCCAGCGGGTGAGCTGACAAGCCTCTTGGGCTGGTGAGTGCTGGTCGGCACCGATCTTCCGTGCGGGAATCTCCGCACTTCGCCCTCCGCACCCCTGTTGCTGTGCTCTCCTCTGCGGCACCGAAGCTTCCCCCTCCGCCACCCGCAGTCTCCACCCGCGAAGGGGCTTCTTATTGTGTGGAAACCTTTCCTCCTTCACGGCTCCCTCCCACTGGTGCAAGTCCCTTCCCTATTCTTTGTCTCTGTTTTTTCTTTTACCCTACCCAGGTACGTGGGGAGTTTCTTGCCTTTTGGGAGGTCTGAGGTCTTCTGCCAGCATTCAGTAGGTGTTCTGTAGGAGTTGTTCCACATGTAGATGTATTTCTGATGTATTTGTGGGGAGGAAGGTCATCTTCGTGTCTTACTCTCCCGCCATCTTGAAGCTCCTCCCCGTCCTAGACTTCTTACTTCTGAGCCTGTGTGTGTGCATACCTTGGATTTCTGAGTGAGATGTATAATTATTCTGAGTTGATTTTAACAATCCATATCTCTCTCTTAATTCACCAACAAGTAAGTTTTGAAATATTACATTTTGGTTTCTCTCTCCCTCACCCCCTTGGGTGTAAAATTACTCAAAAAATATCTGTTGGATGAATTAATGCATTTTGCTTTATTAATGGAATAAAAGTATTGGCCTTTTATCAATATTTTAAATTAATGAGCCAAATAGGTAATATTTTAGGGTATATTCAAATTGTGGTTATTATTGAGCCACTCATATATTTAAAGAAACATTAATGTGTTTAAATATCTGTGAAGTGTCAGGACTCTCAATAAATTGATTTCTTTATTCAACTTAGGCATCTTTAGGGGATATTTATGGAAAGAACAAAATATTCACTAACAAATAGTACGATGTGATTCAGGAGTCTGAAGCCATGGCCAAGATCTATCATCTTCAGAAGTTAGTTGAATCAAACAATTCTCATGATTCCAAGATGGGGAATTTTGTTCCTGCTCTTAGATCTAAGTACAGCGTGACTTGAGATGACTTTTTCTAAGTTTGTAAAGAAACAGAGTTTACTGGTATAGGCTAAGAGAAAAGTAAAAATAACACCTTTCCTGTGGAGTTCCACAGATTTATATTTTAAAACTGGCCTCTATCCCTTCCTGTATAGGTTATTCAGTAAAGTTTCAAGGAAAGTTGAAATTCTCCATGCTTCTCAGTAATGTTGCCAGAAATTGTGCAACTCTGAGAAAACGTGTAGGGAAAAGTCGCTTTGCACCCTAGTACAATACACGCAGTTCATCTGCCTCTGACAATGCAAGGCATATCTTAGTTAAATGAACAAAGAGAAGTGGCAGCTTGGAAAAATAAGTAAAGAAAGGAGAAAAATATTTTATTAAACTAACATGAAATACAGTTATAAAAACCTTAGACTCTGAGGACTAGAAGGGATTTTAATGCCTATCCTATCCAACTTACCATCAAAATCTGAATCTCTTTTGCAGCTTTCTCTCTCACTGGCTACCAGAACATATTTGGAAATTAGTTGTGACAGTGGACTTACTTTATATATAGCAATTCCTTTTAGCTTTGAACAGTATTAATAGCAAGTCATGTCTTTTACTGAGCATCGTCATATTCAACAATGAGGGTATGATCATTAATATTTTTGGAGTCAGTCTTCCTGGGCTCAAACACTGGCTCTTCTGTTTTCTAGCTGTGTACTTTGAGCAAGTTACCAATGAGTAAAACATGTTCATATAATAATATTCACCTCTTATAGTTCTTACTTTCCTTCTCTATGGAAATGGAGATAATAAAACTTCCTTTGTAGGAGTGATGAGGGAATGAATAAAACTGATGAATAAAGTATCTATTACAAGTCAGTGCTCAATACTGACAGCAATTTTTATTATTAAATTACTTCACTATATTGTCCTACATTCTCTGACTTTATTCTAGGTCATCTATTTAAGGGGTGTGCCAAGCATCAGATGTAGAGCTTCAGGTATTATCAGATCATACCAGTGCAAAGTAAAGCAAAATTATATCACTCCCTTTTTGTAAAATACACAACTTCCATTAAAATCTAAAAATTCAATTTATGTTTGTGGTTTGATCTGTTATTCATACTATTATCACATTTATTGTTGAATATTGTCCTGAAGTCCTTGGGTAATCTTTTTATTTAAAATATCTTCTGTCCACTCTCTGATAAAGTCTCAAACATCTTCTAGAATGCCATTAATGACTCATGAACTGTGTGGACATATATCTTTCAAAACAAGCACTAGAAACCAGCATTGATGTCCAGTCTCCTACCAGAATTTCACAGGGATTTCCATTAACTAAGAACAAAATAATCAATATTTTAAAAATTGTCATTGTGAGCCCACTTCTGTTTGGACCATCTAAACACAAGTGGAAATATTGTTTTCCCCTGCCACAACATCCTCCAGTTAAAAAGTACAATATAAATGACAACCAGAACACAACACCTATTATTTTTGCTTTTCTTTGAAAAAAACCTGATTACTGAATAAATACTCATAGTCTTAATCCTACAATCTTTCTTCATTGGATGTATTTTTGCTGATGAAATTTCTCCATATGTTATAAAGAAAGCCTGCTAGAAGCCAGGAAATGAACATCAAACTACTGATCAAACTAATAGTGAATCAGGCTACTATTTTTACATCACTGTGAAGACTGGAACACATAAACATTATTAGGCAAGATGGAAATTATATATATACACACACACACACACATACTGGTTTCACCATAAAAAGTGTAGACCGCTCAAGTAAAGATAGGATAAACACTATGAGCAGTAGTCATACTTAGGATTGTAGTTATTTTATAGTCATTGTGACCCCATGATAGAAAAAAATTTGCCTAGCAAAACATTACTTCATGAACGCCTACTGGAAGCTGGGGATTGGACATCAAACTTCTCATCAAACTAAGGAGAATAGGTCCAAGGGAAATTATTATACCATCCTTTGTTTAACTGGGGGTGAGTAAAGAAGTAAAAGCAGTTTTGTGATCTGCATAAAAACAAAACAAAAACCCCACAACTTTTAGAGCAAGGGGAAAAGGGTATCATACTGCACATTCAATGGAAGATGAATTTTCGAATATGACTTACAGGAACTGGAAAAAACAATAAAAACTATCTTATACAGTCAGAAGGATGATGAAGCATGGTATCTTTGAAATAGGAGCAGAAATACATTAGCAGATAAAAGATTGAGAAGGAAATGCAACAGGATAGTATTTTTAAAGGATATGGGTAAGTTAAGAAAGAATTTGGAATAAAGTGAGAAACAACAAAAAATTTAAAGCACATTAAAAATTTACTCATGACTGCAAAGAATTAAGTCAATATGATATTTACAGATAACAAATATCAATTTTCTCAGATTCCAAAGGAAAAGCAATAATTGATTAAATGATAGAGAAAGAGGTAAGACATGGAAAGTGGATAATAGAAATATAATATGGAACTCCCTCTTGCGAGAGCACTGGAGTCACAACTAACTGCTGAACAATCATCAACAGAGAGACACTGGAACTCACCAAAAAAGATTCCTGACATCCAAAGACAGAGGAGAAGTCACAATGAGATGACAGGAGGGGCACAATCACAATAAAATCAAATATCATAACCATTGGGTGGGTCACTCACAAAACTGGAGAACAATTATGCCACAGAAGTCCATCCACTGGAGTGAAGGTTCTGAGCCCCACATCAGGCTTTCCAACCTGAGGGTCCTGCAATGGGAGGAGGAATTCCCAGAGAATCAGACTTTGAAGGCTAGCGGGATTTGACTGCAGGACTTTGACAGGACTGGGGGAAACAGACACTGCACTCTTGGAGGGCACACACAAAGTAGTGTGTGTATCAGGACCCAGGGGGTAGAACTCAGCTTCACCTATCAGTAGGCAAGTAGATTAAAGTTTCACTGAGCTCTGCCCACCAGAGCAACACCTGGCTCTACAAACCACCAGTCCCTCCCATCAGGAAGCTTGCACAAGCCGCTTGGATAGCCTCAGCCACCAGAGGGCAGACAGCAGAAGCAAGAAGAACTACAATCCCGCAGGCTGTGGAACAAAACCACATTCACAGAAAGACAGACAAAACAAAAACGCAGAGGACTATGTACCAGATGAAGTGACAAGATTAAACCCCAGAAAAACAACTAAATGAAGTGGAGATAGGCAACCTTCCAGAAAAAGAATTCAGAATAATGATAGTGAAGATGAACCAGGACCTTGGAAAAAGAATGGAGGCAAAGATCAAGAAGATGCAAGAAATGTTTAATAGAGACCTAGAAGAATTAGAGAACCACTTAGAAGAAATAAAGAACAAACAAACTGAGATGAACAATACAATAACTGAAATAAAAAGTACACTAGAAGGAATCAATGGCAGAATAACTGAGGCAGAAGAACGGGTAAGTGTCCTGGAAGACAGAATGGTGGAATTCACTGCTGCAGAACAGAATAAAGGAAAAAGAATGAAAAGAAATGAAGACCGCTTAAGAGATCTCTGGAACAATATTAAATGCACCAACATTCACATTATAGGGGTCCCAGAAGGAGAAGAGAGAGAGAAAGGACCCAAGAAAATATGTGAGGAGAAAAACTTCCCTAACATGGGAAAGAAAATAGCCACCCAAGTCTGGGGAGTGCAGAGAGTCCCAGGCAGGATAAACACAAGGAGAAACACGCCGAGACACACAGTATTCAAATTCACAAAAATTAAAGACAAAGAAAAATTATTAAAAGCAACAGAGGAAAAATGACAAATAACATTCACGGGAACTCCCATAAGGTTAACAGCCGATTTCTCAGCAGAAATTCTACAAGCCAGAAGGGAGTGGTATGATATATTTAAAGTGATGAAAGGGAAGAAGCTACAACCAAGATTACTCTACCCAGTAAGTATCTCATTCAGATTTGATGAAGAAATCAAAAGCTTTACAGACAAGCAAAAGCCAGAAGAATTCAGCACCACCAAACCAGCTCTACAACAAATGCAAAAGGAACTTCTCTAAGTGGGAAACACAAGAGAAGAAAAGGACCTACAAAAACAAACCCAAAACAATTCAGAAAATGGTCATAGGAACATACATATCAATAATTAACTTAAATGTGAATGGATTAAATGCCCCAACCAAAAGACACAGGTTTGCTGAATGGATATAAAAACAAGACCATATATATGCTATCTACAAGAGACCCACTTCAGACCTAGGGACACATACAGACTGAAAGTGAGGGGATGGAAAAAGATATTCCATGCAAAAGGAAGTCAAAAGAATGCTGGAGTAGCAATACTCACATAAAATAGACTTTAAAATAAAGAACATTACAAGAGACAAGGAAGGACACTACATAATGATCAAGGGATCAATCAAAGAAGAACATATAACAATTATAAATATATAGGCATCCAACGTAGGAGCACCTCAATACATAAGGCAAATGACAACAGCTATAAAAGAGGAAATTGACAGTAACAAAATAATAGTGGGGGATTTTAACACCTCACTTACACGAATGGACAGATCATGCAGACAGAAAATTAATAAGGAAACACAAGCTTTAAATGACACAATAGACCAGATAGACTTAATTGATATTTATAGGACATTCCATCCAAAAACAGCAGGTAACACTTTCTTCTCAAGTGCACACGGAACATCCTCCAGGACAGATTACATCTTGGATCACAAATCAAGCCTCAGTAAATTTAAGAAAACTGAAATCATGTCAACCATCTTTTGTGGTTATGTTTTCCAACCACAACGCTCTGAGATTAGAAATAAATTACAGGGAAAAAAACGAAAAAACACAAACACATGGAGGTTAAACAATATGTTATGAAATAACCAAGAGATCACTGAAGAAATCAAAGAGGATAAAAAATATCTAGAGACATATGACAATGAAAACACAACAATCCAAAACCTATGGAATGTGGAAAGAGTAGTACTAAGAGGGAAGTTTATAGCAATACAAGCCTACCTCAAGAAACAAGAAAAATCTCAAATAAACAAGTTAATCTGACACCTAAAGGAACTAGAGAAAGAAGAACAAACAAAACCCAAAGTTAGTAGAAGGAAAGAAATCATAAAGATCAGAGCAGAAATAAATGAAATAGAAACAAAGAAAACAATAGCAAATATCAATAAACCTAATAGCTGGTTCTTTGAGAAGATAAACAAAATTGATAAACCTTTAGCCAGACTCATCAGGAAAAGAGGGAGAGGACTGAAATCAGTAAAATTAGAAATGAAAAAGGAGAAGTTACAATGGACACCACAGAAATACAAAGCATCCTAAGAGATTACTACAAGAAACTCTATGGCAATAAAATGGACAACCTGGAAGAAATGGAAAAATTCTTAGAAAGGTATATGCTTCCAAGACTGAACCAGGAAGAAGAAGAAAATATGAACAGGTCAATCACAAGTACTGAAATTGAAACTGTGCTTAAAAATCTTCCAACAAACAAAAGTCCAGAACTAGACAGCTTCACAGGTGAATTCTATCAAACATTTAGAGAGGAGCTAACTGACTCTAGAAAAATGGTACAGATGAACCAGTCTGCAAGGCAGAAATAGAGACACAGATATAGAGAACAAACGTATGGATACCAAAGGGAGAAAGGGGAGGTGGTTGGTGGTGGTTGTGGTGGTGGTGGTGGGATGAATTGGAAGATTGGGATTGACATATATACACTAATATGTATAAAGTGGATAACTAATAAGAACCTGCTGTATAAAAATAAATAAATAAAATTCAATATTCCAAAAAAATAAATATGGGAATAATTTCTATTCTGAAAGAAGAAATCACCAAGTATTATAGAAGGCAGTATTCCTAAACTGGAATTATGCATACTTACTTAATGGAATTCCTAAATTATAGTAAAAATCAATGAAGAGCAGCCCATTCTACAAACCATACTGATAATCTAGTTTGCATTACAAGAATAAAGTAGGATCTATCAAGCATTCAGAAAATAATTATACACATAAGATTGAAACATATAAGTACGATATTTAGGGCATTAGAATTTTTCTCCTGCAGTATCAAATTCCAGAATTCAATACAGAATTTTGGAAGGAAAATTTGTGAACTAAGAATTTTACTCCAATTAAATTTTCTTTCGTGTGAGGGTTACAGAAATACAAACTGATATGAAACCACAGGAGAAATACATCATACATACAAATGTAAAAATGTTGGTGCATGATGTAATTCACCCACTCTGCAGAAAGGTTAAAATTAATAATCCAGGATTGCATAAATCATATAATAATAGTAATAATACACTTTATCAATTACAGAATACCCAAGGTACCATAAATATTAAAAGAAACGTTACTTCAGCAAACCATATCTGATTGACAATTCTAATGTACTTACTTAAACATTACTCTAATGTACCTTTCCTAGTGATACCTATCTGCTGCTTAAAAGCAAACTACTTTATTGTTATCCCTTACTATGAAAACCAATATGCAATTCTACAGAAGAAATTCTTCTCTAAGAACACTTCACCTACCAGAGTTTAGTATTGTTTGGTATCATAGCAAAGTAATTCACAGAAATCATATATGCATATCTATCTATCTATCTACCTATATAGATATATATATATATAATTTACACGATATTAAACTCACATGAAACAACTGGGAAAATAAATCACATATATAAAAATTGAAATGTTAGTAATGATGTAGGAAAATATAAATTTGTATATAAAACGAAAAAACAAAATATATGAAAGTATTATGGCCATTATTGTTGGCTCCTTTCTAGATTTCTACATTTGCTGAATTTTCTTTGATAAACATGTACTACTTTTAAATTAAAAAAAAAAGAATTTTATAAAAAATTAGTTTGGGCCAGCCACTCTTTTTAATCCATATAACTGTATCTTTACTTATTTAAATGGTTTTCAGAACTAGTATAGGATATATTGATTTTTATTCTATTAGATTAGGTCCATTGTTCTGGTTAGTCAAACTTTTTTCAAATGGATCTTATTACTTAATTTATTTACTACGAGGTCCAGCCTAATGTCATCCACTTATTTGATGAGCATGTCCTCAATCTTTTATCCAAACCTTAAGTTAGAACCAAGAGCAGAGCCAAGAGAATCTCACTCTATCTTGATATAAATCCATTCATTAGTAATCCTTGGTCGATTCAACCAATGACTAATTTACCTAACTGCCCTGGATTCACATTCATATTCTTCCCCTCTTATTCACAAGTCTAGCATGAAGAATTAACATAAACACCTTACTGATTTTCAAATATGTCCTGAGGATTACTTTACTCTGATCTACTAATGTGATATACCTGTCAAAGAAGACTAGGATAGTCAAATATCTTGTTCATACCTATGTATCTAAATGAAAATGTTGCTGATGAATTTATAAAGATGTCAAAAATATGTAAAAAAGTTTACTCTTTATACCCATTAAAATAAAAACTCATTATCTCAAAATACTAAAAAACATTTTACTAGCTGACTAAGTATTATGAGAATGTATAACATGACATGAAATTAGCGTTAACTCACCAAATACTTTGTAAGCCTTCTAAAATTCTTTTAACAAAATACTTTTTAAAAAAATTATAAGGAAAAGGCATTTCAGAAAGTTGAAAAGTAAACCTGAAAACTACAAAAAATGATTAAGTTGCTGTCACTGTGAACATTTTCTGGAAAATACTTTTTTTAAAAAGTCAAAGGGTTTGGTTGATATTTGTAGAGATGTGGATGGACCTAGATGGACTTAAGGTACTCATATATGAGTATCCTAAGAATCAGAGACAGCAAAAAAGGAGTGAGGGAGCCAGAGGCTTTAAACAAGGAAACTCAACTCCATTTAATGGTAACAAGCTACCCTGTCCAGGGACCCACAGGAATATCAGAAATCAACAAATACAATAGGCTTATTCTCATTAAAGAATACAAAGCATATAGTGGCCACCCCATGCACCATTCCTCTGTGCACTAAGGATTTGCTATCATTTTACTACATATATTATAAACATTAAATAATACCTAGAAATAATTATTTGAAAAAGTTTAATGATAAAATTACAGCTTGCTATTTTTCATTATTCTATTGTCACACAATCTTCAAATAATTATTGGCCGAACATGCACATGATTGCTCTAATTGTGTATTCGCCGGCTAGAGTACCAATTTAATTCCACTTTTCTAGTTCTACAATGTAAAGTGTTGCCCCAGCTGATTTCTCAGTGAAGAATTTCAAAAGAATAGCTGAATTCTTTCACCCCTAGGTAACTTACAAAGACCCACAGTCTTATCTCTGCCTAGTGGGTTATAGAAATTAATGTATTCCTTGACTGAATAAAAGGTACATGAATGAATGAGTGGAACATAAATGAATGGTCGATTTCTCATCAAGAATTAATAAAAATGGAAAGGGAGAAAAAAAGGAGAAAGTGTACTATCGTAGAAAAAATGCTTAAATCAACTATAAATCAGCATAGTTAGACAGGTTTCTGGATGGATTTACCTGTCCTTAGACTAAACAAATATGAAGATCCTGGGGCAAAACTCAAGTATTATCTGTTTGGTCTAATCTTGAACTTTTTCCAGCAAATGGAATTATATATCTTTAACATTTTAATTGCTGAAGTGTATAACATGTTAAGTATTTTAGTGGGATTGAAAAACACTTTCTGTTTAGGGTTTCATCAAATTGTATTTATAGGACATTATTTAGGAATTTTTGTTAGTGCAAATCCTAGCAAACTGGTAATATTTTGGCTTTAAAGTAGATAAACCAGGGTTCAAAATCCAAATGCAGCTCTAACTAGCTACTGGCTCTCAGATAAATAACTATCAGTGAAATAACTTTACTGTAGTATTTCAATATAATCATGTAAATAAAGCAAATGTCACTTTGATTCATATAAGCTTATCATTCATTAATATATGCAACTTACTTAGACCATCAGTTTATTTGTAATCACAGATATTAATTCCTTATTAATTTGCAGAATAAAAGGCTGTTCAAGCACTTAGAAAGTGGCAAAGAAGTCCATGTATGTTCGAGCTAATCATACTGCTTAAAAAAATTTCCCATAGTAGGCTTTATTTTGTTTTCAGCCAGTTGGTAGGAGAACACTGTCCTGCCAAAATCAGAGCAGGTTGGAAGACTGTCATTCTGCAATGGCTCAATTGAAAAACAACAAACAAAAAAACACCTAAACTAAAATATTCACAGCTAATCCTGTCACCCTGTTGTAGCATCACCACCCAGAGACAAATGAAGTGTTTGGCACACCAGAAATGCTAGAATTCTAATTTGTTCCAACCAACTTAATCCTCAATTTGCATACATGGTTTGGATTGCTTTACTGACCTCCCTGCCCCATGTCATCTTCCATCTTCTGTAAAATTGGATTGCCTATCCATAATTTCATTCGTCTATTTAAGCAAGTTCTTTTGGTCTTGCTCTTATGTGTCTCTTCATATGAAGGAGAACAGGTTTAGATCCATGTTATTTCTGATTTTATTAAACCAGTGGTTTTTAATTAGGGGCAATTTACCATCACCCCTCCCCCAACACCAATGTCTGGAGACCTTTTTGTTTGTTACAACTTGGTGAGGGGAGCTACCGATATCTAGAAGATGGAGGCCAGGAATACTGCTAAACATCTTACAATACACAGGACAGACTCTCACAACAAAGATTTATCCTGTTCAAAATGTCAGCAGTGCTGAAGTTGAGAAACAAGAAACTGTACATTAAAAATAGATACTGAGGTCCATCATGTACTCTTCTATGTGGTAACAATAGAGTGAATATGACAGAGAAAATCCCTGCTCTCATGAAGCTTACATTTTAATGAGAATTATAGAAAATAAACAGATAAATAGCTAATATAGTTTTAGAATTGGCAAGTGTCATAAAAACAAAACAGTAAATGAATCAACTGTGAGTGATGGAAGAGGTAGGGATGGAGATAGGAGCTAGAATATTATATTCAATAGAAAAACACATGATTGCCATATAATGTTCATTTCCACCCATCCTCTCTCATTGGTTTTACTTTCTTTTATACAATTACCTTGGTCATAAATTAAGCAGAAAAAAAAAAAAGACAGGAAAGACATCACACATTTATTAAACTCACACTTCAGGCTATTTTTTGGTGTGTTTTGATTATAGTAGGCTTGATTTCATAAAATTGGAAAATATAGTTTTTAATCTAAATATCTGCCTATGTAGATGAACCTATCTGGCTCCTCTATGGAGGGTTTTACTTTAATTTCAACTTTTTAAAACAAGAATCACTCAAAAAGTGTTATTGAAGATGAACAAAAAGTAAAAGCTAGAAAGCAATGTTATCTAAAACCCTAGGTTGAAAAACAGTTAAGACAAGGGTAAGGGAAATACAAAAACACTCAGGAAAAGATGGTGTACTCCATGTAATTGTTGTTGATCAAAATCCATATAATGCAGATGGAGCCGGCAAACCTTTTATAAAGTAACTCAAGCTGCATTGTGATTTAGAAACAGGTAATTCATGAGATTAAGGTGTCCTTTATATATCATCAGGAAGCAGTCAACCTAAAATGTAATCAATGTAAAATAAGCCATAAATTTAGAAAAGTTATGAAAGTATATTGAAAAAAGAATGAATGAGGCTATAAAGATGAGTATAAATGAACAATGCTCAGCAAGGAGCCTGTCCAGAGATGCGCTGGAGGGGAAGGATGCGTCCGTGAGTCTCACTGTGGAGATGCATCTCTAACCTCTACCCAGAGTAGGGTGTCAATTCAGCCGTTGAATCTTTCACAAATTTTCTGATTATAGTTCACTAAAAAGATATGAAATGAACTACTGGTACACAATCCAGTCTGTATTGAGCCCCTTTTTTTCTAGTACCAAAGCGCCTCAAAAATGGAAATTTTATTTTGTGTTTGATCTAAAAATGCCTACTTACATTTCTCTGCATACCCTGTAACATACTTGTTTGTTTTAATACAAACATTTTTAAATGGCTTAACTAATTCCTGATAGAAAAAATAAAATTTTGTAGTAAAATTAGTACCCTAAGGCTATGTATGCAACATGTACCCACTTGTACTCTCAAAGTACTTTAGTTTGGAAATGACAGTTTAGGCTGCCAGCTGGAATAAAAATATATATTCTCCTAAAGCTACAACTTACCAAGTAGATTTTTCAATATTAATTAAGTTTTTCAATTGCCTCGATTCTTGGAACAGGATCTCCTGACACTGGACACGGATGTTTTGCTATGATAACAGACTGATTCCCAATACAAATTAGTAAATTGGCATTTTCATATACAAAACCATCTGAGAATGTTGGTTATATGACTTGCACATTTGTCTCTACTAATTATCATGTCAGCCTTTCACAGGCTAAAGAACCGGATGCTATATCCAATGGTTCTCACTTAAGAACACTATCTCATGCAATTCATCTGTAAACAGGGGACTAGTTTGCATCTATGCCTTGGTTGGCTTCTTTGTGTGAATGAGGAAACCCAGTGAGAAAGATGAGAAACACAGAAGGGCGCTAATGTATCCTTCTCTCCCTGCCAGCCCTTACTTCAAAACTTTAAATCCTAGACTATTTTATCACTCCCTCAACCGAACAAAATTGTACCCATCTAACCAATACCCTACCATTAATGTTGGGACAGAGAGAGACTATAGTCTATTACCAACAGATATTCAACAGATGTTAACAAAAGATTAATTCTACACGCAAAGATCCAAGAACATACAAAACACGTGTGACTGTAGGTCTGCATTATGATTTGTAAGCTGTAGAGCTCCATCCAGTGAAGGTCTAGGAGTAGTGTCTCAGTTGAATCTCATGGTATCTCAGTTGTTAACATATGGCCCCCGTGATAACCTTTGTCTGGCTCCTTTACTTCTCTGCTTTCCTCCCCTCTCTCTCAGGACATTCAGTCTACTGACCTTTAGCTCCCTGATTTCCTCTCATCTCACCCTGAAAATGAGTAGCCTTATTTCATTATGTGCTTGGTCTTCAGAATTGGTAGATGTCATTCAAGAGATTCTGGTTCTGTTATTAGAAGGGAGAATTAGGGCTCTGGATTCTTTGTGTAGAAAAAGGCTAAACGGAACCTTTAACAAAGGCTTCTTTCTATCATCTTTGTCTTAACATGTGGTAGGGAAATGTGGGAGTAGAATGAGAGTGAATGAGAGTAAATATATAAATATATACCTCTATAAGGCAGACTTCTAAAAAAAATTCATTTGACTGATAATCTTAAAAATAAAAAAACTTGAGGTAGAAGGAACAGTAGAATTAGCCCCTATGAATGCAGGAAAAAAAATACTAATAGGCAAGGTTGACCAGAATCCTGTTGCTATGTTGTCTTACTTTCTTTCCCCATCACTCTGTAATGCAATTTAAGATACAGAGCCAGAAGCTATTTTAAGATGCAATACTTCTACTGTTGAAAAATCCTGGAAACAGAGCTGATGGCTTTATTTCATATCAAGTAACCAAATAGAAAGTTGGCTGATAAATAGACGGTTTGCCAGCTAGAAAAGGGGGCATGACAATTTAGATGGTATGAGTTCCTGACATGTCTTCCAGAATGTCTCAGTGATACACAAGTTGGCTACCTCACTACCACTCAACACCTTGTATCTGCCTGGAACTAATATTTAGCATCTCTTACATTTTATTTTAGGACTAAAAGACAGAATAATGGTTTGAAAAGGAAGAGTGATGTGGATACTTCTCTAATAGAATACAGTATTAGTATGTAGAAAAGAAGTGTTAAATATGTTTCACTTTGTTGGAGCAGCCAGGATTCAAGTATAATGTCCCATGTAAGAAGTTCACTATGGCCCAACTAAAAGTAGATATCTTTTAGTACACTGCGAAGGTTTCTGTTTATTTTGCCAAGTTGACTTAAGATTTATAATTACTGGACTTCCCTGGTAGCGCAGTGGATAGGAATCCACCTGCCAGTACAGCAGACACAGGTTCGATCCCTGGTCTGGGAAAATCCCACTTGCCGCAGAGCAACTAAGCCCGTATGCCACAACTACTGTGTCCACGTGTCGCAACTACTGAAGCCTCTGCACCTAGAGCCCGTGCTCTGCAAGAGGAGAAGCCACTGCAATGAGAAGCCCACATGCCGCAATGAAGAGTAGCCCCTGCTCACCACAACTAGAGAAAGCCCACGCACAGCAACAAAGACCCAATGCAGCCAAAAATTTAAAAATTAAAAAAAAGATTTATAATTACATAGTGACATAATATTTGAAAAATATTTTTAAAATACTTGGTAATTTTTTATGTGTAATTGATAGTACAACACACATAAAAAGGAAAGATATGGACCTATAATGTATGTCATATATGATGGTCAAATTGCTACTAACAGCAAAGATAATTTGAGGAAATCACCTGACTATAGCTGAAAAGCCTTAGAGTCTCATGTCCAGAAAACAGACCATTTCTTGATAACTCATGAATGGGTTACCACATAGCACTGTACCCCAGAAAGCCCATACTTTCACTCTGTTGATCATTTGTGGATACTTTTCTTAATTACTTGCAACTAGGAGATATTGAACTATTAATAGCATGTACTTTAATTAATTGCTTTGTTTTCTCTTCAACTATTTTTGATTTCCTTGGCATAAAATCTGCAACAACTTTTGATATACAAATACTTAATCAATTTTCAAGGGGAAAAGTCTGAGAAAGAAGAGACTACCCTGCCTATTCCCACCACTGAGGCAACTGCAAGAAATGATTGCTTGGGAGGAATGAAATGCAAAGCCTCAAGCTTCTTCAGAACTGCTGACCAAGGTCTTAAAAACAAACTTTTCTTTAAACCTAGGTTTTGTCCTCTGGAAAATGGGCATATTGTATACCCTGATATGGACATTTACAAATAAAAAAATAATAATTCCTCCTGAGTAAAACAAACAAACAACAAAGCCTTCTAGAACTACAGAATGTAAGAGCTAATTATTAGTTAATTTAAATTGAATCCAGAGGAGCTTCAAGAGGGCGGAAGAGTAAGACGTGGAGATCACCTTCCTCCCCACAAATACAACAGAAATACATCTACATGTGGAACAACTCCTACAGAACAACTACTGAACGCTGGCAGAAGACCTCAGACCTCCCAAAAGGCAAGAAACTCCCCACGTACCTGGGTAGGGCACATGAAAAAAGAAAAAACAGAGACAAAACAATAGGGATGGGACCTGCACCTCTGGGAGGGAGCTGTGAAGGAGGAAAGGTTTCCACACACTAGGAAGCCCCTTCACTGGTGGAGACTGGAGGTGGGCGGCGGGGGAGAAGCTTCAGAGCCACGGAGGACAGCACAGCAACAGGGGTGCAGAGGGCAAAGTAGAGAGATTCCCGCACAGAGGATCGGTGCCGACCAGCACTCATCAGGCCGAAAGGCTTGTCTGCTCACCCACCAGGACGGGTGGGGGCTGGGAGCTGAGGCTCAGGCTTCAGAGGTCAGACCCCAGGAAGAGGACTGGGTGAAGCGGGATAGTGCGCCACAGCTAGCCGGGAGGGAGTCCGGGAAAAAGCCTGGAGCTGCCGAAGAGGCAAGAGACTTTTTCTTGCCTCTTTATTTCCTGGTGCATGAGGAGAGGGGATTAAGGGCGCCACTTAAAGGAGCTCCAGAGATGGGCGTGAGCCGCAGCTATTAGCGCGGACCCCAGAGACCAGCATGAGACGCTAAGGCTGCTGCTGAAGCCACCAAGAAGCCTGTGTGCGAGCACAGGTCACTCTCCACACCTCCCCTCCTGGGAGCCTGTGCAGCCCGCCACTGCCAGGGTCTCGTGATCCAGGGACAACCTCCCCGGGAGAACACACGGCGCGCCTCAGGCTGGTGCAACGTCACGGCAGTCTCTGCCACCACAAGCTCGCACCACACTCCATACTCCTCCCTTCCCCCGACCTGAGTGAGCCAGAGCCCCCTAATCAGCTCCTCCTTTAACCCTGTCCTGTCTGAGCGGGGAACAGATGCCCTCAGGTGACCTACACGCAGAGGCAGGTCCAAATCCATAGCTGAAGCCCAGGAGCTGTGTGAACAAAGAGAAAAGTAAATCTCTCCCAGCAGCCTCAGGAGCAGCAAATTAAATCTCCAAAGTCAACTTGATGTTCCCTGCACCTGTGGAATACCTGAATAGACACTGAATCATCCCAAATTGAGGAGGTGGACTTTGGGAGCAACGATATACATATATTTTCCCCTTTTTCTCTTTTTGTCACTGTGTATGTGTATGCTTCTGTGTGTGATTTTGTCTGTATAGCTTTGCTTTTACCATTTGTTCCAGGGCTCTGTCTCTCCATTTTATTTCATTTTCTTTTCTTTAGTATAGTTTTTACTGTTTGTTATCATTGGCGGATTTGCTTTTTGGTTTGGTTGCTCCTTTCTTTCTTTTTTAAAATTATTTTTAAAATTTATTTTAATAATTATTTTTTATTTTAATAACTATTTTATTTTATTTTTTCATTCTTTCTTTTTTCCTCCCTTTTATTCTGAGCCATGTGGATGACAGGCTCTTGGTGCTCCACCCAGGCATCAGTGCTGTGCCTCTGAGGTGGGAGAGCCAAGTTCAGGACATTGGTCCACCAGAGACCTCCCAGCTCCATGTAATATCTAACGGTGAAAATCTCCCAGAGATCTCAATCTCAATGCCAAGACCAAGCTCCACTCAATGACCAGCAAGCTACAGTGCTGGACACCCTATGCCAAACAACTAGCAACACAGGAACACAACCCCACCCATTAGCAGAGAGGCTGCCTAAAATCATAGTAAGGTCACAGACACCCCAAAACACACCACCAGACGTGGACCTGCCCACCAGAAAGACAGGATTCAGCTTCATCCACCAGAACACAGGCACTAGCTCCTCCATCAGGAAGCCTACACAGCCCACTGAACCAACCTTAGCCACTGGGGACAGACACCAAAAACAACAGGAACTGCAAACATGCAGCCTGTGAAAGGAGATCCCAAACACAGTAAATTGAGCAAAATGAGAAGACAGAGAAATACACAGCAGATGAAGGAGCAAGGTAAAAACCCACCAGACCTAACAAATGAAGAGGAAATAGACAGTCTACCTGAAAAAGAATTCAGAATAATGATAGCAAACATGATCCAAAATCTTGGAAATAGAATAGAGAAAATGCAAGAAACATTTAACAAGGACCTAGAAGAACTAAAGATGAAACAAACAATGATGAACAACACAATAAATGAAATTAAAAATTCTCTAGAATGGATCAATAGCAGAATAACTGAGACAGAAGAACGGATAAATGACCTAGAAGATAAAATAGTGGAAACAACTACTGCAGGGCAGAATAAAGAAAAAATTATGAAAAGAGGGGCTTCCCTGGTGGCGAGTGGTTGGGAGTCCGCCTGCCGATGCAGGGGACACGGGTTCGTGCCCCCGTCCGGGAAGATCCCACATGCCGTGGAGCGGCTAGGCCTGTGAGCCATGGCCGCTGAGCCTGCGCGTCCAGAGCCTGTGCTCCGCAACAGGAGAGGCCACAACGGTGAGAGCCCCGTGTACCACAAAAAAAAAAAAAAAAAAAAGAATGAAAAGAAATTTGAACAGTATCAGAGACCTCTGGGACAACAGTAAATGCACCAACATTTGAATTATAGGGTCCCAGAAGAAGAGAAAAAGAAAGTGACTGAGAAAATATATGAGGAGATTATAGTTGAAAACTTCCCTAATACGGGAAAGGAAATAGTTAATCAAGTCCAGGAAGCACAGAGAGTCCCATACAGGATAAACCCAAGGAGAAACACGCCACACACATATAAATCAAACTGTCAAAAATAAAATATGAAGAAAAATATTAAAAGCAGCAAGGGAAAAACAACAAATAACATAAAAGGGCATCTCCATAAGGTTAACAGCTGATCTTTCAGCAGAAACTCTGCAAGCCAGAAGGGAGAGGCAGGACATATTTAAAATAATGAAAGGGAAAAACCTACAACCAAGATTACTCTACCCAGCAAGGATCTCATTCAGATTTGATGGAGAAATTTAAACCTTTACAGACAAGCAAAACCTAAGAGAATTCAGCACCACCAAACCAGCTCTACAACAAATGCTAAAGGAACTTCTCTAGGCAGGAAACACAAGAAAAAGAAAAGACCTACAAAAACAAACCCAAAACAATTAAGAAAATGGTAATAGGAATATACATATCAATAATTACCTTAAATTTAAATGGACTGTGTGCTCCAACCAAAAGATATAGACTGGCTGAATGGATACAAAAACAAGACCTGTATATATGCTGTCTACAAGAGACCCACTTCAGACCTAGGGACACATTCAGACTGAAAGTGAGGAGATGGAAAAAAGATATTCCATGCAAATGGAAATCAAAAGACAGCTGGAGTAGCAATTCTCATATCAGAAAAAAATAAAATTTAAAACAAACACTATTACAAGAGACAAAGAAGAACACTACATAATGATCAAGGGATCGATCCAAGAAGAAGAGAGAACAATTGTAAATATTTATGCACCCAACATAGGAGCACCTCAATACATAACACAAATATTAACAGCCATAAAAGGGGAAATCGACAGTAACACAATCATAGTAAGGGACTTTAACACCCCACTTTCACCAATGGACAGACCATCCAAAATGAAAATAAATAAGGACACACAAGCTTTAAATGATACATTAAACAAAATGGACTCAATTGGTATTTATAGGACATTCCACCCAAAAACAACAGAATACATTTTCTTCTCAAGTGCTCATGGAATATTTTTAAGGATAGATTATATTTTGGATCACATATCAAGCCTTGGTAAATTTAAGAAAATTGAAATTGTATCAAGTATCTTTTCTGAGCACAACTCTATGAGACTAGATATCAATTACAGGAAAAAATCTGTAAAAAATACAAACACATGTAGGCTATTAATACACTACTTAGTAACCAAGAGATCACTGAAGAAATCAAAAAATACCTAGAAACAAATGACAGTGAAAACACAACGACCCAAAACCTATGGGATGCAGCAAAATCAGTTCTAAGAGGGAAGATTATAGCAATACATCCTACCTTCAGAAACAAGAAACATCTCAAATAAACAACTTAACCTTACACCTAATGTAATTAAAGAAAGAAGAACAAAAAAGTGCCAAAGTTAGCAGAAAGAAAGAAATCATAAAGATTAGATCAGAACTAAATGAAAAAGAAATGAAGGAAACAATAGCAAAGATCAATAAAACTAAAAGCTGGTTCTTCTTTGAGAAGATAAAAAGATTGATAAACCATTAGCCAGACTCATCAAGAAAAAAAGGGAGAAGATTCAAATCAATAGAATTAGAAATGAAAAAGGAGAAGTAACAACTGACACTGCAAAAATACAAAGGATCATGAGAGATTACTACAAGCAATTATATGCCAATAAAATGGACAACCTGGAAGAGATGGACAAATTCTTAGAAATGCACAACCTTCCAAGACTAAACCAGGAAGAAATAGAAAATATGAACAGACCAATCACAAGCACTGAAATTGAGACTGTGATTAAAAATCTTCCAACAGGGCTTTCCTGGTGGTGCAGTGGTTGTGGGTCCGCCTGCTGGTGCTGGGGACATGGGTTCGTGCCCTGGTCCTGTAGGATCCCGCATGCTGCAGAGTGGCTGGGCCCGTGAGCCATGGCCGCTGGGCCTGCGTGTCCGGAGCCTGTGCTCCATGGCAGTGAGAGGTCTGTGTGCCACAAAAAAAAAAAAAAAAAAAAAAAATCTTCCAACAAACTAAAGCCCAGGAACAGATGGCTTCACAGGCAAATTCTTTCAAACATTTAGAGAAGAGCTAACACTTATCCTTCTCAAACTCTTCCAAAATATAGTAGAGGGAGGAACACTCCCAAACTCATTCTACAAGGCCACCATCACCCTGATACCAAAACCAAAGATGTAACAAAGGAAGAAAACTACAGGCCAATATCACTGATGAACACAGATGCAAAAATCCTCAACAAGATACTAGTAAACAGAATCCAACAGCACTTTAAAAGGATCATACATCATGATCAAGTGGGGTTTATTCCAGGAATGCAAGGATTCTTCAATATACGCAAATCAATCAATGTGATACACCATATTAATAAACTGAAGGAGATAAACCATATGATCATCTCAATAAATGCAGAGAAAGCTTTTGACACAATTCAACACCCAGTTATGATAAAAACCCTCCAGAAAGCAGGAATAGAGGGAACTTTCCTCAACATAATAAAGCCCATATATGACAAACCCACAGCCAACATCGTCCTCAATGGTGAAAAACTGAAAACATTTCCACTAAGATCAGGAACAAGACAAGGTTGCCCACTCTCACCACTCTTATTCAACATAGTTTTGGAAGTTTTAGCCACAGCAATCAGAGATGAAAAAGAAATAAAAGGAATCCAAACAAGAAAAGAAGAAGTAAAGCTGTCACTGTTTGCAGATGACATGATCCTATACATAGAGAATCCTAAAATGCTACCAGAAAACTACTAGAGCTAATCAATGCATTTGGTAAAGTTGCAGGATATAAAATTAATGCACAGAAATCTCTTATATTCCTATACACTAATGAAGAAATATCTGAAAGTGAGATTAAGAAAACACTCCCATTTACCATTTCAACACAAAGAATAAAATACCTAGGAATAAACCTACCTAAGGAGACAAAAGATCTGTATGCAGAAAATTATGACACTGATGAAAGAAATTAAAGATGATACAAAGAGATGGAGAGATATACCATGTTCTTGGATTGGAAGAATCAACATTGTGTAAATGACTATACTACCCAAAGCAATCTACAGATTCAATGCAATCCCTATCAAACTACCACTGGCATTTTCACAGAACTAGAAGAAAAAATTTCACAATTTGTATGGAAACACAAAAGACTCTGAATAGCCAAAGCAGTCTTGAGAAAGAAAAACGGAGCTGGAGGCATCAGGCTCCCTGACTTCATCCTATACTACAAAGCTACAGTAACCAAGACAGTATGGTACTGGCTCAAAAAAAGAAATATAGATCAATGGAACAGGATAGAAAGTCCAGAGATAAACCCACGCACATATGGTCACCTTATCTTTGATAAAGGAGGCAAGAATATACAATGTTGAAAAGACAGCCTGTTTAATAAGTGGTGCTGGGAAAACTGGACAGCTACATGTAAAAGGATGCAATTAGAACACTCCCAAACATCACACACACACAAAAACTCCAAATGGATTAAAGACCTAAATGTAAGGCCAGACACTATAAGACTCTTAGAGGAAAACATAGGCAGAACACTCTATGACATAAATCACAGCAAGATCCTGTTTGACCCACCTCCTAGAGAAATGGAAACAAAAACAAAAATAAAGAAATGGGACCTAATGAAACTTAAAAGCTTTTGCACAGCAAAGGAAACCAGAAACATGACGAAAAGACAACCCTCAGAATGGGAGAAAATATTTCCAAATGAAGCAACTGACAAAGTAATCTCCAATATTTACATGGAGCTCATGCAGCTCAATATCAAAAAAACAAACAATCCAATCCAAAAATGGGCAGAAGAGCTAAACAGACATTTCTCCAAAGAAGATATACAGATTGCCAACAAACACATGAAAGAATGCTCTACATCATTAATCACTGGAGAAATGCAAATCAAAACTACAATGAGATAATATCTCACGCCGGTCAGAAGGACCAGTATGAAAAAATGTACAAACAATAAATGCTGGAGAGGGTGTGGAGACAAGGGAACCCTCTTGCACTGTTGGTGGGAATGTAAATTGATACAGCCACTATGGAGAACAGTATGGAGCTTCCTTAAAAAACTAAAAATAGAACTACCATATGACCCAGCAATCCCACTCCTGGGCATATACCCTGAGAAAACCATAATTCAAAAAGAGTCATGTACCACAATGTTCATTGCAGCACTATTTACAATAGCTAGGACATGGAAGCAACCTAAGTGTGCATCGCCAGATGAATGGATAAAGAAGTGGCACATATATACAATGGAATATTACTCAGCCATAAGAAGAAAGTAAATTGAGTTATTTGTAATGAGGTGGATGGACTTCAAGTCTGTCATACAGAGTGAAGTAAGTCAGAAAGAGAAAACCAAATACCGTATGCTAACACATATATATGCAATCTAAAAAAAAAAAAAATAGCCATGAAGAACATAGGGGCAAGACGGGAATAAAAATGCAGACCTACTAGAGAATGGACTTGAGGTCATGGGCAGGGGGAAGGGTAAACTATGACAACGTGAGAGAGTGGCATGGATACATATACACTACCAAATGTAAAATAGATAGATAATGGGAGGCGGCCGCATGGCACAGGGAGATCAGCTTGGTGCTTTGTGACCACCTAGAGGGGTGGGATATGGAGAGGGGGAAGGGGGGAGATGCAAGAAGTAGGAGATACGGGGTTGTATGTATATGTATGGCTGATTCACTTTGTTGTAGGTCAGAAGCTAACACACCATTGTAAAGCAATTATACTCCAAAAAAGATGTTAAAAAATTTTTTTAAATAAAATAAAATGTATCCAAAGACATGTGGCCCAAATAAATTTTGTATTAATATTAATTAATAGATTAAATTCAAAGATAAAGCACAAAGCAAATTTTGGAAGTAATGGCATTTTGTTTATGTTTTTATTATTTTACCCTTGTTTTTCTCCATTAGTACATGATATCATTTATCTCTCCCTTTTAAAAAGTCTCTTGCTCCTTACCTCTTGTCTTCCTTCTGTTTGTGTGTGTGTATGTGTGTGTGTATTTATATCTGCATTTCCTTCTAGGATCATATTTTTCTTAAGGGCTTTTGAAAACATTTTGGTAATCTAGTAAGTTGAGATTTCTTTACATACTGAAATGTTAATAATAAAATCAAAATAGTTACACTACATAATGGAAAATCATTCTTCCTACAATATCTAAACTTTAGGCAATACAATGATACCTAAGAATTAAAACACCTTTCTTTAGAATTTTTCATAGTCATTTAAAAAATAAGTATACAGTTTACACTGTTACTTATAGGTATTATCAAAGAAATGAAGTTTTATTATAACAAAGAAATTGGTTAAATATGACCAACTTCAGAGTTCTGAAAAATTAAAAGTGGAATTATATATTGGTATTCTGTTCAATTTGATATTCTGAATAATTGAGCATTCCCACATGTATTCTTGATGGAGTTCCAAATCTCAAAAAATAATAAAATAAATCACTAAAACTATAATGAATACTCTTTAATTATTAATGAGGCACTTTGGGATGATTAGTCATACTAAACATCAATTAGCTTTTCTCTTGTATGCTCATGTTTCCTGATTCTTTTTAAATTTTGATTGTTTCTATTTCAGACAAACAGGAGGTTACTGTAACAGCAATTCACAAAAAGGTTTGCAGGGTGTCTACTTTTTAAGTAACATTAACTGCAGTATTTCTAAAAAAGGGAGGGGCCTCCTTAACAATGCTACAGGAGGAAAGGAGGAGATGTTGAGGTTAATTGGAAGAAAAGATTTTTTCTAACAAATGAAAGAAATGTCAAATGTCATAGCAGTTCAAACTGTCATTTTTTTTTTAATTTGCACTTCTGTATATCATTTTTGGAAACTTCTAAAATGTCTTTCTTTCCTAAGATATTCTGGCTGGCATTCAGCATATTTTATTTTTATGTTATCTCATGTGACTTTCGGTTAAGAGACACTTCAGGGTATTTTTCATAAAATGTGTTCAGTTTAGAGCCTCGGGTTTATTTTATTTTTTACACTAATGGGGCATTATCTTTGCTTGCCTTACAAGAACAAAGATATCTCAAAAGAGTAAAGCTTCCCAAGGTCATTGGCCTGTGTCTTTCCGACTCCTAAACTAGGTATTCATTTTTCTTAGTTTCTTGTCAGTGCGCCGTGATACCCTTCACATCTGTCTGTGCCTTTGCTTTTATTAGCAGAAAATACAGCTATAGCTCTAGTGTCATGTGTACTATAAAGACAGGATTTTCAAGAGATTTGACAACTCTCATATTTCCCGAAGTATTCTCAGTGTAACACAGAAACAGTTTATTACTGTTAAGTAGTGACTGTCTCTCCAGCTTGAATAATGAAGTTCTCCAGGTCAATATTTTATACAATGATACATTTAAGGAAGCATTCCTCTTCAACTTGGCACTAAAACAATGGCTGTCATAACACAGATCTATGTATTATCAATCTCACACGCCACCAGAATCAATCTAATTCGCAGTGCAGGGAAAGTATGTTACTGAGTTAAACCAGGAATTCTCTTCTACCAAAATGTTTATAAAGGAGCATAAAACAATTATTTACAGACATGAACTCCTACTCTATAGCATGGAATAAATTTAACCTTCTGTGAAGAGTGCTTACAGCTGCAGGTGATTTACCTGTGTTGCTGAGAAAGGCCTTTCAGTTCTTAAAGTCTCAAGGCTGAGCTTCACAAATCCATTCAGAGTCATGAGATGGGAGAAAGAGGCAGATAGGCATTAAAAAAGTCTGGCTCTTGAATCCGACAACACACACACACACACACACACACACACACACACACACACACACACACACAAAAGCACAAAGTGGGCTTTATGGAATCATTAAAAATCAAAACCCTGCCTGTCTTTTGTTTGAAAATTTCATGACCAGAGACCATTTCTAAGGGAGAACTGTTTCCTTGCTGGTCAGATAACAGTGGGTTTTGGCATGGAATAAATTCACAAACTTTTCATATCAGTCTAAAGAAGTCAAAGTGTACATCTGCATCGATCCTCTTGGCAGCAAAAACAAGTCCCTTTGAAGCTTTAAGTTTGTACCAACACCTGTTAAGACTCTGCCTGCCCTCGATTCCATTTTCTATCTAGCATCATTGCAAGTTTACTCCAATTGAAGATGTTTCCATAGAATAAAGAAAATGTACCTTGGGCCAGAGATACACATCTATTTTTTCTTTCTCATCTTTTTCTTCTCCTCATATCCTCTGCCCCTGTTGCTCTGAGTGAGGAAAATCTCACTGGGTAAGTCTTCTCATCACTATGGATTGGTGAGTAATTCATTCCAAAGGGAAAACCATTTTGATTTATACTTTGACCTGCATTTTCCACTGAAGCTTTATGCATTATCAAGCTGACTCCTGTATATATTTTTCAATTTGTTCAGAACCAATAGGAGGAAAAGTATGATTGGCACCCCAGAACAAAGCACAATAAACATGCTCATCATTTTTCATCACTTTTGACTTCTCTCATGGCAGATCGCATCATACCGAGATGGATACACCTATATATATTCTGTCCAACAAGTTTTTCTTTAATGTGACCGTAATACAACTCCATCAAGAGACAGGGCTTCCCTGGTGGCACAGTGGTTGAGAGTCCACCTGCCGCTGCAGGGGACATGGGTTCGTGCCCCGGTCCGGGAAGATCCCACATGCCGTGGAGCGGCTGGGCCCGTGAGCCATGGCCACTGAGTCTGGGCGTCTGGAGCCTGTGCTCCGCAACGGGAGAAGCCACAACAGCGAGAGGCCCGAGTACCACAAAAAAAAAAAAAAAAAAAAAAAAGAGATATAATCCACGTTCTTTCCTCTTGAACTTGGTGCATCTTTGTAACTGCCTTAAATAGAAGTTGGTGAAAGTAACTCTCAAATTTCTGTGACTATATTATACCAGGTGCAATGACTTCTGCCTGGTTCTCTTTCTCTGTCTGTCTTTCTGGACTTGGCCAACATGTTGTGTGGAAGGCTAGACCATATGTAGACATCATGTTAAAGTGTTCCAGGGAACAGTTTCAGCTAAGTCCCCAGCTGATAGCCAGCGTCAACCACCATACATGTTAGTGGCATGACTTCAGATTATTTTAGCACTCAACTTTCAACTTTTCCAGTTGAAGCCCAAAATGTCATGAAAGAGACAAGCCATCTCCATTATGCCTTACACACATTTCTGGCACAGAAATCATGAGAGATAATAAATTATTTTGTTTTAAACCACTAAATTTGGGGGGGTTTGTTACACAGCAGCAGATAACTAACATAGTCTTCCACATCTTTTAATCTCTTATCTTTCAAATTTGTGTTTCCAAACTGCTACACTAGGCTCTGTATGCTGTCATTCTCTCAATCATGGAACTCTGTCCCCTGCCAAAACCTTTCTTAACAGTGACCCTCTCAGGGTCAAAGGAAACTATCTCTTTTCCTGTATTTTCCCATTACAATGTCTACAGAAACCTTAGTGAAGTAATTATGTGCTTCAAGATATACTGGTTTGGGACCTGAGAAAATAAACGTGTGCCTCAGATGCCTCCAGAATGATCTTGTCTATAAAAACGCCTTAGGCCAAGTGACCTTGTCCAGAGCATGATGTGTAACTCGCCAGAGCAGAGGCCTGAAGGATTTAGTGAGTCCATGAGGAGGACCTCTTTCTGCCCTGCCTGCTCTGAGCACTAGAAGCCTGAATATAATCATCACTGCATATCATCAAGTCCACATACTATTCAAATCAATATCCAAAAAGGGGTTCTTTGACTCAAGACTTTCCATAGAGATCGTAATAACTGCACTGATACTAGTAAACGAGAAGGACATTGCTATAAAGTTTATTCTAACAATTGTGTTCAAGTATTACAAACACCATAAAGTGATAATTTACAGTTCTTTTAGTCATGGAATTATTTCTTCAAGTAGAATTTTTTAATGGTGAGCTCCATACATAAAACAGATGAATGGCTCAGCTTTGAAGGGACACTTGGAAACCCAAATCCCCAGCTGCTCTGCCCTACTCTATTTCCCACTGCAGAAGTCAGTCCCAAGGAATTTCTCCAGAAACCCTGCTGTGATCCAGGGGAGCAGTTTGTGAACCAATATTGTCATTCTTTAACTCCTCTTTAATATGAAACCAATTTTGAAACTAGTAAAAAAAAAAAAAATTCCTCAGTTTGTTATGACAGGGGAATATTGTTTACAGGATCTAGGTGGGATTTCTCATAGGTTCTTTAGATTCTACCATTTCTGTGTAACTGAAGAACTCGCATGCTAACAGGAAGGGCCTTATCATTAATTTCACAGACCTCTGTTTCTGTAATTGCTCCAAGTAAAAAATTCAAAATGACTTATCTGTATAACTAAGAATATTTTGCTTTTTCCTTCAGCAAGCTCTATAAGAAATGCCTGATTATTAATTATTATTGGGGGAAATTACTTGATCCTGTGTATATTTGACTGCTTCCACTTATTTGTCCCAGTTTCTAATCATTTTTCCAAGTTCCACCGATTCCATCTCCTCAAATTTACCATCTCTGTCTAACTTCTACACACACTGCTATATCCTATTCATGACCTCAGACTGAGTTTTTACCTCTTAGCTCACCTCCATGCTTTCTGTTCCCTTCCCTTTCTACTTTTTAAATACTGATGACAGAATAATTTCCAAAATCATTATGACCTCTCCTGTTCAGGTATTTGCACGCACCCCCTCACTGGGTAAAGATCTTTGCTTGATTGGCAAAGTTTTCCAGTCTCTGATATTCGCGTGCAGTTTTGGGTTTTTGTTTTTGTTTTTGTTTTTGCTGTACTCGGGCTTCTCACTGTGTGGCCTCTCCCGTTGCGGAGCACAGGCTCCGGACGCACAGGCTCAGCGGCCATGGCTCACGGTCCCAGCCGCTCTGCAGCATGTGGGATCTTCCTGGACCAGGGCACGAACCCGTGTCCCCCGCAGCGGCAGGCGGACCCTCAACCACTGCGCCACCAGGGAAGCCCTCGTGTGCAGTTTTTATCATGACTCTTCACAAACCCTATACACCAACCAACACCAATATCATTCGGCTCACCTAAAAGGATTTGATGATGCTTAGAGAAACTCAATGGCTAAAAGAAAAAAGTGACTGGATGAAGAAAGCAGGGTGAAGAATGCATAAGAATTGTAAAATAAATAGGAATTTTATTCAAAAAAGATATATAGTATCAAGTCCCATTGAATTTTCAAATCAGAATAAAAATGGAAACATGATCACTGTTAATATTCATAGCATCCATATATTAAAATTAGATTTGAGTTCAGGGTGTTATATATGCACATTTCTGTTACACTGCTTTTTGGAAAAATGGCCATTATTCCATGGTAGTAATAAAAATAGTTTTAGCAGCTGCAGAAATGCTATTTATTATATACCCAGCAGTGTGTTTATATTACTTATTAATCACACCTACTCAGGGCATAAGTCCAACTTCTACTATCTTTGATAGGGAAACTGAGGTGAAGAAAATTTAATTAACCTACCCTATGGACCCACAGCTTCTTAGTGGCATTGAGGCACTAAGCTAACTCAGAGCTAACATTCCCAACCATTATACCAAGCTGCATTCAAAGGCTCTCATGGATATCTGTTGAAATAGTGGACAAGTGAAATTTATGTGCACTTCCTCCAGCTCTCTCACAGAAATGTGGTGGGGAACACTAAAGGATACTACAGGGAAGGATACATGTCTCAGGTTTGTGTCCGTATTACCTTCTCATTCACCATTCTTTTTGTACCCTGTTCTTGGCCTATCACTGTGACTCCTGTGTCTGTCTCTGAATATGTTTGGGAAATCTGGGGAACTATATGAACTGTTATGGGTATGGTTTGTGCTAACCTGCTGATCTTGCCCTACCTCCATGTTTTACTCTGCTAAATACCCTCATGTATTGAACTCTGGTAAGAGGTCCTCCTATATATGGGCGTCCTCAGCCATATCCAACAACCCTGCCCAGGCCCTACACTTAGGCTTTCTCCATCTTTTTCCCAAGCCTGTCAATTATGATGAGTGTTTATACCCCTGCCACTACAAGTCGCCTCCCTAAAGCCCTCATACACCCACATACCTGTGGAGATCTGAGGAGGCAGGAGATGGGTTGTTTTCGCCCAACCCATGATATCATCCCTAATTCTCTTTAAGAAAAGTTTCCTAATAAATTTAAACTCTTTCATGTCTTGAGTTTGGTGATCATGTTAAGAAGAAAGCCAAATTTTGATCACCTTTCTACTAAGAAAAAGAATAAATCACTTCCAAATATGTGAAATTTCACCAATGTTCCACGTTCCATTTCAATGCTCTTATATCCAAAGTCCCCAAGGACACAAAAAATATTGAGATATTTTCTCCCCAGTCTACTCTTCTAATTTACAGAAGTTTCTATTTGCTCAGGTTCTGATTTCCTACATGAATTGTAACTAAGTTTCATAATATCTGTGATAGAGCCCTGATACTACATGTGAGCAGGCTATGTGTTTTAACATAATTTTGTGGCTTCTTTCCATGAAGACTTAAAGTGCAATTAAAAGACATGCAAGATGTGGGTATTTAAAATAAGAAAGAAATCACTTAAAAGCATATGTGTTTATATTAAAGTAATAATACTGTATAACTTCATATGTAAGATAATGATCTTGTTGAGAATTTGCTATGATGCTCAATGTCTGGGTTTAGTGTCAAAAGCTCAACAGTGAAGCTCTGGAGAAGGCTTCTTAGCTGAAAGGAAACACTGAAATAAAATCATATTTCCCATCTTTAGTTTTATAGGTGTGTTTCTACAAAAGGATGTAGTAATTGCTTCTTAGGAGGGGTTATTTTGGTTTTGGAGAAGATATATTAATAAGAGAATTGTACTTAATGAAAATATAATGAGAGTGAGGTAATAAAAATATACTCAGAGGAAAATGAAACTAAATATTATAAAGTGTGATTGAATATAACCCTAAACATTATCTGAACCAATATAAATTAATTTCATATAAAGTATGTAAAATATATAAAATAATTATACTTTAATTCAGGGACCTCATTAAGAACATAATATTGTTGTATTAATAGACACTGTTAAATGTCTATCAAAAAGTTTCAGGTTTACTGGTCAGGATATTCTAGTGTATGCTGTAGTCAAAACAATCCCCAAATCTCAGTGGCACATTATAAGGAGTTTATTTCTCAGACACATAAATTCCACTGTGGGTACAGGTAGCTCTTCAGGGCTGCAGCTAGTATTCTAGACTTCTCTAAACTTATGGCATCTCCTATATGAATGTATCATTCCAACTCAAATTTTATTGGTCAAAGCAAGCCCCATGACCACACAGAACTCCAGGGACGCAGAGAAGTACAGTTCTTTCTGTGTCTAGAAAGTTATTTTGGTGAATAACTGTAACATTGACCATGAAAGTCAACTGGATTTTCATAATCGCTGACAAATGCCCTCTGTCTCTGTTTGCAAAATCAAACTGTCATCAGGTTACTTTGTGAATGTAAGATGAGAACAAGGGTGGTTAAATTATTTTCTTCTCTTATGCCATCAAGTAATTATGTCTATACTAGTATAATGCAACAGAGACAAAATATTAATTATAAATAATATCTGAGTTTATAAACAGCTTCTAAAAATGTTAAATGAATTGGATTAACCAGTCAAAATATATTACCTGAGAACCCATAAGGAAGTTACCAGTGTTTAACATACTTAGGGCATGGACAAAACCAAAAAATAAGCTATTGTCAGACATAAATAAAAAGCTAGGCACATATTATATATTATGTTAGAAATGGGTTGACCACAAAATTGTAGAAATCAATCTGACCAACTCCTTCATTTGAACAAAATGTTATATAATTAATTAAAGGAAACCTCTATGATAATGAGTTAAGTGAAATACAAAAAGTTCAACTGCATATGTAACACATAGAATTGCTTTATATCAAGGTCACTGAAGTAAGTTGGCACAACTAGTTAGCCAGGAGTCTGTACGGTAAACCAGAGACTTCCATATCTGTCCTGATCCAGCTATACCTTTGTGTTACCTGGCACTTGTCCACACAGATGGTCAAGAGGCACATGAAAAGATTCTCAACATCACTAATTATTATAGAAATGCAAATCAAAACTACAATGAGGTATCACCTCACACTGGTTAGAATGGCCATCATCAAAAAAATCTACAAACATTAAATGCTGGAGAGGGTGTGGAGAAAAGGGAACATTCTTGCACTGTTGATGGGAATGTAAATCGATACAACCACTATGGAGAAAAGTATGGAGGTTCCTTAAAAACCTAAAAATAGAATTACCATACGACTTAGCAATCCCACTACTGGGCATATACGCTGAGAAAATGATAATTCAAAAATACACGTACCCGAGAAGATGTGGTACATATATATAATGGAATATTACTCAGCCATAAAAAGGAATAAAATTGGGTCATTTGTAGAGATGTGGATGGACCTACAGTCTGTCATACAGAGTGAAGTAAGTCAGAAAGAGAAAAACAAATATCGTATATTAACGCATATATGTGGAATCTAGAAAAATGGTACAGGTGAACATATTTGCAGGGCAGGAATAGAGATGCAGATGTAGAGAATGGACATGTGGACACATGGGGAGGGTGGGATGAACTGGAAGATTAGGGTTGCCATATATACACTACCATGTGTAAAATAGATAGCTAGTGGGAACCTGCTGTATAGCACAGGGAGCTCAGCTCATGTGCTCTGTGATGACCTAGATGGGTGGGTGGGAGGGAGGGGAGGGAGGTCAAAGAGGGAAGGGATATATGTATACATATAGCTGATTCACTTTGTTGTACAACGGAAACTAACACAACATTGTAAAACAACCATACTCCAATTAAAAAAAAAAGGATTTATAGGGATGAAGCAAACCCTGTGGTTCCGTGATTTCTAGCACAGTGGCCATCATTTTAGTAAATCTTTTAGCTAGTAGATGTGCATTTTCTAAGGCTGTGAAGTTTGGGTCAGGAGAATACTAGGGTTAAGGGAAACTGGCATTCGATTTCTCCTTCCCCCCAAAGGGGACTGCCTGCTGTTTCCTCATCCGGCCTAACTTTCCATATACTCCCTTCCCACGTCCAACAGTTTAAAAATTTACCCTACTCTGATTCGACAACAGGGCTGGATGGGTAATGGTAGCCTGTAGAAAACTGAATCATATGTATCTAAATTTCCAACGTTGCTGTATTTATATTTTAAATTCAAGCAATTCTGAAAGTTCTAAAGTAAAAGAGTAAACGTCTATCTCTTAACTCCATCCTTATCCCACCCTCCAGACAAAATACTTTATTCTACAAATTCAAATATGGTGACATACACAATCTGAACATACCATTCAAAGTCATAACACTTTTTAATAAAAGTATTAAGAGAACATTATCTGTTACCTTTGTATAGTACAATACTAAAGAGAGTGGGTATTTTGCTTTCACTTTGCAACTATGATACAAAAACTAGATATAAACACAAAACCAAAGTTTGGAAAATTTGATATTAATCAAATTAGTGATAATCACCATTTAATTTAGAAGGAAAATACCTTAATAAAATACATTTGGAGACCTGGATTTCCATTTTATATCCTAAAATAAATTGCCAATTCTTTATTATACTTTGATCTTTAATATTTCTTAAGCTGATGAAACATTTTCTACTACAGAAATGTTATTAACTTACCAACTCAATGGGGCTTAATCATGAATAATTTTTAACATTCTTAAAGTTGTACACCACCCATAGGAGTTTCCATTGAATCAGTTCCCACAGCTCAACCAGTGCTTTTATAAGTATATCCAGCTTTAAGCAATTATTGCAATTTTAGAAACCACAGGCATTTTGATTTTTCTCCTGATGAATTAATTTAGTTCTAGTAATTGGTCATGGCCTTTGTTCAGAAGTTCCAATTCAGTAACCCAGTATTAAAACTTGATTCTTCTTCTCTTGTCCACTCTGCATTGATTCTATATTACATAAAGATTAATCCTCCAATCCCAACACAGTCATGTCATTTCACCACTAAACACATTTCATTGGCTACCCTTCACATATGTTTAAATTCCATTTTCTTCCTCATTGTCTATAAGGTGTTTGCCCACTCATCAACTTCATTTAGTCCCATTTCCCCTCTGTTCACTAGGCTCTAGCCACAATGGTAAATTTTTAGAAGAAAGTATATGGGAAACATCAATATACTGTACTGCATTGAACAGATAGTTTCTAAACGGTACTCCAGTGACTAGATACAGCTCTTGTCACTTCAAAAGCTACACATCTTATTCTTCACTGTTTACTACTTGAAGAATCAGCAGCAACTTAATACTAGGCATTACAGCATCCTATATTTTAGTCATTTTTATGTTATTTCTAGAGGCATCTGCCATAGTGTTTAAGTGGAAATTGATTCAGTTTCTGCTGTACAGCTTACACTTTAAGTGTATGTAGGCATCCATTTAAGATCAAGAAGGAATTTAAAATTTCCATTTCTGAGATGATATGCTCTTAAAATTTAGAGTTCACAGATATAAGGCTCTACAGATAGAATTAATTTGAATTTTATGAAACTAGAAGTCTATACCATAATTTTGTAATTAATTATTCATATATGTTCACCTTAATTATTTAAACCAATTTACTTGTTAACTCTATATACTTTTAACAATGTTCTTTATGCTAGAGAGAGCTATAACACAGAAATATTCTTAGCTTTTACTCTAGATTCTCCTCGGGGCCTCAAGAGATTTAATGTGTCAGTCTAGCTCTTGTAAATGCCCTAGCTACAGCTCTTTTTATTATGTTCTCATATAATCTTCTCATGTCAAGGGTCTTCACTCATTTGGAGCATACTTTTGGGCTTAGACAGAGACTCTGCAGACTCAGCATATTTCCGTATTGTGTCTTTGAGACCTATTATTGGAGAGACTTGAATAACTGACACAAAACAGCCATTAGATGACACACAGAGGATTTGATGAAGTGATATGATATCCTCCCAAGCAAATTTTTAAAATCAGAATTCAAACTCTCCTTGTAAGTAACAATATTAGACAAACATATTTTCTACTTGTTCTTCTTTTTAATACTTTTGCTATTTCACATCTTTGTTTGATTTCAAGAGGTCATAATAAAACCTGAGTTGTGGTATTTTCTAACATGATTCAAATCTATTTGTTCATGACATAATTGTATATGTATAAAATCCAAAAGAATTATTATAAAGCAAAACCAAACCAAAACACTATTGATCTAATAAGTGAATTCAGCAAAGTCTCAGTATAAAGGGTTGACATAAAAAAGTACATATGCATACAACATACAGTAGCAACACACAAATAGAAAATAAAATTTCAACATTAATGCTGGAGTTTACAAAAATTAAGACTGTTTATGAAAATAAACTGTTAAATAAAAAAGCAAGCCACTGACTGGGAGAAAATATTCCACATTACATATATCAGACAAAAAGATGCGTATCTAGACCTTTACTGTCTCTTTTGCCACTAGTCACATGTGGCTATTTAAATCAAAATTAAAAATTCTGTTCCTCGGTCACACTAGCCTCATCTTAAGTGCTCAATGGTCATATCTGGCTAGTGGACAGCATATAAAGTTCTATTAGACAGAGCTAACCTATATAACATAAAGAACTTTTTAAAAGCAATTAATGAAAATACTATGTCCACAAACTGGGAACAACTCAAATTTATAATCAATAGGTGAATGAATAAATAATGCTGACTTTATAAAATAAAATACTACTTACTAATAAAAAGAAACACAATTCTCATCAATATTAAACATGGAAGAATTGCAAAGGCCTTATGTTGAACCACAAAGGCCAGATCTATGTATCATGTGATTCCATTTAGGTGAAGGTTAAGAACTTATAAAACTGACCTACGGAGACTGAAAACATAGTTGTTACCTTTAAGAGGGATAGAGAGAGTATGAGGGAACTTTCTAGAATTAACAGCCACTACACACACATGTGTAGCCAATACTTCAGAGAAGATGATCACCTTCATCGACCATCACAGAATCAACCGCAAATTAATCACACAAACCAATACTAGTATGCACCAACCCAAATGTCTAAAATAAAAACTGCAGTCACCAGTGCAGTTACTAATGCTGAAGAGTCAGAATTAACTGGAACACGCATACACTCCTGCTGGGATTGTAAACTGGTATGACCACTTTGGAAAATGCTTTAGCAATATGTGATAGAGCTAAATATGTGCATATGTTATGAACCAGCAATTCCACTCCTAGATATTTACTCCAGAGAAATTCACACATCTGTTTCCCAGGAAACATACAGAAGAATATTCACAGCAGCACTATTTATAGTAACTCTAAATAGAAACAACATAAATGTTCTATAACAATATAGTGGGTCAATGATGTAATATCTGTATGATGAATTTCTATACAGCAATAAAAATGAACAAATCACAACTACATGCATCAACATGCTTGAATCACATAAATACAGTGTCAAGTAAAAGGATCCAGGCAGAAAAACAGTTCATACTCTATGATGCCATTTATATAAAGTTTAAGAATAGACTAAACTCTTCTGTGGTGTTAGGATAATGATTATCTTTTGAGGGCAGGAAGAACAGGAAGTGTTATAAGGGAGCCTCTGAGGTGCTGATAATGTTCTAAGTACTGCTTACATGGTAGGTTCACTTTAATGAAACTCATCACTTCTGTACTGTTCTGACATGTGCTATCTTCTCTACTTATTTTACACTTAAAATATTTATGAAAGAACTTTTGTTCATCAAAAGATACCATTGAGAAATTGAAAAGAAAGAACGAGAGAATATATTTGCAGTGCATGAAACAGATCTATTGTATCAGGGAAAGTTTATTGATGGTTCCCTATGAGTTACTAAATGGCTGCCTTAACATCCATCATCTCAGATAATCTTCACAGCAACCGCATGATTAACCCCATTTTACTGAGGAAAGTAAGGCTTAGAAGGTTTGAGTGATTTTCCGCAGGTCACAAACACAGGCTGACTTCAAACCCACGCTCTCAAGCTCATAAGTCATACAGTAAACTGCTGGAAGGATTTGCCCAGCCATTATTCAAGCCATAATTATATATCTATTTTTCTTCAGATCGTATAATATAAAGAATTAAGATAGATCTTCGAATGTACATATGTACATACAGGTAATATACTCCCTGAACTACTGTACAAAGAGAAGCAATATGGTATATCAGAGCACAAGTTCTGGAGTAAGAAGGACTCCTGGGTCCATCAATCACTGTCTGGTCTTGGAAAGTAACTGCTCTGAACCTTGGTCTCCTCCTTGGTAAAATGGTAGTACTTTCATAGGTATCTAGAACAGTGCTTGGCCCTATGGAATGAATGAGTACTCTTTTAACATGACAAAGTGGTAAGTACTTATAATGAATATTCTTTTTTTTTTTAAGATTCTATGTAGAGAATTTATCTATCTATCTATCTATCTATCTTTTGGCTGGGTTGGGTCTTCATTGCTGCGTGCAGGCTTTCTCTAGTTGCAGCGAGCGGGGGCTACTCTTCATTATGGTGTGCGAGCTTCTCATTGTGGTGGCTTCTCTTGTTGCAGAGCACGGGCTCTAGGTGTGCGGGCCTCAGTAGTTGCAGCATGCAGGCTCAGTAGTTGTGGTGCATGGGCTCAGTAGTTGTGGCTCATGGGCTCTAGAGCACAGGCTCAGTAGTTGTGGCACAACGGCTTAGTTGCTGCATGGCATGTGGGATCTTCCCAGACTAGGGATTGAACCCATATCCCCTGCATTGGCAGGCAGATTCTTAACCACTGAGCTACCAGGGAAGTCCCCTGAATATTCTTTTAAATGTGTTTAAAAGTATGAAATATAATCATGTGCAGTCTAGTGTGTTGCACAATTTAATTTGAAGCTGAGTAATAGTTTTGTGTTTCAATACATTTTATAATGTGCAGAACAGGTCTACTGTATAATAATAAATGGAATCCATCATGTATAAGAAAAAGTAACTAGTGGAAATATAACAAAATCTATTTTTATGAAAAGATTATATGTTTAGCATAATAGTTTTAGATATATTTTAATTTCAAAATAAATATAAAACATGAATAAATAAAAGTTTAATAGCAATTTGTTACTCCTTTGACTTAATACCAGAAGGTAAGTCAAAAAGTGTCTGTCCATTTTCACAGTATTTGAGATTTTTAAATCCATATATATATGTGTGTGTTTTCAACCTTTAAAACTCCAATTTTTGGAAAGTAATTCAGGCCATCACTTATTTCATTTCTGGAATCTGATATTAGTATAGCAAATTTGGACATGTTATTCCTTTCCAAATGAATTAAAGCACATATTTGTATAACTACTTTTGAACTCATTTGCAGAGAATTATTCAAAGTGTTTATTCAAATGAATTATAATGCCAATTTTAAAAAAAGCCAAGTTTTTGATCCAATATTTTCTAGTGAGATGACATAGCCATTTTCTCTCAAATGATATTAACAAATTGGTGTCTCTCATAAGTAAAAATCATCTCTTGGTGTATTATACCAACATTGTTATCTGATCTCCCTATAGTACACCAGACCTCTATATTCACCAAGCAGTCTTAAACTTACTGTGACTTAAATCAAGAAGATTGTTTAATTCATGATGATCATTGCCATATCCATGACTTGCTCCATTTTTAATATTTTATCACCCCCCTCCCGCAAAAAATGTTCCTGGAGAATAATGCAATAAAGAGAACTATGTTCAAAATAGTGTCACCTTGAATTTATCTTTTATAATCAGACCAGCCTCAATAGCAACCAATGAAAAGAAATCATCCTTTGTGGTTTTGACTTATTTACATTAACTTTTCAAGACATTTCTTAACATATAAAAATAATTTTTTATTGTATTCAGAGACACTCGATCAAAAATGTCTTTAATCACGTTGTTGGTTGAATCATGTAGCGCCATATTCATATGTTGAAATAATATAGGGCTACATACCATAACCACCAGTTCCTCAGACTGTGGCCTTATTTGGCAAAAGAGTCACTGCAGATGTAATTAGTTAAAATGAGGGAATACTACAGTAGGGTGAGCCTCTAATCCAATATGACTGATAACCTAATACTGTAGAAAACTTTGATGTAGAGGCACGCACACAAGGAGAACACTGTGTAAATACTGGAGATACACTGCCACAAGCCAAGGAAATACCAGAGGTTAGGAGAAAGATCTGGAATAGATTCTTCCCTAGTAACTTCAAAAAGAAACATGGCCCACTGACACCTTGATCTTAGACTTTTGGCCTCCAGAACTATGATACAGTACCTTTCTGTTGTTTAACCTACTCAGTTTCAGATACTCTAACAGCCCTAGCAAACTAATATATACATCATATACTTTTTAAGACCATTAGTAAAATTAAGTGACAGGAATTAACTGAAATGGTAGGCACCTACAAATTATTTCTCTTTTCACTTAACTTCTAAGTTCAGCTGCATATGCAAGACTAAATGAAACAATACTACTAATTAGACTATCTTTGGAAATGCTTCTTTGTTTGGAACACGTAATTCTTACATTGCTAAGTAGACAATATTTTTTAAACTTTCCATCTGAAAATTATGGTATCAGATTTATATTTTTAGTTGTTAAATAGTTTTACTTCATAATATTGTCATTATTTCATTTTCATTCCCAAAAACAGACTACTGAAATCTTATTTATTCAATTTCACTGAAGTTTTATTTTTTTTGCGGTACGCGGGCCTCTCACTGTTGTGGCCTCTCCCATTGCAGAGCACAGGCTCCGGACACGCAGGCTCAGCAGCCATGGCTCACGGGTCTAGCTGCTCCGCGGCATGTGGGATCTTCCCAGACCGGGGCGCGAACCCGTGTCCCCTGCATCGGCAGGCGGACTCTCAACCACTGCGCCACCAGGGAAGCCCTTCACTGAAGTTTTTATCATATATCTTTTCTGAAGTGTACTTAGAGTTCTTACTACAGATTTTTTCACAATGACATATTTTCAATAAAGGTACACTCTGCACATCAAACAGATACCAGTAATCTATACCCCCATCAAGAAAACATTTACTCCAATTTTCCTTGAATCATGTAGCCTATTGGACGATCTATTATATGTCAATTTCTAAATAAAAGTTTTAAGTTCTTTTAAGAAAGAATGCAATGTAATAACAAACAATGCCCAGCCCCAGTGTTGGGAGATGATAGGATGTAATGGAGCTTCCTGAGGTCATGTCCTATATACAGGGGGTGTCAGCCATTCAATTCCAGTGACATCCTCCTAGCATGTTGCCATATCTGCCAATTTTAAATGATAGTAAATTTTAAGAAAACACAGTGGAGATTTAAACATGTGTTTGGTTCATTTATGCCTTCTGGGATTCCAGTTAGACACTTTTGAACTGTGAGTGTCACTATGTACTCACAGAAACTTAGACTCAAAATAGCCAAGCTTTTGTTTGTTTGTCTTTGAGACTGTGGCCTTCGTTCGTGGCCTCCCAGGCTGAGACATGACTCCTGATCAAAGCAGAAAAACCAGAGGTTGTGGACTCCAGGTTACATTCCCTGATTCCCCCACCCCAGACACCCTCCTGTGAGCCACATGTGTAGAAAGTGCTGGCCTGTGATGATCCTCTGGGAAAGGCCAAAGTGTGCAAAAGCCCCACCCCTGGATGAAGGCAGCAGGGAGAAGGAAGCTCATGTCTGGCAGAAAATAGGCCTAGGTCCCCAGAAGACTGGGATGGAGGGAGAGCCTACTGCCACCACCATGGGGCCTGGGGAAATTCCATGCACTCCTGGGCTCATGGGAACTGGCAAAGGGAAGCTTCAGCATGGAGTTCTAGGAGGGTGTGACTGGGAGGGATGGGTCATTTCTGTACCCCTGTGAGGGGAGGTAGGCATGGAGGGAGAACTTAGGGATCTCAGAGGATGGGAGGCCCCTTCAGTGTCCATTGTTGCAGACCTGGAGGCCCATCTGAGTGGCCATTTCAAATAACCCTTCTCCTTGGTCCTGACTGAGCACCAGAGATAGTTAATAGCACTGATCAGGCATGCCATGTCCCAGCCTTCCTCAGAACCAGCTGACTTTGCTCTGCCTTAGCCAGCTCTCTCCTGATATGTCTGTCCTGCCTTAGGTCCTTCTTCTCCACTAGGGCACATTGGGGCATAATTATTCTTTAAACTAGATCCTTTTTTTTTTTTGTAATTTTTGCCTCATCATCATTTCACCTAGCCATCCAAAAGCAGAAATCTTGCCATCATAGACTTACACATCCAAACAGTACTTCTGTTTTTACTTTTTCAAAACCTTAAACCTATCCTTCTTCTTCAAATTCTACCTTTTCACAGATTATCATCATCAATGTTCTTTTCAAAGTTTTTTTTAAAGTTCTATTAATAGATTTCCTAACACCAGAGTTCCCTTTCTGCAAAACTATATATATAAATATATATATATATTTATATATATATACACACACACATACACACACATGAATACTTTTAATCAGAGATATTTAAATTCCAAAATGGAAAAGTATAAAACAGAAAATTAAACCAATAAATAAATGAATACCAGTTGGTTACTTCTTTAAGTTGGTATCAAAAGTCTGACACTTCTTCATTCGCACTAAGATCTCAGTGTCAGGGATTATATTTTTCAAGATCTATAGCATTCCAGGCCCCTTGCAAAATGGTGACTGGGATAAACTGGTGAACAAAACTGGTAGGACTCTACCTTCTTAAACCTTATATTTTATTAGAATAAAATTTAGTTATATAGACAAAAAATGTGTATAATATTAAAATATATGGCCTAGTATATAAAAATCCAAATTCCTAAGACTTCTTGGTCTTTCATGGTTTTGTACCTGATGCACCTTTTCAAAATTATTTTGTCTCACCCCAGACAAAATATGAGAGCAGAGTTTGAGCTATGAGCTACTACTATGAGCTCCTTGAGAGTAGCGTTCGCATCATTCTCCTTCATACCCTGACTTTCTTGCATAAGCCTGGGACATAATCAGTAATCACATGTTTTTTAATCAAAAATGATTACTCTTTATATTGTTCTTTACTTGATCATTTCTTTAACCTCTATAAATTCCTAAGAAGAAGAATTGTTCTTGTTCTCTTTCATATATATATTCTATTTCTCTAGAACTACTATTTCTATTTCTCTAGAATTACTGCTGAGTTTATAGAGGAATCTTAACAGTATATGCTGGATGCCTGATCATTTTCAACATGCTGGACCAGGTTCCCCTGGAAAAAGGTAATAGTGTTTTTGTAAGATATATACATTCCTTCAATAGTCTCAGTACTCTGTATCCGACAGAGAAGTGTGCTAAAAGCTTCTGAAACTCATCACTTTTACCTATATAATTTAAAAAAGGCTGATAAAAATGATTTGTGGTTGTTTCAACAGTTACGTTGATTATGCTAAATGACTAACCTGTAAAATGATGTAGAAAGTACAGATAAAAGGAGATAAATAAAACAAATCATCCTTAAATGGTCAATTTTAATGTAGTCATACACTGAATAACTTACACATGGAAAGAATCTGATTTAGTTTTTGACTTGAATCATCTATTCCTTCATTCAAATGACTCTGTATACTGAGTATCCTAAGAATATAGGGTACTTTTAAACATTTCTTTAATACAAATAATTAACATTTCTTATTCCCAACTGAGAAATAAATTTGGCCATATATAAATCTGATAGTTTGATTGTATTATTAAGTAAAAAGTTTGAATGAGATCTAGGAATTATTAGGTCTGTCTCACATCCTTTCTTACACTATTATGGCTTATAAATTCCAGAAATATCTTAATCCCTGTGATAAATCAATTAACTAAAATTAGTACTGTACTTTGCCAGATAGATAGTGAATTGGCACCTACCGCCAGACAATGAATTATAACATAATACTATATAACATCTTTATATTTCATTTAAACACTGATATATAACATCAGTTTGTATAATGTAATAGACCTTTCAGAAATTATAAACTTAGGATAAGTGTGTACTAAAAGAAAATAATGGAAGACAGTGGAGAAGTAGGAGGAGGTAGAGTTTCTCTCTCTTCACAAATGCATCAAGGATACGTCTACAGATGGAACAATTCTCACAGAGCACCAGCTAAACACTAGCAGAAGACCTTGGATGCCAGAAACGACAGGAAAGATCTCCACATAACCAGGTAGGATGAAAGAAAAAAGAAGGGAAAAAGAAGAGGAACGGAAGTGGGATGGAACCTGCACCCCTTGTGGGGCACTGAGGAAGAGGAGAGGTTCCTGTATGTGGGGAAGGCAGCTCATCGATGGGGAAATCAGCTGGGACAGAAGGGGAGCATATGAGGCTCTTGGAAGAGGGTGAAACAGCCAATCTGTGGCAGAAAGGACAGAGTGAGACTGTCACAGCCCTGCATGCCCCAGACTGGGATGTGTGCCCACTGGTACACTCAAGGGCTGGGAGCTGGAACATGGGGACTGGAGAGCAAACCCAGGGAAAGGACTGCCATTGGCTGTGAGGAGACAGCCTGAGGGGTTGGAAGGAAGGAAATCTGCAACCAGGAATGCTTATGAAGGAAACTTGGTCTGCCATAGAAGCAAGGTACTGCTGTTGAGTGATACGCAGGGGGTGGAGCCACCATTGCAGCCTCTCTCTCCCCATGCACCATCCCTGCCCCCCAGGCACTAGGAAAGGGCCCTACCAGGGCTGGCCTTCTCACACCTGCTGCTGGGCACTAGGAAATGCCACCAGGGCCTGATCCTCTCATGATGGCTGCTAGGCTAGGAAAAGCTCCCATTAGGGCTGGATCTCTTGCATCCATGGCCGCTGGCTAACCTGTGCACCTCCTCACTGGTGGGACTGGATCTCTCACGGCCACTGACCCACCCACCCCCATGTACTTGGTGCCACTGGGGTTCCTGTGATCCTGGCAGCCATGACACCTCCATGCCCTGTCCTCACCAGAGCAGACCTGAGTGCTCCAGGGCAGCCTCAGGAGCAGACCCCTGTGGGTGGCCCACACCCAGAGGTGGGGCTAAAACAACAGCTGAGCCCCAGAGGTGGGGTGACTAGGGAAGAGGAACAAAAATTTTTCCGTGCAGCTACACAAGCCGCATATTAAATCTCCACAATCAGCATGCTAAACTCTGCATCTATGGAATATTTAAAGGGACAAAAAGTGTTCCCACAACTGAGAATGGTCTAGCCCTAGCAGCTGTGGACTTTGGGGGCAAGTACACGTGGGAATTGGGTCAGGTCAGAGTCTGAGCTGCCCCTACAGTGACCACAATGGGTCCAGAGACCTACCCAAACGTACTGGAGGGCCTCCTGGGGAGGCAGAGTTCAGCTGTGGCTCATGGGGGGGGCAAAGACACTGACAGCTGAGACCTCAGGAAAATATTATTATTACTATTGTTTTGTTTTGTTCTGTTGTTTTATTACTTTTTAGTTTTAATTAAAAAAAAATTTTAATATATTTTTATTTTTTCATTTTTCTATTTTTACTTTACTTTTCATTGCTTTGTGTTTTTTTCCTTTTATTCTTTGTTCTGTTTTTAATCTTTTTTAATCATTTTTGTGTGTTTTATGTTTTGCTTTTTTTTAGTTTGCATTCTACCTTGTCTCCTGTTTGTTTTTGTTAGTTTTCTTTTTAATTGTTTGATTTCATTTTTGGGTCCTATTATTTGTCTGGTGGTTCTCTTCTTTTTTGTTTTCCCTGTTTTTCTTTTTTTTAATGTATGTGTGTGTGTTTCTTTGTTACCTTTTGTTCTTGTTTGGTTTTGCTTTTACCATATGCCTTGGCTTTTATCCATCTGTTCATTTGTTTTCGTTTTTTTTTTAATTGTTGCTGTTGCTGTTTGTTTGCTTTTGTCTTTGCTATTTCTCTTGGGTTTTGTTCATTGTTTTTTTTCTCCCCGTCCCCTCCCTTTTTTTTTTTTTTGCCACACTGTGCAGCTTGCAGGGTCTTGGTTCCCCAGGCAGGGGTCGGGCCTGAGCCTCCAGGGTGGAAGCTCCGAGTCCAGGATGCTGAGCCACCAGAGAATTCCCAGCCCCAGGGAATATTAATTGGCAAAAGCTTTCCCAGAAGTCTCCATCTTGACTCCAAGACCCGGCTCCATCCAACTGCCTGCAGACTCCAGTGCTGGACACCTCACACCAAAAAACAAGCAAGACAGGAACACAAACCCACCCATCAGCAGACAGGCTGCCTAAAGTCATACTAAGCTCAGACACTCCAAAACACACCACCTTATGTGGTCCTGCCCATCAGAGGAACAAAGTCCAGCTCCACCCACCAGAATGAATGCCAGTCCTTCCCACCAGGGAGCCTACAAAAACCCTGGACCAATCTTGCCCACTGGGAGCAGACACCAGAAGCAAGAGGAACAATGACCCTGCAGCCTGAAGAAAGGAGACCTCAAACACAGTAAGTCAGACAAAATGAGAAGATAAATATGTTGCAGATGAAGGAGCAAGGTAAAAACCCACAAGGTCAAATAAATGAAGAGGAAATAGGCAATCTACCTGAAAAAGAATTCAGAGTGATGATAGTAAAGATGATCCAAAATCCCAGAAATAGAATGGAGGCACAGATCAAGAAAATACAAGAAATGGTTAACAAGGACCTCAAAGAACTAAAGAAAAACAGAGATGAACAACACAATAACTGAAATTAAAAATACACTAGAAGGAATCAACAGCAGAAAAATGAAGACAGAAGAATGGATAAGTGAGATGGAAGACAGAATGGTGGAAATAACTGCCACAGAGCAGAATAAAGAAAAAAGAATGAAAAGAAATGAGGACAAACCCAGAGACGTCTGGGACAACACTAAATGCACCAACATTCTAATTGGGGGGTCCCAGAAGGAGAGAAAGAGAAAGGGTCTCAGAAAATATTTGAAGATATTATAACTGAAAACTTCCCTAACATGGGAAAGGAAACAGCCACGCAAGTCCAGGAAGCACAGAGAGTCCCATACAGAATAAACCCAAGGATAAACATGCCGAGACACATATTAATCAAACTAATGAAAATTAAAGACAAAGAAAAAATATTAAAACAGCAAGGGAGGGCTTCCCTGGTGGCGCAGTGGTTGCGAGTCCGCCTGCCAATGCAGGGGATATGGGTTCATGCCCCGGTCCGGGAATATCCCATATGCCGCGGGGCGGCTGGGCCCGTGAGCCATGGCCGCTGAGCCTACGCGTCCAGAGCCTGTGCTCTGCAGCAGGAGGGGCCACAGCGGTGGGAGGCCCACGTACTGCAAACAAACAAACAAACAAAAAAAAAACAGCAAGGGAAAAGCAACAAGTAACATGCAAGGGAATCCCTATAAGGTTATCAGTTGAGTTTTCAGCAGAAACTGTGCAGGCCAGAAGGGAGTGTCAGGATACATTTAATGTGATGAAAGGGAAAAACCTACAACCAAGATTACACTAGCCAGCAAAGATTTCATTCAGATTCAATGGAGAAATCAAAAGCTTTACAGACAAGCAAAAATTAAGAGAATTCACACCACCAAAGCAGCTGTACAACAACGCTAAAGGAACTTCTCTAGGTGGGAAACACAAGAGAAGAAGAAGAAAAAGACTTATAAAACAAGCCCAAAACTACAAAGAAAATGGTAATAGGAACATACATATGGATAATTACCTTAAATGTAAATGCATTAAATGCTCTAACCAAAAGACACAGACTAGTTGGATGGATACAAAAACAAGAACTGTAATATGCTGTCTACAAGAGACTCACTTCAGACCTAGGGACACACAGAGACTGAAAGTGAGGGGATGGAAAAAGATATTCCATGCAAATGGAAATCAAAAGAAAGTTGGAGTAGCAATTCTCATATCAGACAAAATAGACTTTAAAATAAAGACTGTTACAAGAAACAAGGAAAGACACTACATAATGATCAAGGGATCAATCCAAGAAGAAGATATAATAATTGTAAACACTCATGCACCCAACATAGGAGCACCTCAATACACAAGGCAAATGCTAACAGCCATAAAAGGGGAAATCAACTGTAACATAATGATAGTGAGGACTTTAACACCCCACTTACACCAAAGGACAGATCATCCAGGCAGAAAATTAATAAGGAAACACAAGCTTTAAATGACACATTAAACGAGATAGATTTAATTGACATTTATAGGACATTCCATCTGAAAGCAGCAGAATATACTTTCTTCTCAACTGCACATGGAACATTCTCCAGGATAGCTTACATCTTGGGTCACAAATCAAGCCTTGGTAAATTTAAGAAAATTGAAATCATATCAAGCATCTTTTCCGACCACAACGCTATGAGATTAGAAAACAATTACAGGAAAAGAAAACTATAAAATAACACAAACACATGGAGGCTAAACAATATGCCACTAAATAACCAACAGTTCACTGAAGAAATCAAAGAGGAAATTAAAAAATACCTAGAAACAAATGACAATGAAAACACAATGACCCAAATCCTATGGGATTCAGCAAAAGCAGTTCTAAGAGGGAAGTTTATTGCAATACAATCCTACCTCAAGAAACAAGAAAAATCTCAAACAACCTAACCTTACAACTAAAGGAACTAGAGAAAGAACAAACAAAACTCAAAGGTAGTAGAAGGAAAGAAATCATGAAGATCAGAGCAGAAATGAATGAAAGAGAAATGAAAACAATAGCAAAGATCAATAAAAGTAAAACCTGGTTCTTTGAGAAGATAAACAAAATTGATAAACTTTAGCAAGACACATCAAGATAAAAAGAGAGAGGACTAAAATCAATAAAATTAGAAATGGAAAAGGAAAAGTTACAAAAGACACCACAGAAATACAAAGGATCATAAGAGACTAATATAAGCAACTATATGCCAATAAAATGGACAACTTGGAAGAAATGGACAAATTCTTAGAAAAGCACAACCTTCCAACACTGAACCAGGAAGAAATAGAAAATATGAACAGACCAATCACAAGTGATGAAATTGCAACTGATTCAAACTGTGAAATTTTCCAACAAACAGAAGTCCAGGACCAGATGGCTTCACAGGCAAATTGTATCAAACATTCAGAGAAGAGCTAACACCTATCCTTCTCAAACTCTTCCAAAAAAACTGCAGAGGGAGGAACACTCCCAAACTGACTCTATGAAGCCACCATCACCCTGATACCAAAACCAGATAAACATACCACAAAAAAAGAAAATTACAGGCCACTATCACTGATAAATACAGAAGCAAAAATCCTCAACAAAATACTAGCAAACCAAATCTAACAACACATTAAAAGGATCATACACCATGATCAAGTGGGATTTGCCCCAGAGATGCAAGGATTCTTCAACATACGCAAATCAATCAATGTGATACACCATACTAACAAACTGAAGAATAAAAAACACATGATCATCTCAATAGATGCAAAAAAAGCTTCTGACAAAATTCAACACCATTTATGATAAAAAACTTTCCAGAAAGTGGGCATAGAGGGGACCTACCTCAACATAACAAAGGCCACATATGACATACCCACAGTAACCTTTATTCCCAATGGTGAAAAATTGAAAGCATTTCCTCTAATATCAGGAACAAGACAAGGTTGCCCACTCTCACCACTATTATTCAATGTAGTTTTGGAAGTCCAAGCCATGGCAATCAGAAAAGAAAAAGAAATAAAAGGAATACAAATTGGAAATGAAGAAGTAAAACTGTCACTGTTTGCAAATGACATGATACTATACATAGAAAATCCTAAAGATGCCACCAGAAAACTACTAGAGCTAATCAATGAATTTAGTAAAGTCACAGGATACAAAATAAAACACAGAAATCCCTTGCATTCATATACATTAATAATGAAAGATCAGAAAGAGAAATTAAGGAAACAGTCACATTTACCATAGCAACAAAAATAATAAAATACCTAGGAATAAACCTACCTCAGGAGACAAAAGACCTGTATGCAGAAAACTATAAGATACTGATGAAAGAAATCAAAGACAACACAAACAGATGGAGAGATATACAATGTTCTTGGATTGGAAGAATCAAGATTGTGAAAATGACTATACTACCCAAAGCAATCTACAGATTCAATGCAATTCTTATCAAATTACCAATGGCATTTTTCACAGAACTAGAACAGAAATTTTTACAATTTGTATGGAAACACAAAAAACCCAAAATAGCCAAAGCAATCTTGAAAAAGAAAAATAGAGCTGGAGGAATCAGGCTCCCTGACTTCAGAATATACTACAAAGCTACAGTAATCAAGACAGTATGGTACTAGCACAAAAACAGGAATATAGATCAATGGAACAGGATAGAAAGCCCAGTGATAAACTCACGCACCTACGGTCACCTCACCTATGACAAAGGAGGCAAGTATATACAATGGAGAAAAGACAGCCTCTTCAATAAGTGGTGCTGGGAAAACTGGACAACTACATGTAAAAGAATTAAATTAGAACACTCCCTTACAGCATACACAGAAATAAACTCAAAATGGATTAAAGACCTAAATGTAAGGCCAGACACCATAAAACTCTTAGAGGAAAACATAGGCAGTACACTGACAGAAATCGCAGCAAGATCTTTTTTGACCCACCTCCTAGAGAAATGGAAATAAAAACAAAAATAAACAAATGAGACCTAATGAAACTTAAAAGCTTTTACACAGCAAAGGAAACCATAAACAAGATGAAAAGACAGCCCTCAGAACGGGAGAAAATATTTGCAAATGAATCAACGGTCAAAGCGTTAATCTCAAAAATATACAAACAGCACATGCAACTCAATATCAAAAAAAACAAACAACCCTATCAAAAAAATGGGTGGAAGACCTAAATAGACATTTCTCTAAAGAAGACATACAAATGGCCAAGAGGCACAAGAAAAGCTGCTCAACATCACTAATTATTAGAGAAATGAAAATCAAAACTACAATGAGGTACCACCTAACACCCGTCAGAATGGCTGTCATTAAAAATCTACAAACAATAAATGCTGGAGAGGGTGTGGAGAAAAGGAGACCCTCTTGCACTGTTGGTGGGAATGTAAATTGATACAGCCACTATGGAGAACAGTATGGAGGTTCCTTAAAAAACTAAAAATAGAACTACCATAAGACCCAGCAATCCCACTACTGGGCATATACTCTGAGAAAGCCATAATTCAAAAAGAGTCATGTACCCCAATGTTCATTGCAGCACTATTTGCAACAGTCAGGATGTGGAAGCTACCTAAATGTCCATCAAGAGAGAAATGGAGGGCTTCCCTGGTGGCGCAGTGGTTGAGAGTCCGCCTGCCGATGCAGGGGACACAGGTTTGTGCCCCAGTCCAGGAAGATCCCACATGCCGCGGAGCGGCTGGGCCCGTGAGCCATGGCCGCTGAGCCTGCGCGTCCGGAACCTGTGCTCCGCAATGGGAGAGGCCACAACAGTGAGAGGCCTGCGTTCCCCCCCCCCCCAAAAAAAAAGAAATGGAAGATGTGGTACATATATATAATGGAATATTACTCAGCCATAAAAGCAATGAAATTGGGTCATTTGTAGAGACGTGGATGAACCTAGAGAGTGTCATACAGAGTGAAGTCAGTCAGAAAGAGAAAATCAAATATATTAATGTATATATGTAGAATCTAGAGAAATGGTATAGATGATTTTTGCAAAGCAGAAATAGAGACAGAGACGTAGAGAACAAATGTATGGACGTCAAGGGGGGAAAGGGGGAGTGTGGGATGAATTGGGACATTGAGATTGACATATATACACTATTGATACTATGTATAAAATAGATAACTAATGAGAACCTACAGTATAGCTCAGGGAACTCTACTCAATGCTCTGTGGTGACCTAAATGGGAAGGAAATCCAAAAAAATAGGGGACATATGTATACGTATAGCTGATTCACTTTGCTGTATAGTAGAAACTAACACAACATTATAAAGCAGCTATACTCCAATAAAAATTCATTAAAAAAAAAGAAAATAATGGGATACATGATTTTCTATTATTTGTCTTTCTGGTAATAAAGTTTACATATTTCATAATTCTAGAGAGTATCTGTGGATATACGTTTTCTATTAATAATGACATTCAATAAATGATCTCCAAGACTTAAGTAATTTTCTATTTTTCTTTATGCTATTTCATAGCATAGAAATATAGAAATAGCTATTAAATCAGCAACAGAATTAACAGAATTTGAACCCACTTAAAAACCAGTAACTTTTTTTCAAAGGAGATGTAGCATCAATATCAATCTATAAAATTATATGAACACTTCAGTAAAGCAATCCTTATATCTCATAGGAAGAAAACAGAGTACGAGAAAACAAAGCACTAAAAGTAAGCCATTAAAAGTAAGCCATTATTAAGAAACTATTCTAGAAGTAGTACACATTACCAAATTCCAGGAATTCTAGAGATGCGCCTACTCCCTCAGAATACTTAGAAACAATGCAAATAACAGTATCTACTAAAAGTGAAACATGACAACCAACACAGTGGATCACTTAAAAAACCTGACTGAAGTTCCTAACATAAAAAAGAAAGTAACAATTAAAAGAGGCACTTGGCAATAATAGAAGCAATGATGTATTCTATTAGCAAGCTCATAACCATTTCCAGAAAACAGATATTCTGAGAGCAGATGTGAACATGCCTCTAAAAAGATTGGGTGCCTCATGATAATATAGCCTAGTGCCATTACACATCCAGACTTGTTCTTCTGAATAGTGACTACCAAGCAATATCCTAATTATAATTTGGCTAACATGGCCTATAAGGAGAGATTACACTAGCCAGAAATTGTTTGTAGGTATCTTCACACCACATATGAAAAATTAGAATTGTAAGGTATTATAATCAGTGCCAGACAATTTTTCTGAGGTCAGTCAACACTAAATGATCAAGACTACTAACAACTGCATCAGTAAAATTACAGTGATGAAGCTAAAATTGACTGAAGGCTTTACCATGTGCCAGACACCATACTGAGCACTTTAAGACTTTAAACTCACTATCTCATTTAATCTACCCACACACCATCCCTGTAAGGTAGATCCTTACATTATTATTGTATTATTGCATTATGATATCCATTTTTCCGGTAGACAAATTAAGTTGCAAAGCAGTGAGGCCACTTGCTCAGGGGCCCTAGAAAGTAGAACACAAGTGCAATTACAGGTCTGTCTGGGTTTGGAGCCTGGGCCTCAAGCTTCACTCCACTACTCCCAGAGCCATGCTACTCTAGGAATGACCTCTTGACCTCATTGACCAATTGTTTTATTTTAGATTTCCACAACTGGTGTATTTGAAGGGAAAAAGATATGGTAGAAATTGTATTTGGGACCTGCTGGGCCTATAAATTTTCAGTCTAAAACAACTAAATCAGTGTTCTGAATAGGAGTTTTAGAGAAGAGATAAGAGAATCAAAGGGGACAAGGACAGGGGCAATCCTTTGTTAGGTATGAGTACTGCAGCATAGTAACAGGCACTGACTGACCCTCCTGAGTTGTAGTTACTTTCTGAAACTGAGGCACTTTAGTCTTCATGGATGTCAGTCTTCACAAGCATTCATGTAGCTTTAAAAAAAAAAAACAAAGCATGGCAGCTCCATCCGTCTCCTGAGACGTCGTATCATGACTTACTACAGAAGCACTGTGTATTTAAAGCACTGAAAATATTCAGAAACATTATGCTTTGAATCTAAGAGTTAGAAGCTTTAAACACAGGCTATAGTAACCAACTTAAAGCAATGAACATAGAAATATAGTAGCAGTACCATAAGCAATATTAATGGATGATCCCGTGACTCAGTGTCTCATTAATAAATGTATGACATAAAATCCAATTTGAGAATCTACTAATAAAAACCCCCGCAAAGGACAGGAAATAGATAAATGCATGCGATTAGGCCCCTATGTTTTCAACTTCATAACTCATTGGATGCCATCATTTTGCCAGCTTTAACTCCATCATACATTTTTTTAAAAGAATTTTGTCATTTCGTTGGTTTTCTATCAGAACAGCATCACTGAAAGAAATATTTACAGATAAAACTATATCTTATCATGCAATCATTTATAACTAATAATGTATATTTGGAGAGAAGAGAAAAAATTCTGAATGAAAAAGAAATAGTGTTAAATCTACTTCATTCTGGAGTAAAGACTACGGAATAAAAGTCAAGAGCTACTCCCCTAGGTTCATGAGAGAACCTGTTTCCTAAAGTCACCAATGTTGTACTTTGAGCTGAGTTAGGAAAATACCACTATGTGGCAATTAAGAGTAATGGCTTGGTATGAATGACATGTAAGGTTGACACTATATTCAGAATTCCAAGAGGTTCAGTGTTTGATAAATATGATTTAACATAAATGATACTTTCCCACTAGAAGATTCAAATAGGATGTGCCTATTCATAAATATAATTAGTAGCATCAGATATATATATAATAAATGAAGAATGGGGATGAGCTAGGTTCTGACTTCAAGGAATTCAGAATCCATCTGAAATTAAGACATATATGTATATAACAGAAAAATAAAATACATATAATAAAAAAGAAATTAAATATTCAAGTGAAAGAAAGTAGCTGAGAAAGGAGATAATGTGATACGAATCTTAAAATTGGTAAAAACTTCATCACCAAAGAAGCTGGTCAATTCAGGAAGAGGGTGATGACATAAGCAAAGTATAAAGAAGCATACATCTAACATTTCTCAAACGCCAATATTCATCAGGAACTAAGCTATAAACTAAGTATGTTTACATCATTTCACTTAGTCTTATGAAAAACTGTCAAGTACACATTATTATGCTCATTTTATACTTGGGTAAACTTAGATTCAAAGAAAGTTACTTGACTAAGTCATACAAGCATGTAATAGCTAATAGGTAACAAATTACATCCACAGAGGTAAAATGATAATTAGGATAGTACATACAGTATAAGCCAAGGAAATATAGAATTTCAGAAAAAGGTGGTGTAGCAGAGAGGATAAAGTCATGGATCTGTGCTCAGAAATACTTGGTACTAAACTCTGGCTCCATTAGACACCAGCTATGTGACCTTGAGGATGCTAGTAGGTACTTATAAATATGTAAAATTACATATAAGTATATATCATATGTATATATGACATGTAATACCAATTTTAACAAAGTTTCATAGAGAGGAAGAAAATATGACCATATTTTATTAAATTAAAGTGAAGATATTTACTTAATTAAACATTGTCTTAGAAGAAGCAGATGATCATTGTATAAGGATTACAGTTACAAGGTTGGCACTCTACAATTTTTCCTTTGTCACTGATGCACAAAAAGTTACAGAAATATTCTTATTCTATCTCAACTCTTTCAGGATCATGGATAGCAAGATCAACACCTAAACATAAAGGCATATTAGTCAGGACACTTTTGGCTATTTTATGGAATATCCTCAACATCTCAGTGGCCCAAAATTACGTTTCCTTCTCTATTCATGAAAATATAATCTGCTGACTCCATGACAACTAGCTTCCATGCTTCCATAACAGTTCAGACTGACAGAAGGTCCACTACTTTATAGTTTCCTGATTCGGATCATAAGGTCTCCAGGTCAAAAAAGGCAGGGGAGGAGAATGCTAGATGTCCTCCACTGAGAGTAACTCAGAATCTGTTTCTATTTAGAACCCTCTGATCCTACCCAAGAAAAAGAAAGTGGGGAAGCAAAATCATCCGTGTGGAAGAGAGAAGAACCAAATGAACCAAATATGAACTGGCATCAGAAGTCCAACACAGAGCAAGAGGAGGTGGGGTCTGAAACTTGAGAAGTGTGGAACATGTTTGACACAGTCACTGAGAAATAGGAGAGTCACAAAAAGCTTAACAAAAAGCATAGTCAAGTAGGACTGAAGGTCCAATTAGAGATCATGGATTTATGATAGTTTCAGTCCTCATGTGATTTTAATTTTTGGAATATATAAGAAGAAAGATTATGAACTGACATAGTTGAGAGTCAAGGGGGAGAAAATTACATTGCAATCTCAGGGAGAATTTAAATAATTTTCTTATAAAATATTGAGTCTAGGCCAAAAGCCAAGTAAAGCCAAAAGGTTCTAAAAGCCTGGGCCAAATGGATTTCAGTGGTGACTGCTGCTGTAGGTGCCTAAATGTATGAGTAGGTAAATTACAGTCAAGTAGCAAGAAGAGCCAGTTTCAGCATCAGCATCTTTTCTGACCAAGGGTCAATAACATCTCTGAAGTCTTAAATTTAGAAATAAAATTGTTCTATTGGATGAATGGACAGTGAAAAAAGAAGCTATGTACTCACTGCCTACCCATATGAGCCTAACAATGACCTTTTGCTAAAACTGCCTCTCTTGAGTAATGCTTTACTTTTTGCATGACAGGCTGCCTCCAATCTCACTGCTAAAACTTATGGTACTATTTCACAGGCCACTAAAAAGGAACAGATCACACTTGAAGTTGATGTTCATATGAAGAAAGTATTGTGCCAGAAAAAAGCACGCTCTAAATGAAAGAAAACAGCACATCTAGGATTATTTTTTGCTATTTGTATGTTAGCCTCTAGTGTATAACAACAATAGCAATCATATAAGAAAAAGGAAAAAGAAAAGCCTGATATCTTCATCATCATTATGAAGAAGTTAGAGAGTAGTAATTTGGACCAGTGATGGGGCTCTTTGGCCTCCATTTTGTTGAAAGGAATGACATCCATAGATTAACCTGAACTATGAAATTAGTTAATCATGCAAAACCACTTATAATGTGACTGCCCCTCATCAATTAGTTGTCACTGTCGTTTGTTGACAAAAAGGAAAGAGTACTCATTAAAAATACTGACTCAAGTGTTTGGTTATATTTTCAGATTAAAAGAAAACTACAGTTACTTTAAACAAGAGATTGTTAAACATTTTAGGAAAATATTTGTAGTTTCAGATGACCAATGTGTCATTGAAAATGTACTGTTGGGATTTTATAAGTCAGAAGCATATAATCTTAAGTTATAAAGCTTTGATTTTGGATCTCTACCCTACTTAAAACTTTCTCAAGAGATGTCTCATCAGTAGCCAACTTGGCATTTAAGCTATTAAAGTCCATTGTAAGCATGTTTGGGGTTTTGTATCTAATTTCACTACTAGGTATTTGGTGATTTAAGCCAAATTCAGTGTCATTAATTTGTGAATATCTCTGCTTGATCCTTAAACTGGCCCCAGTCTGATCAATATTCGAAATAAAATCGTACAGAAGCCTCTAGGTCATATGTATATTACAAATGTGATACCAAAAATATAATGAACCAACAAAATGATCATGAGAATTTTTTTCATTATTTAAAGTTGAACTGAAAGGCAATTAATTATGATTTAACATTTAGAAAAATATATTGAAGAATGTAAAACTTTCCCTTTGACCTTTTACTACAAAGTCTTCAATGAATGGGTATTCCAAAGGGTGAATATGGATTAGGGCTCGGTGTGTTTTCCTCTCTACTGTTTTCTTGTGTGGGCTGAAAATACACTTTTTCTCTACCTTGCTAGCCCTTATCACATAATTGATATTAAACAAATGTTTGTTTATTAAACAATCACATTAAACAATTCTGCTGGATGTCCTTCTTATCACTAAAAGGTAATTTTTTTTTAAATTAAATTCATACTGAAGAACATTTTCCTTCTATATTTCAGTGTACTCTCACAATACAGTGCATTCTTTTTGCTTCTGTCACAAAAACAAGTTGTGTTTTATGAACTATGGCTTTGTGTTAGAGTTTTATAATATTTATAATACTATATTTGAGCTTTATTAAAATCAAAGGCTTGGCCTTCTTGCTTTCCTTTAATATGTATTGAATTTTTTTTATTTGAATATCATTTCTCCTTATATTTTTCTCATCTAGCACACTGAACATATTACAGATACAATAAATTTCTGCTTAATGAAAAAAATGAAGGAATAAATGAATACACTAAGGACACTTACATGGCATAGTTGCAAATAGGAGACAGGACTGGTGAACTTTGAAATGAAATGCGTTGCTAAGGAGGGAGCAGTGCAAAGGTCATATCTACTGTTCATGGTATAGAGTAATCCTTGAACATGTAAGGCTTACAGAAATTATTTAACAAATATTTCCTATTGCATAGTCAATTATGTTCAGATAATTTATAGGAGTAAATGGGTTGTTAACAACATAATCCCCCTTTTTACTTGTGAAGATAGTTGATTACAATTTTTATTAAAACAGGTTTTGCTCTTTTTCATTTTTTATTAATTAAAAGTGGCAGACAATAAATTAAATTTTTTAAATGGCTTACCTTAAATAAATCAAAACATAATTTTATAAATGTTTCCAATGACTTTGGCTATCTAGAAATGTTGTTCTATGAAAATAATGAAGCCATTTGAAGGAGAAGATTCAGGTTTTAAGGAAATGTATGCAGTGTAAGCCTTAGCTTACAGAGCATAGAAGAGTAATTGTGTAGTTCATGAGAGCATGTCTTTGCAAACTTGCCAGCCTATAAGAGTTCCAATGTCATACTAAGCTCTCAGGGTCCCCTCAGTCAAGAGACTCCTCATGTTAGGTTGCCATATAAGCCCATATGGCTTCATCTTGAATTTTAGATTACTTCAGGGGAAAATCACCCCCTCCCAAATTTTATACGCTCCTTTGTTTTTTACAGTCTCTGAGGCTGCTTGGGGAAACTCCCCTAGAACTGTCCAAACTATCATGTCTCTTTAAGAAAAATAAATTATCACTAAGATTCACCCTATATACACACAAAAATACACACTAATTAGAGATCATATCACAGATACACCAGGGACTTGTTTTCAGCACACTGTTTATGATATATTATTCTTCTATTATTTGCATTTATAAGACATCAGAAAATTATAAATAAGAGCTAAGTTTAGATTCTATGAACATACAGCAAGATCATTTGGGGACTCAATATTCACACATTGTTGGATACTAATATTTATTGTGAACACAGCATAAATTTATCTTGGCTAAAACCACAAAATATTTACTAGTTTTACTTGTTAACACATACAATATGCAGACCATTAAGAGTTAACAGCTCTAGGCCAGGTCTAAGTCAGTATTATATTCACACATCTTAGCTTTTCTTTTTTCAAAATCAATATCTGCAAATAATAAATGAGATCTCAGAGGGTTGAGTTAAGCTCCAACCACCACAGAGCAACTCTGCAATTGGTCATTGACTCAATAACGCAGGTGAGTGCCACACTATAGAGCATCTCTAGCACACGGTAATAGAAAATTAATAGCTTTCAAATCAGCACTAGGGTTACCCTAAGGATTACATAATAGCTTGAGTTCGAACAAGCACCCAACTCCAAGAATTATATAATGCCATAAAACCTGAGAAAGATACAAAAGCCTGAACATTATGCTTAATTTGTTCCATGCACACTGTTTTCTACTCAGACAACAAAAGGCTAATGATATGAAAGTGTCATGTTGAAAACAATGTGCTAATAAGCCACATTGCAGTGGTGTCCATGGTGTCTATATGGAGTTCATATATCACTGGACAGAGATTTGCATATCAGAATCAGGAACCTGTGCATTGTGAATATTCCATCTTAAAATCAGTAATAAGTTAAACATTCTACACATGTCCTCATACTATCCTAACACTTACAGAGGTAAAATTTCCCCATGAGAAGAAAAGCTTTATTTCCTCTGCTGTGTGACCCTTTCATTCATGGAGTCCAGAATGATTCCCTGACTGTAGGTTTGCAAACTAAATTCAAGCAGGATAGCATAAAGAAAAAAAAATTAAAGGGTAACTTTCTTATTAATACATACATTAGTTTACAGGGCTGACTACCAGTAGTAGCAACAGCTAAAAAGAACTCAGTCAAGAAACCGGATCACCACCATCCTAACGTGATATCAGAAAACTTGTGAGCTGCACAGCATAAAACATCCTTCTGTAAGGAAACAATAGCGTGGGATAAAATATCAATTACTCATTTATCCATTTTTCAATGCTAGAGAAATGTATGGATACAGAGGGCCCAAAAATAAAACTTGGAAGATTACATTTCTACAATGAGCATGTTAAAGACAGGCAGAGAGGAAACAAATTATTTCTAAGCTTCATAAAGTTATTCTGTTTCCTTCCATTACTTGACATTTTAAAAACAGATCAGATCATATCTTTACAAAATTGTTCTTTTCACCTCAAAAGCCACAAATAAGTCAGATTGTTAAAGGAGCAGATATATCTACTAATGCCTTGTCAAGTAAAGTACGTGGCTTAAATGTATATTTCTGGGTGTTGGATATGGAATCCAAATTTTAATAACTATATCTCAAACTCTAAGATTGGCAATTAATCTTAAAAACCAAAACCAAACAAGACAAAAACCACGACAAATATTCTTGAGAAAGCATAGACACTAAAGGACAGCAGATACTTACCCACAGGCTGCCAACATCCAGTCATTTGCTAAAGCTAAAAGCATATGACATTTTCCTGCAGGCTACTTGTCTTTTACTTTTCAAAGGAGTTTCATCACCTAATTTAGCACTATCTGCAAAGATTTGGGATAGCAAAAAAAAATTTTCCTTCCTGGTTTTTTCCTTCTAGTTCTCTTAGTGGCTTATGCCCCACACACAAAATGGCACCTTTCTTTCAATGTGGAAGCAGGCTTTTATATACCAGGCATGTATGTGAGTATGCCACAAAACACCCGTTCCTTATCATGCGCTTGTTAGCTTGTCCAATCTATGGCAATCACTTCAGTCCCAGGGGTTGAAAGACACAAGACGCAGGGAAAAAAGAAAGCAAAAGCTGAAGAAAGATCAATACTGCACAGTGAAACAAGAAATGTAGGCTATTTACTTTTCATTGATCTGATGATGCAGGAGAAACACCTCAAACTGGCATTAAATTGAAGGAATACATCTTCTGTGTTTTTTCACCTCAAGGTCAGGAAGGAGTGAAAAAGAAATTAGAACAAACAGAAACTAATCACACGAGTACACTAAAACTATTAATCCATATTACAAACCCACATAGTAACATAATTAAATTTCAGGTTGAACGAGATTCACGATAAGACAGATACCATCGGGTTTTTCGGTTTGTTTAAGTTGTTTTAACTTGCACCTAGAACAGCTACAAAACATACACAATTGTATATGAGGACTGAATCAGACCAACATTTAATGCTTGGCTAGAGGCCCAGCCTTATTTTGCAATAATCCCAGAAAACCAGAAACAGGCTCTATTCCAGCCACAGAGAAAAGTATTGAACATTAATTCTTAGGTTCTAAAGTAAAGATCACAAATGGTTTTCCAAAAGAGTTTATCCTAGAATTCTGTGCCATTTTTTTCTTCAGGTTAGAAAACTCTAATATTTAGATAAAAGAAATTTCAATATATTCAAACAAGCCATAGACTAAAACATCTGTAACTCCTATAGTGATATGATGTGACTGGACTTAAGAGAGATTGGTTATACCTCTTTGACATCAACGTTATATGAAGAAAACCTGAACTTTTATTCATTTATCTGTTCACTCATCCATTCACGTAAGTTTCTGTGAGGGTAACCATATGCACACATATATACACAGACACATATTTTTACTATGATTTTTAAGAATATCCTGGTTTTATCTGGATCAAAATTTTGGAATTAGAGAAACAAAGGCAGTAAAATTAAATGCTAAAGTTAATCTTTTCTGTATCTACTACAGATTTTTTGCTTTGTGGTTACCTTGAGGCTTACATAAAACATAATTATAATGATCTATTCTAATCTGATAAATTAACATTTAAAAAACTTGAAGTATAGTTGATTTACAATGTGTTAGTTTCTGTTGTACAGCAGAGGGGAAGGGGAACAGGATAAATTAGGCGTTTGAGATTAGCAGATGCAAAGTACTATATACAATAGATAAACAACAAAGTCCTACTGTATAGTACAGGGAACTATATTCAATATCTTGCAATAAACTATAATGGAAAATATCTGAAATAATATATATACGTATAACTGATAAATTAACTTTGATTCCATATAAAAACTCTCCCCTTTCTCCCCTTTCCCACATTTTGTGTTTTAATGTCATAATCTACATCTTTTTATACTGTGTATCTAGCAACAAATTATTGTACCTATATTTATTTTTAATGCTTTTGTCTTTTAACATTATACTAAAGTGATTTACACACCCCTATTAGTTTTTTTTTTCTCCCTCTCAAAACTTTAAATGTATCATCCATTTTCTCCTGGCCTGCAAGTTTACTGCTGAAAACCCCACTGATAGCCTTACGGGAGCCCCCCTGTATGAAATGAAGATTTTTCTTTTTTTCTCTTGATGCTGTCAAAATTTTCTCTTTGATTTTTGATAGTTTTATTATGATACCTCTCAGTGAAATCTTCTTTTGGTTGAATCTATATGGAGACCTACGAGTTTCATGTACCTAGATATGGGAAGTTTTCAGTGTGGTAAATATTTCACAATGTAGACATATGTCAAACCTTCAGGTTGTACAATTTAACTATATAAAATTTTAGTTGTCAATCATGCCTCAATAAAGCTGGGAAAAATAAAACTAAAACATAATTCAGGTGATAGAAAAAAGTCAAGTTTATCAAATTCACCCTAAATCATCTAAGACAGGTATTTGTTTTCTAACTTCTGAATTCATGCATTTTAATATTTAATCACAATTATGATGCATGCACTCTCTATAAAAAACATCCTGCTTTGAGTTTGCTAAATGAGGATCTCGGACATTTTAGAAGAAATAAATGACAAAAACTCAGGGTCAGGCATGACAACTATAAAATTTTGTCAACAAGACAGAGACATTGTTCTTGCCTACTGTCACAGTCTTGCTCCATTCTCATCAAGTTTGCGACAAAAATTATTTTGCAGGCTAAAATTTTTTAATGCAAGTTATTTCTTTTTCTTTGATCCAGAGCCAAAGATGAGATAGTCCTTAAAATTGATTTTATTAAGTGAAACTATTAGTGAAGTTGTACCTCAACTTTTCTATTTCTAAAATGTCACCATAATTTTCCTTTAAAGTGCTGAAATACACAATATTTTTGCTATGAGTGCATCTTAATGTCAACGATTTTATATCTAAAAATCTTAATGGTAATTCATTTTAATTCCCCCATGTATTCATTTCTAGAGATTCTATCATTTTGTGTCTATTTTGAACATAAATTGAATTTTTAAAATTTGAAATGAATTGTCATTGCTGAGTATTCAAAATATGAACGAGTCTGGAAACAAATAATTATAGAGATACATATTTATGAAAGCTATAAATATGTAAAAATAAGCTAATATCCCTTATTTGCTATGGGTAGCTCAAGCATTCTTTTTATATTTGGAACCATCTTTGAAAATATATTTCCATGTTTCCTATAAAATCTTAATTTTGTACCTACTCTATTATGAGGAAATTGAAGAGATTTCTCATGCATTTAGAAACTTTTCAAAAGCTAGACACTCTTTAAACTATCATTTCAACGTTCATTTAAATGTTTTCAATTTATCAAAATTTAGAGTAATAGTTGAACAAATCTGAAGATGAACTTTTATGAAATTTTAAAATTAACGACATGGGAATTATTTTATTCTAAAGTTTTGTTTACCTGAAAACTAATTATGGAATGACTTTTTACAAAGTGAACATTTTTGTATTCATACCTTTTTTAATACAACTTCACTTTCAATTGAACAGCTTTGTGAATATGTCACTATTTTGCCTGTTTGGCAGAAGTCCAGAAATCTTCTCTATTAGGTCAATCTGCTAAGAGTATGCTTGGCTACAAAGAAACTTTTTGGAAAGAAACCAACTTGATGCAGTCACTGCAGCAAGGATGGTACTTGTCAGATGCTGCCCAGTCCAGACTCATTCTCAGAAACTAAGGCTAATCATGGCTGGCAGAAAGGGCAAAGCGGCAGAACCAGTGTTACAATGAATGATTTCTTAGGTGGAACATGACGGAAAGTTGTCTTTTCATCATAAATTCTACATCTTATTATAATTCATTTGGTGGGGTAATAACTGACAAGGTTTTGTTTCATAATCAAAAATTGTTCAATGTTTGAATCTTGAAAGAGGTAAAGGAGAAATTATCTTTCCATCTATGCAATCTAGATTCCCATCTTTATTTCTGAAACATTATCCCTACAGATTTGAAGAGTTTTAAAGAATCTGCGTAACTTCTATAATCCCAGTTTTCCTACAAAACATTTTAAAAGTTGAAGCATTTTATTTTTATTTTTTAAAAAATATATTAAACTTCATTTAAAAAGGATCTAAGATTTATTTATTATATTGAATGAATCTAAAGATACAAAAATATTTTACAGTTATGTTTATTATTCTCAATCCCCACATGCTTTTTAAGGTTTCTTGATTGATGATGACCTGTTTTAACCATATTAAAATATTAAAATAACTATAAGAATATAATTATTTCTTTTAACAAAATTACCAGGAAATATGAATTGAAATTAATTATAGATTAACATTTTGGGTTAAGATGAGGGTCATTTCTATGTTACATTTCCTAACATGACATAAACCATGATACCAGTTCTTGGTCATCTTCAATCACCTAACTGAAGTACTGTGTGTGTCAATTAATTTCACATCCATCACAGGATCTTTAGACAGTAGAAGTTGTTGGAGGTCACTTTGCTGAGCTGGTTAGGACCTTCAGGCAATAAGGAATCAGGAGGTTTTTTAGAGAAGAGTATGAGGAAGTATCTACAAATTTAACATGTCACATGGTAACATATATTCCCTAAATATCATTCTTGCTCTCATCTTGAACAAATAATAATATCTTTCAATGGAGAATTTTTGCATACATTTCTACTTTTTATTCCTAATCTATGCTTCTCAACTCTCTAAATATGGTCTACATCTGCCCATAATCATGTCAAAACCAAATGTTCATTAAGTACTCACGAGCAATATTGTAACTCTAGTGTTTATTTAAAGAAACAAAAGAGAGATTCTGTGGTCTTAAAATGTGTAATGACATCATGAAACAAAGAAGCCATGTTTTTTAAAAAAAGGGAAAAAGAATCCCAGATAACCACAAAAAAATCTTATCTTTCTTTATGGCCTTTGTTTTAAAGTATATATTGTCTGATAAAAAATTTTAATGTTATATACTTATAATTTTAATGTTATATACTTATAACTTATAACATTACTTATTACATAGCTTTCAAAGTTTTTATAATCTTGTCATTAAAACTGTCCATATCAGCTCATCCCAATCCAGCAGGCAGATTGTTGGGCAAGGGGAAATGGTCCTAATAATTCATCACTGGATTGCTGTTCAGAGTTCCAGGAAATTGCTCATTACCTTTCATTGCCTAAAATCTCTGTATAAAGGAAAGAATAAAAATGCACTTTTTGTAATTTAGCATTTCCATATTTTCTATTTAAACTTTGACATGTATCTCTTTGAGGGATTCATCTTGACATGCCTGTCAGGCTTGCCATCTCCATTTTTAATAGGGTGAATAATAGGTGATAAAGGTTGATTAGAAATGAACCTGAAGATGTATTTTATTAAAGTTTTGCTTTATTTCATACATAAGCATGAAATCTAATTTTTTTGCCACTAAGAAGTCACATGAAGGGACTACATTGCTTCTTTAGAATTCTGAATTGAATATATTTTCAGATGTGTCACATTGGATCAAGCATACGATGATCTTGAAAGGTGGTCTTTTTCAAAATAAATACATAGGAAAATTGTGAAATTATTACTTGTTAAACATTTCTTCTTTTGCAATTAGGAAATAAATTTTGCCTTTGATATTGAAAGTCTTAATGTGAACAGTTCTGTAATAACAAATTGGGCATTTATAAGCTCTGAAAACTCCATTACATGAATTCAGAATTTATCAGAATTTATTTATAATTCTTGGGTATTTATTCATAAGATCCTAGATATTAATAAATATATCTAACTAGTTCTTTTTATAACTGAAATTTTAAGTAAATCAATGAAATCTGATTCCTCCTCCTACAGTGGTTTTATCTGATGCTTTAACTGAAGGAACACTGTTGCTTCTGGAAGCAAGGGTTATATGATACCTTCCTTGGTCCTAACTGGAAGTCAGTAATCAAGCTGCTGAGTGCTGAATGTCAACCCCAGAAGAAATTTATCTTTATCCTGGCATAAATGAAGCTATGGAACTCTACCCTCACTCACAGAGAATGGGGAATAATATGGTCCTAAATCTGGAGTTAGATGCTGCAGAGGCTACTGAATTGGACAGAAAATAAAATAAGAATGTTCTCACTCCTGATAGAGAAGGGCAGCAATAAGAAAGGAGGCAAAAGAACGAGGGTAAGAGGATAAAGAGCAGAAAAGGGGCTGATCGAAGAACTGTTAAAGGAGAGCTTTTTAAAAAATAGAGATGACTAGTATTAACTCGAGATTAGTATTATTGCAATATAAACCTACTTTGCTCCGAACTCTCAGTAAATTCTGCCATTTATATAGCTACTGAAAGAGAGGGAGAGGGAGGAGAAAGAGGGAGGGAGGGAGGGAGAGAGAGAGGTAGGAAGGGAGGGGGAGGGAGGGAAATACACTGTATGTATAAGCTATGGAAAGAGAAGACATTTCACATCATGTTCAATAATGTACAGAGAAGGACAGCAAAATGGAACCAAAAAAGTCATGAAGAAATTCTACTGCTCCAAGTTTGAAGCCATTAGGTGTAAGGTTTCCAGTCTATTTTAATGTAGACCTTAACAAGCTGTCTGATAGCAACTAACATCAGGAATGAAGAAATGATCTAAATATTTAGTCAGTAGTTGATGGTATTAGATTTTAATTTTATTCATGTGAGGAGATCATACTCACATGATACCTCTGTCCCTACTTTCTAAGAAGGATACTGATTTACTTTTCATAGGATAAGAGGCAGAAATTCACAAAAGCAGGATATGAGAGTGTGGTATAGCCTATTCACATCCAAGTCTTCTCTCTTGGGTGCAGAAGAGGATTATACTTGCTTGCCCCTTTATAGACAATCACATCCATGTGACAAGTGATCAGATCGTCCACTGGGCTGTGAGAGAGAGTCATGTACATCATCTATGGGTAGAAGCTTTCCATTGCTGTGTGAGACCCTTTAGTGCTCTCTATCCTCCTCATGACAACAATGACAGCTACGCATTCCAGATGGTGGAACTATAAAATTGTAGGGACTCTAGTCATGCTGGATTACTTGGTTGTTGCATGTATGACTATTTCCTTGGAAACTCATCCAGGCCTGCAGTGTATTCTGCAGAAACAAGAAACAAATGTTTGTTCTCTTAAGCCACTGAGATCTTAAGGTAGTTTTTTATTGTAACGTATTTCAGCTTATCCTCACACAGAAATTAATCCTATAAGTCAGAAGTTTCTGAAACAAATAACTAAAATATGTGACCTTGCTTTACTGATAGGTTGAGGAAGACACTGATCATTGTCATCTGGAAAGATAGTGATCTTTCTACTGCTTATAGTGACAAAGAATGTTTGGGAAACTAGATCATAAACCTAATGAATGTGAACTCCTAAGAAATGATTTTAGAAAAATAAATGTTACTCATCTGAGTTAACTGCTGTTATCCACTTTTGACAGGGTATTATTTAAAAATTAGTAAGCTCAGATAAGAACTGGTTAATTTGCAGGTTAAAATGAAAGAAATGGAGACATTCAAGGAATTCTGGAATTTGTAGTATGGGACAAACCAAGTGCCCTGAGATAACAAACACTAGGAGATAAAATTGAATTATTTTAAGTAACAAAGATCATTTAAACTCAGCTTTGCAATAAAGAGGGAACTAAAGATGTTGCTTCCATACCTTCTGTTAAGATCTTCCAAAAATTAAGACTCAAGGTAAAGATCATATTATAAATGTAGTAAATAGTAACTCTTTTTATATGATACAATAACTCAGAGGAAATATCCTTTTAAGGGCTGATATTTATTCAACAAGAAGCTTACTAAGTTTTTAAGGGAGATGGTTTGCCAAAGAAACCACAGATTGGTTTAAAATTGTCTGGGCTTAAAACACATCTTGGTTTCCCAAACTTCTAAGGGCAGGAACAGACTGAGAAAGCCATCCAGTCCCAGAAAGGACATGGACTTGATTTCCCATTTGAAGATGTGACTAAGAAGGAAAATGGAAAAAAAAAAAAAATCTGAGAAGGAAAAGCCAACAGCCATAGAGCAAAATGAACAAGAGAGTTCCTCACAGAGGGCAAAAAATAATGTGTATAAGCCTTCAAATCAAGCAAGAATTGTCAACATCTTCAAATGAAAAGAGTAAGACAATGAGGTTTTATATCAGGAAAACATCTATGTCAGCACTCTTTGAATATGACTGGAATTAGTGTTCGCTACATCTATAAAATTTCCATATTATGGAACATGGAGTTAGAAATATAGTTAAATATTTGTATGGGCAAATGTATGTAAACAGTCTATTTTAAGAAAGTTTTATTAACAACAATTTGTTGAAAAATTTTCAAAGGCTAAGTCAAAATTAGAGAGAAAAGCAGGTAAATAAAGTTACTAGTTTTGTGACTTAACAAGTATTCCTCCCCAGTCTTATTTGAGTAAGAAAAATCCCAACAAGAATTGAATGATCTGATGGAGGGGTTATTTGGTTATAATAACGGAGATCAAGAGAGAGGAGAGAGGGGAAACCCCATTACTCCATCTTGGTTGTGTGAAGGACTTGATGGTCCAGAGTGTGTGCTACCTGTGAGATCTGACTTTTTCTACAGCCTGCTCCCCACCCCAACCCCTGAACTTCTGCAGAGTGGAGGTAAAGTTATCTGGATCACTGGTAACGTATATTAGAGATTCAGAGAAAAGGTAGGCACATTGGGAGGGTAACCAAAGAGGATATGGAGACTGAGAGGATACAGGAGAAATGAAGAAAATGGAGAAAAGTAGTGATTAGTTAAGTCTAAGGGACTTTAGATTTAAAAGACAAAAAAGGAACTAAGCAGTGAAGAAGTCTGGTTAAGTTGCGTAGAATTTTTAAAAAATGCTCTGGAACCCTAATTCCATGAGTCCTCTATGGGATGGAACATATGCCTTGAATAATGGCCTTTAGCACATTCTTTTAGATTTCTTATGGGTCCTCAATTGGATGTAATAGTGTTTTTAATATTAAATAGTAAATTGTACAGTTAATTTCCAATTTAAGGCAAAACACTTGAGTCCCAAATTTCAAAAGGAGGAGTGGGGAAGAAATGCATTTTGTGATATGATTTGGAAATTTAAGGAGGGAGATTAAAATATAATTGAAAGTTCTGATTTGAAATAATGTCAAGCTTTTAAGAGTAGTTTCAGCATTAAAGTTATAAAGTTTACTAAAGTTATAAAGGTTATGGAATGGTGGAGGTGAAAAGTTTTTAAATTTGTTTTCTCTTCTCATACTCTTTGGTCAAATACAGAAGCCACATCCTTATTCCAGACTCACATAAACTGTACATTTCTCATCTGTTATTCTAGCTTCCCACTCTGTTCTTCAATCTAGCCTTCTATTTTGATTAAACTCTTATAAAGACTGTATTTCCTGCACTAAGTCCTACCAAGATTCACATTTACTAGCTTTGATAGGCAAAAAAAAAAATGTAAAAAAAAAAGGAATAAAAATGTATTTAATAGAACACCATTTAACTTATATACAAAGATTTGGCTCCTGCTGTTTATCTTGTATTAGTCAAATTTCAATTTGTTCCAATGTGTTCAAATGGCAAAAATCACAGGGTTTCCATAACAAACTGTGCTTATATAAATAGTACTTATTATGTGCACCATAATTATCTATGTTCTCTATGCTTTCCATTAAGTTTGAAACAGGACTAATTTGTGTCTCTCTCAAAGATCTAGCTCAACAGCTGGTAAATTGTGGTCACTTCATAAGCTTTTGTTATTTTATAAGTAATAAAACACTAAATTCACAGATATGATCACTGCCAAGTAACTTTGGTTTGGCTCCAGACCACAACTTTTCTCAGCTATCCTGTTCACCCTTAACACAAGGGAATGAAATCAATTTAAAATGTTTAAAAGACAACTGGCAGTGTATATTCTACTGATAATAGATTACTTGGGTACTAAAATCTCAGTAAGGTTAAGAGTGACTAACTAACCTGGGTTTTAGTCTATTTGTTGCAATATTGTCCACATTCAGTGCTAGCGATAGGGGATTTTAAAACCAAAACACCACTTCTGGTTATATATTTTCTCCTAAGGAAATTGAGAGCAAAACTCAAATTTTAAATCAAAGCACAAAATGAAGGTTTGACAGAGAATGAATTGGTAAAAGAGAACTAGTTATTAGTTACCATCAGATCACCTTTGCATTCAATTACTGATTCTTAGTGTTTTGAGTTAGTGTTAACTGCTAATTTAGTATATGTTTGTAAGAGAAAGTTATGTTTATTTTTTAAATAAGTTTATAAGAAATGAACCACACTGGATACATATGAAAACTTTCTACTTTCAAAATGTGATTAGTTCTACAGGTAACATATAAATCTATAACTAATCAATTAATAAAAGAAAGTTTGCTGGATTACGAGATGCAACTAAGGGAATATGGAAACCAAATTTCCCTATTTTTGTCTCCAGCTTGATTATTGGGCAGCCATAACTATAACTTTGAATTTAAATTTATCACGAAGATGGGATGAACATAGAATGATAAACAACTCATTTCAAATATGGTTCAGACTAGAATATAATTATCTCTAGCCCTAGAAAGCAGGAATTGAGTTAGAAGCTTTGTAGCAGATAAAATTGTATAGCAAAGCAAAGCTCAAAGCTTAAGAGAATTTTAGGGCAGGCTTAGCGAATACCACGAGTGCAAGTATGGATAGTTGCCCACATAATACACATTCGAATATGCCTTGATAATAAAACCACAATTTTACTGGTAGCAGCTCTGTTCCCAGTTAAGTAATGCTTGCTTCTCCAGATTTTACCTACAGTACCCATGTTTTACATTGCTGGATTCCCTAACAAGAATTTCCCCTTCCAAGCTACGCTTTTCATTTGATTTCTACTTGGCTTACGGATAGAATGCCTGAATATGAGACAGCCATCTTGTAACTATCCTAACAGAGGCCTCAGCTGACAGACAGTATAAACCACCAGACCTGTGAGTAAATAGAACTTGAGGTGAATTTACCACTCAGTCTAGCAGTCCTCCAGCTGAGACCCCAGACATTGTAAAGCAAAAACAGGCTATATACCCTCTATGCCCTGTCTGATTTCCTGACTCATAGAAGTCATGATCATATTATTAGATGCAGGATAATTTCTCACACAGCCACAGCAACTGGAACAATAAGTTGTTGAATATGTAAATTATTGTTGAATATACAAATTAGGTAAATAGACATAAAAACGGTTCCAAAGAAATCAACAATCAAATATTTAATATATCTCTAGAAAACTTGTTCACAAGAAAAGTCTTTATCTAGTTTAAACAACATTTGACAGCTTTGTTGTAATGCATTAGAAACATTGCTGTAGTACTAAAATTTTCTCTTTTTTTTTTTATTGAAGTATAGTTGATTTACACTGTTGTGTTAGTTTCAGGTGTATAGCAAAGTGATTCAGTTATACATTTGTACATATTAATTTTTTTTCAGATTCTTTTCCCTTATAGGTTATTACAAAATATTGAGTAAGTATAGTTAAATTTTCTTGAAGCTACATGGTATTATCTGGATTTAAAACCTACAATTTCAAAGAAGCCAGTCTCATTAAATTAAAAGGTGCTTCCAGTTAGTGACCACTCATTTGAACACATCCTTTTTGGTACCAGAAGGAAAATCTGAAGGACTATGCAGAGAAATTAAACAAATTCATAAAGTATTTTCTCATTATTTTGGGGAAAAATATTTTTGTTACACAGTAAGTTTTGGAATAAATCTTGTGTGAGATTTCATCAATTTTAGTTGTAAAGAAAGATGGATCAAGAAGTAGCATTTCCACAAGCTTTGTAGAATGTCCTATTTCCACATTGAATGCCACCACAAATTAAGAATCATACAGAAAAGAAGCCTGAGATATGAAAGGTTGTTCCTCTATATGTTTCTCTTCCCTATGGAGATCACTTTCCATCATTTGTCTGACCTTTTCCTATGAGAACTTTTTACTTCTAGGTAGCAGTCAGGTTCATCTGCTGAAGATACTTCTGTACCACTTCTATTATAATTGTCAAAAGTTCAGACACATTAAGCCTGAAAATTTTTTCCATAGAAAGGGGAAAACACATTTCCTAAATAAGGCAAAATGTAAAACTTTTGTATAATCTTTGCAAACACTCACTTTTAATCAGATTATTTACTTTACAGTATGTACTAACATACATAACTGTTATGTTAATCTAAACATAACAAAGAACACATTTTGGAAAAAGATGAAGTATAATAAATAAAGTTATGCTACTTTTAAACAAATTTTTGAATGATATGGGTGTACAACTAAAGTAAAGTGAGAAAAGTTCAAGACTGTAATGCCTAATTTAATGACCCAATATGGTGGGGATCATTTATCAGCAGACTATTTCACATAGCGCCAAGAAAAACAGAAAAATGATTTTCACATTGTACTTATGTATAAAACTAACATTACATAAATTCAATTTTACAAAATACTTTAACTTGAAGAAATATGTTTTGTGCTTAACCATACTTTCATTTCATGAGTAATAACTGTAATAAAGTTAACAAGTTTAAGACTGAAGAGTCTAAAGTCCTCTACTGTGCCTATTAAAGTTGAAATCTGAAAGAAAAGGCAAAAATAGTCTAACCTTCTGATGATAGGTAAGCTCCTGTTTTCGATATTTCTTACACATGAACATTAACAGGGTGTCTCAAAAATCTTATTACTGATGCCAAGAGCCATATTTAAAAGTAAGACACTGAACAACAAAGACAAGTGGGTTGCATTTAGTGAAGCAGCACTGTAATTCTAAACTTCAAACAAGTTAAAATTTCATGAGATTTGGAAATAGTTATCTTGCAATAACTTTCAGCTGCAGATAAAAAAAGGAGAGAAGAACTCAGTAACTTCAACTTCTGTAACATTCAATCTCATTAATTTGATTGATTCAGATACAAGTCAGAACTGCTGAGAATTTCTTGACAATATATCACCAGGTAGGAGAAATGTTTCTTGAAATGGTAATCAATGCACAAAATATTAATGATAGTGGAACAGTTTCCTTTTTCAGAGAAAAAGACCACAGTAAGTTAAATGTTAATATTACTTTCTGTACCCCAAATAGCATTCTAAATAAATAAATATCTTTGAAAGCACAGGTAGAAATAAAGCCAAAAACATTCACCAACCAGGATTCAGGATAGTTGAATGGCAAGATTAGTACTGACAACTTACTGAAAATAAGAGAGGTAAAAGTTGCTTTTATTCTCCCAGAGGTGATTCTCACAAATGAGCCAATACTACTTAATCTGTGCATAAAACAATGAGGCAATGATTTGCCTGCAGTGAAAACTAATGAGGTAAATAGCAACTGTTTCCACCTACATTTAAATCTTATTTACTTCAACTCTAACCTTCTCTTCTTGATCATTGGACTTGATATGCGTTGATCAACATGAGGGTATATGGAATAGGAGCAGTTTGAAAGTCTGTCATATGATCTTATAAATCTGAGATTTATTCAGACAAATTAATGATGAATAAAATTAGTAAGTTGTGCACTGTGTGTAACCAGGTAGCTGAAGATACTCTAGGAAGTTTGGTTAACAGTCCTTAGGATTTCAACTGGAATGGTTAACCCAAAAGGATTTAAAAGTTTTGTTCAGGTGGAGAATAAAGGAAGAAAGAAACAGAAGACACATTTGAAACAAAAACAGAATTTTCTCAAATTAATGTCAAACACTAAACCATAGATACAGGAATCTCAGACAACACCAAGCAGGACAAATGCCAAAAATTTACACATAGTCATATCATTTTCAAACTTCAGAAAATAAAAGATAAAGAAAAAATCCTTTAAAAAGCCATGTGAGGGGTGTGGTGGAGAAATACTTTACCTATTGAGAAGCAAAGAAAAAACTGCATTCCATGTATACTCAGAAACCATGCAAGCAAGAAGAGAGTAAAGTGAAATATTTGAAGTATTGCGAGAAAAAAGAATAGGAACAAACAACGTGGACCACAAGTAGAAAACAGTTAAAAAAAAAAGATATATATTTCCAATTATATAAAAAATCACTTTATATATCAATGGTCTAAATACACCAACTAGAAAACAGAGGTTGTCATAGTGGATCAAAACACAAGAACCAAATATATGTAGTCTACAAGAAACCTACTTTAAGACACATACATATGAACACACATATAGATTAAAAGTAAAGGAATGGAGAAAGATGCACCATGCTAACACTAGTCAAAAGAAAGGGTGGAGTAGCCATATAAATTTAAGGCAGAGCAGAGCAAAGTATGTTATCAGAGATAAAGGTGGCCATTACATAATGATAAAGCTGTCAATGCTTCTAGAAGATGTAAAATACTTAATGTGTATGCACACTTAACAACAGAGCATCAAGCTACATGAGGCAACAACTGACAGAACTGCAAGGAAAAAGAGATGAATCCACACTATTATAATTGGGGACTTGAACACCCCTCTGAGGAATGCACAGATCCAACAGGCAGAAAAATCAGTATAAGTATATCGTTGAACTGAATAGCACCATCGATTAACTAGGTGTCATTGACATCTATAGATTACTTCATCCAACAACAGCAGAATATACCTTGTTCTCAAGCTTACATGAAATAGTCACCAAGGCAGACCATATTCTGTGCTATAAAACACATCCTAACAAATTTGAAAGAATAAAAATCACATCATGTCTGCTTTCCAACCACAATGGAATTAAACTAGAAATCAGTAACAGAAATATAGCTGAAGAATCCCCAAACACTGGGCGATTAAATCCACACATAGGCCAAAAGAATCTTGAAAAACCTAAGAATATTTTGAACAAAAATAAAAACACAACTTATCAAGATATGTGAAATGACAATATAAGCAAGATGGCTAAATAGGAAACCCCACACTCATATCCAACAGCAACAATTATTTAGCAGCCACCCACGGACAAAAAAAATGCCTTTGTGGGAGCTTTGAGATCTAGATAGGAGCTTGTAAAACCCTGGTGGAGCCCAAGGTAGTGGAAGAACATTTTGAGAAGGCAGGACTGTGCCCAGGTGCCAGGATTGCCAAGTATGGTCTTGGCTACAAGCCCAGAAAAAGCCCCAGCCCCTAAAGGATTCAGCTACAGCCCCATTTGGTCTTGGTCCTGCCACTAATGGATCTGGAAGGAGTTCTGCCTATCCATGCCTTGGGTAATGGGTACACCAACCTTAATTCTGACTGGGTACCTTGTAGAAGCCTGTGAACCCTGAGCAGTCCTGCCCACCCAGAGAACCAAGGAAGACAGTCTATGTGCCCCCAGAGGCAGCCCTGCAGACCTCAGTCACAGCTGTGGTCTGAAGAGGCTCTATGGCTTTGATCCAACCCCATGCAGATAGATTTCCAAGACAGTCTTAACTGCCCAGCAACCTGTCCAGTGACCTGATGGGATCCCTCCCAGGGAACTGACATGAGCCACATCCATCCATTCACCTGCTAAAAGGCTAGCCATCTGAGGACCCACTTGTGGACCTTTGTCCCAGCACCAGCCCTACAGATCAAGGTATTGGAGGCAGTTCCACCTGTCTAGAGACAGACAGGGTACATGCCCACCTAAGCCTCTGATAACAGGCCTAACAATGATGAACCCCACTTGGGCAGAGCAGCAGCCATGTGACCAGGCTCCAACCCCACTTGAGTGGTCTCCCAGAGATAATCCCATCAGCCCAGGGACCTTATAGGAGAAATGTGTTTACCAGCCAAAACTATCCTGTAAAAACTATAAAAGGTATTTTCCCCTTCAAATGAGTAGGCATCAATGCAAGGCCGTAATGATCATGAAGAATCAGGCCAACATGACACCATCAAAAGAAGCTAAGAAAGCTTCAGTAACCACTCCAAAGAAATGGAGATCTACAAATGACCTGACAAAGAAATCAACTTTTAAGGAAGCTCAGTGGGATACAAGGGAACACTGACAAGTAAATGAAATCAGGAAAACAATCCATGAACAAAATGAGAAGTTTAATAAAAATATAGAAACTATTCAAAAAGAACCAAACAGAAATTCTGGAGCTGAAGAATACAGTGATGGAACAGAAAAATTCAGTAGAAAGCTTCAACAGGAGATAGAATCATACAATATTATGTTGGCTATTCTTTGTCTTTTGCCTCTCCATATAAAATACAGAATCTTTTTATTATCCATAAAATAACTTGTTGGGATTTAGATTGGGATTAGATGAATATGTAGGTCAAGTTGGGAAGAACTGATGGCTTGACAGTCTTGAATATTTCTATCATGAACATGGAATGTTTCTCCATTTATTTAGTTCTTTGATTTAGTTCATCAGATTTCTGTAGTTTTCCTCATACATATCTTGCACATACTTTGTTAGGTTTATACCTAAGTATTTAACCTTGGGGGTGCTAATATAAATGGTAATGTGTTTTTAATTTCAAATTCCACTTGTTCATTGCTATTATATAGTCACTCACTTTTGTATGTTAACTTGTACCCTGGAGCCTTGCTATAATTGCTTATTAGCTCCAGGAATTGTTTTGTCAATTCTTTCAAGTTTTTCTACATAGCTGATCACATCATCTGCAAACAGTGTTATTTCTTCCTTCCCAATCTGTATAGTTTATTTCCTCCTCTTGTGTAATCGCACTAGCAAGGACCTCCAATAAGATGTTTAAAGTAGTGGTGAGTGGGAAAACTTCAAGTTTCTCACCATCACGTTTGATGTTAGCTATAGGGTTTTTGTAGATATTCTTTATTGAGTTAAGGAATTTCTCTTCCATTCCCAGGCACAGAGAATTTTTAGGGCAGTGAAACGATTCTATATGGTACTACAGTGATGGATTCATGTCATTATATAGTTGTCAAAACCCACAGAATGTACAACACCAAGGGTGAACCCTAATGTAAATTATGAATTTTAGGTGATGTTTTGTCAATGTAGGTTCATATATTGTAACAAATATACCACTGTGATTCAGGATGTTAATACAGGGGGGAGGTTGTGCTGTGTGGGGAAGGAGCTATAGGGGAAAACTTTCTGTCCAATTTTGCTATGAACCTAAAACTACTGTTAAAAAATATATTTTATTAAAAAGGTAGTTTAAAAACTTTTGATGTAGTAACATAATAGCTGCTTATTCTTTCTTCTGTGGTACAAAGATTCATGGGCCAATAGATGTATATTTAATTAGCCTATTGCCACATTTATTAATTGTGTGACCTTGAGCAAGTTGGTCTCTTTCGGCCTCAGATTTCTAACCCAACAAATGGGGCTAAAAAGATCTATTTCTCAGGCTTGTTATAAGTATGCAATGTAAACACTGTTTCTGACTATAAATTCAGTATTGTAATATTATTCTTATTGACAATAAACCCTGTCGTTTAGATCTTTTATTCCATTACTATTACATTCAATTTATATTGGACTTTAAGAAGATTGTGTGTGTTGTTATTTTTTAATTCATTCCTCCTTTGCGATTTATTGTACAGTTTTTTAGAAATATTATATGGTGGTTTGCAAATAATGTACAGTCTCAAGTTGGTAAAGGGTTTTCTCTTTTCTCTCACAAGTCATGTTGCTCAAATCTTCTTTGGCCTTTCTGATTTTCTAGTTTAGAATCCATCTGTCATATTGGCTATCCATTCTTACTATGATTTTTCTAACTAATGCTAACATTGTTCTACATTTCTGGCCTTCCTAAAGGAGATACGGTCTTTAATGGACTTCTTTGAATATTGTTGACTAGTACAATAATCTCCAAACATTTCTGATCATAATCACTGTAAGTAAAATGGTTAAACATGTACACACTGCATGTATATTTTAAATAAAGTATACACACGTGTGACTAATATGATTTGAGCTATAGATTCTGAAAGTAATGAGAAGAACTAAGCTTAAGAGTATGAAAAAATCGGACTACCTTTGACAGGTAATTTTCTCAGGAAAGGTCATGAGGCAGGACAAATGTCTCAATCACTGAAGAGGTTGCTTATGCTATTCAAGGAGGCTCATTAGAGTTTTGGTGTTTGGGCTTAGACATTCCTAAACCTGTTTAAGTGTCCCTGTTCTAATTCTCAGGGGCCCACTCTCTCCCAATAAATGTTCTGACATTTATGTAAGAAATCTGGAAAAGCTGTGAATTGAACTTACATTGAAATTGAACAAACAGCGGATTCTAGCTATGCATCTAATTTCCAGCTGAGAGGCTTTCAAATTAGAAGGAATAAGAGATACTTTTAGGGCCCTCATAGAAACCCCTTGGTCTCTGACCTTGCCAAGGCATTCAAGTGTTATTTTCTTTATTCTCTTTATTGTATTGAGAGAAAGCCAGCCCTGTATACTCCATTCTTCTTTTAATCATCCATAACAGCAAATGCTTGTTCTGCCAAAGACTAGCCTTAGACACCTCACCCATACAATTCTAGATAATAAGGTAATCATTTATTTTACCCCAGTATACTACAGATCTCCCTATTTCTAATAGTAATGGAAAACCAGATTTCAAACCAAATCATGTCAAATCGCCAAACCATATTCCCATCCTTAGGGTCTCTAAGTATTGTTAAGTAGGAAGTGATTTAACTCAGGAAATTAAGGGCTTATAAAAATTATTGGAAGAGTTAAAGACATGTGTTCTAGGTCTAGAATGATTTCCAGAATACTCAACTGACCCATGGCTTGATAAGAGCAATTTCCTCTGGACGTGTGTTAGAATCAACTGCTACCAGTATAACTGCCTCTAGACACCCAGAGGCAGAAAGAAAGAACCAACTGCGATTCAGTAATTGGCCAGATCAGCAAGACTCCTCTGCTACTGATGCCTTTAAATAAGTGTCTCAACATTTTAGAAGCTGATGAATGGTTGCTAGAACACTGCAGCAGAGAAAGTTCATGTTCCCCAACAATTCCAGTTTTATTACTACTTGTATTGTTTTATAATTCCTTGAAAGTTGGTATGTGTACAGACATACGTAATACGTATACATACATATACGTATGTGTATATATAGAAAATCTTTCATTAGCTCTTGAAGATTCCTAAACATATTTTCAACGTTTAGGTTGTTCTATTTTTAGTTTTTCTGTAGTAAATAACTCAATTTTTGATTTTTTTTAAAGTAGCTTTCTTATTAATTTACCAACATGTTTTCATATTGTGATTTAGACTCTTAAGCTAGGCAGGGTTTTTTAAGTTTTGTTGCTCCTTCTCTCTGCTTCTTCTGTGCTCCACTATCTTTGTGTAATAAAGACTTTTATTTTCCTCCACAGGCACTTTTGGCTTCCTCATCCAAAAGTAGGTCTAATGTTGGTTCTTGGTCGCTCCTACCCTGAGGGGATATTGGGAATATCACGTATCGGGTCTCTAATTCCCACAGAGCAATAGAATACCTCAGCGCCATCTGCAGCTGTACTGAGTTCAGCAGATTTGCAGCTTCAGCCCTAATAATCACAGTGGACACTCTCTTATGATCCACAGCAGTTCTCATTTTCGGAAATGGCTATCACTTTAATCGCTTTTTATTAGTATCTTTTGCAATGTGTGTGTGTGTGTGTGTGTGTGTATACATACATATATATGTATATACACACATACATACGTATATATGTAAATTAGAAAAACTGTCATTTAGAATTTAGGTTGGAACTGAGAAGAGGCTGCCCCCTTTACACGATACTTGAGCACTCATGAGCATAAGTTGGAGATGGCAATTTTGTTTCTTTTACTGCCTGTGCCAGTTACAGAAACAGGTACTGAAGTAGGCCATTTTAAGTATGGCAAAGTCACAATGAACAAATACCTGCTAACATCTGACAGCCAGGCAAGGGGTTATGCACGTTAACACACTCTTCAAGTGAAGACCTGACCAGTACCCAGGTGAACAATGCTGGGAATCAAGGAAAAGTCAGACAGTTTTTAAACACAATGTCTGTATTGATCTCTATTCATTTAAAATGAGGAGGGACAAATGGAAGGAATGAAGAAAGGGACACAAAGACTATTATGTACAAAATTATTAGAGAAGAGCCAATAAAGAAGTTAATGCCTATGATCTCGAAGAAGATGTCTCTGGACATTATCTTTCATTGAAACAAGAAGAAAACTTTAGAAAATGCTCTGAGGCTTTAGGGTTAAATGGTGGTATGTAAGATACATGTAATATTGTTCCTACTGAGCACCAATCAAAGTACTCATGATTCAAAGTGAACCAAAGAAAAGGCTATGGGCGTAAATCTGGGTAAGATTTCTGCTTAATAATTCATGACACATTCTTGTACTACATATAAAACAATCCATACTCTGGACCAAAATAAATCTCCCAAATAAGATAGGATATGCACAAAAATTCAAACTACAGTGAACAGCCCTACCTCTAACAAGTACTGGCTTCTCTCCCTCTTATATCTAAGTAGAACTATGTTGATTCAAACACTATATTCAGAAGTATAGAACTGAAAAAAAAGCAAGGAGCAGTACTGGGGAAGAAGTAAGGACTTAGCATTATTTTGTTCAAAGAAGACTTCCAACAGTAAATGAAAATTGGAACAGGAGAAGTTTAGCATTGAAGCAGCAGATGATGTAAGCTCAGTTTATAGGACTACTTTACAAATTGCAAATCAAGCTTAGGGTGATGCTTCAGGCTGAGATATAAGAGGATACACCACCTACCATCAAGTAAATAGTGACGGCAGCTGTGAGATGTGGCATCACACCCTGAGGGTAAACACTCTGCCCACTCAAGACAAATAAAAATACATCTATGAATTACTACCTCCGTATAAAGAAAAAGGAAATTACACTTAATAGTCAAGGGAAAAAAATAACTGAAAATAACCTTCACGAGAAAAATATATACTTAAAAAAAAAGTCAAGCAGCAGCTTGTTGTCCTCAAAATAATACAAGAGGAAATGAATTATAGGAAGCAGAAGCAAGAAGCCTTAAGGATAAAACTGAGTTAAGATAGAAAGGGTGCTGGCAGCATAAAAGAGTGGCATAATAAAAATCCACATTGGAGGTAGTCCCAATTGGATCTGATTACAGAAAATCAAGTCACTGGTATGGAGGATAAATTTAAGACGCTTATCCAGAATGCAGAGAGAGATTAAAAACTAAGATAACATGTAAAAAGAAGGCACAAAAATCCTATCTAAGAATTATTCGTTTCCAGAGGAAGAAGCGGAACATCACAATGCACAGTGATGTAGACAGAATTATTTCTTGATCTAAAAAAAAAAAAAAAAAACCTGAATTTATACAAATAAGCTCATCAAATAGGCTCATTGAGGGTATACCACAGCCCCTTTTTGATGGACATTTATTTGATGTCCACTATTTTGCTGTTATAAATAACCTACATGAGAAGCCTTGTGTGCATTCTGCTTCATATTTGTAGAGAACTACCTTAAGCGTGGATTTTAATCAGTGGAATTTCTGGGTCAAAGAGAAAATAACTTATTTTTTCTGGTAGTGCCAAATAATCCTAGTGGGTTTGTATAATTTCTCATGCTTATCAGTAGTACATGAGAATGATTGTTTTCCAAAGCTTTGCCAACTGAGTTTACAGTCAAACTTTTGAACCTTTGCCACTCTGCTAGTAAGAAGCGGTATTTCAGTGTAATCTTGATTTACATTTGTCTTCATGTGACGCTAAACATGTATTCATATTGTTATGGATAATTTGCCTTTCCTTTGAAATGATCATATTTATTTACATTTTATCTATGAATTTTGGTCCTTCCAATTATTAAGAGCTATTTATTTGGAGATTATCCCTTTAAGAAAAAAGCTGGTAATATTTTCTTCTAGTTTGTCACATTGAATTTACTTTACGGAGCTTCTCTTACCCCATACACACAGACTTTAAACATATATTTGAATTTAGTAATTAGAACTTTTACCAATTCTGAATGTTGAATCATATTAGAAAGGTTTTTCATGTTCCAAGGTTATAAAGGAATTCATCCTTGTTTTACACTAGTAGATCTATGGTTTTTGTTTTAAATATAGATTTCTGACCCATTTGTATTTTACTAAATGGCTAGCCATACATCTCAAAGTTTTAAGTCTGTATTTCCCCCACCACAGGCACACTTATTTTAGAAGCCACATATACCACATTTTATCTTATATTTTAGGATCTATTTCTAGATTTTCATTCTACTCCATTGGCCTATCTACCCATGTGCCAAATTTTCACAGCTTTAACACTGCTTTAACAACAATTTTACACATTATGTTGTAATATCTGGCAGAGTTATCCCTTACCTTTTTTTCCTCTCTGGTCTTGACTAGTTTTCTACAGGAATTTTTATTGAGATGCATTTGATTTATATACTAACTTCAGACCTAAACCCTCATGACGTAGAATTATCCTACCTAAGAACACTAATGTCTATTTATTAGAGTTTATTATTGCGATATCCAGGTATATTTGAACTTTCTACATTTTGTGCTTTTCTTATTTATGTTCCTAGGTAATGTATCTTTTACCCTATTTGAAATCTTCTCATTGTGTCCTCTAATGAGTTACAGTATGCTACATGAAGGCTATTGATTTTACTATATTAATTTTATATCCTGTTCCCCCAATAAATTCTCTTATTGTCATTGTTTCTCTTGGTTTTTGATCAAGTGCACTATCATATCATATGCCAATAGAGAGAACTTATCTCTTTTCCAGTGCTCATGCCTCATAATTTCTCTTGCCTGATTGCATTTACTAACACCTACAGTATCTTCTATAAAATCATATTAGTGACATTACGTATACTTTCATTTTTCCTGACTCTAGTGGAAAAATGTTTCCTCATTTTAAAAAGATGCTGACTTTTGTAATGAGGTACATATACTTTACCATATTAAGGAAATATTCATTGATTTCTCTTCCATTAACTGTTTTTTTTCACTTTTAAAAATCAAGAGTAGATATTGGATTTTATTGAATGCCTTTTTAGCATTAATGGAGGTGATCATAAGATTTTTTTTAAGAGTTAATATGTGAATTATATTGATTTCCTAATATTAAACTACACTCATATTCCTGCAATAAACTTGGCCATGATTTATTATTTAACATGATAAAATTCTGTGTTAATATTTTATTTAGCTTTTTGATCAATCTCTAGTTTCTTTCTAATACTCAGTAAACACTGTACATAGTTACCAATGTTTACTTATTTTAAAACATATTTCTTGTTTCATGCTCTGAAACAATTTTAGTAGCATTGAGATTATCTGTTTTTTGCTTAATTGGTAGAATTTCCTTGTGATACCATTTTGCCCTGGTGCTTTCCTTGGAGGTGTGGATGGCATAGGATGTGGTCATAGGTTTTGATAAACTTATCTATTCTAGGAAAGTTAGTCTGGCTTAATTTTCTTTGTCTTCTTTGGTCAATTAGAGTATATTTACTTAAGAAATTATCTAATTAATTTAAGTTGTAGATCTATATGCAAAGTAGTCTAATGTTCTTATTTTTTAATTTCCTAGGTTTCAATATTTATATGGCCTCCTAAGTTATTTTGTCTGTGTTTTTTCCCTTTTAATTTTCCTGTTTAAATTAGTTAATAGTTGATCTATTTATCTGTTCATTTCAAAGAACTAGCATCTGACTCATTTATTATTTCTGTAATTTTTCTCTACCTACTTATTTTCTATTTTCATCTGTATTTCATTCCTTCTTTTCAGAATACTTTACTATTTAATGGCTTTATGTTCAATCACTATATTGATTCAGAATTTAGTTATGAATAATGCTGTGGTTAATGTTTTAGCTGTATTCTATAGTCTGATATGTAGTGTTTTTATTATTTTTTAGAAATACTTAAATATTCTATTTAATATCTTTTAAATGAAGTTTTAAAAATTTATGTATACATATATATAATCAGTTTTGTCTTATTCAAAGCTTTATTTTTATCTGAAATCTATCTTGGCAAATATCAATTACAATCTTTATTTTTTATTTGATTTTATTTTTTAATATATATTTTTTAATGTATTTTTATCTTTTCTGAAGCTTGTTTTCAGCTTACAGTTTGCTCTGTGATCCAATCCAAAGCTGTATCTTAACGTGAGTTGAACCCTACTTAATGATTTTAAATATTTGAGAAATATAGTTATACGAATGTTTTTAAAAATAAAAGGTAACAACTAATGCAATTAACAAAAATAATAACTTAGTAGCCATGGCATATAGTGAAACGAGTTTAAAAAGAAGGATCGAAAAATCAAACAGAAGATTCTAACTTACTGCTTACTACCCAAGTGTTTGATCATTTAATTACAACCTAAAATTCACATCTTGAAATGGAGATAACAATAGTATTGTTAAAAGGGTTAAATGAGATGATAGTGTCATTGTACTGGGTACATAGCATGTATTTTTTATTTTCAGTAAGGCATAATAAAACATAAAATTAAATTTACACCAGTTATGATAATTAAAATACATTAGTCAAATTGAATTAAAAGTCAGGTATAATTATATGCTGCTTTGAGAAATTAAAATAATGTAATGGACAAAGAAGGCATAAGAAAGATCACCAATACGTGTGTTAAGCAAAAATTTTTAACTTATAAGGAAATGATCACAATGAATCCCAATAACATGTGAGATTAACAGTCTTTTCTCCATCTTTGGTAGACCAGAATAACATATGAGTATAGAAAGGCAGAGTTTGAGACCTAAAATTAAACAAATGGCAAAATAATAAACACTTCACAAATACTGTTTCAAAATGTGTACTTGTATAAAACAGTGAGGCATACACTAATATGTAAAAGAAATCCCTCAAGAAATTCCCCAAACCAAAACTTAGACAAATAACATTTTTGGATAAGATGTCTTACTTTAATAATGAAAGTTCAGATAAACTAAAACAACAACCTATCAATCATTGTAAAAGTAATCGCCTAATAGTTCTTAGGTACATGGTTGAGTCATCAGAACATTTTTCGGAGTATAACAAACACTGCAAGGTCTTCAGCCAAACCTGAAGTATGGGACAAATTCATAACGTTTGTACATAAATATAGGACAGTAAAAGTATATGAACATATAATTCTATTCTAGAAATGAGAAAAGGGGTAGGGAGTGCTAAGAAAGAATGGAGAAAGTTTTCAGAAAGAAAAAAATTATTAGAGTAAAGAAAATCATACATTTGATCATCAATCTTTGATCTTTAGATAAAAGAAACCAATAAAAATAGAATACAAACTAATGAGTTTTTTTTTATCAGAAGCAAATCAAAGAATGAAAGAGGGAAATTACAATAAAAAGTTGAAAGGAGCCATGGCCACATAGTAAGGGTTTATTTATAGTAGTGTTACAGTAACATATTAGCTATAAGTCTATTTTAATAAGCTAGAACATTTCAAAGGAAATATATCAAAATTAAAACAGAAAATTTAAAGAAACAAGTAATCATGAAATAAACTTCAAAATGTAACATAGCCTTATCTAAAAAGCTGTGGTAGAATAGACAAAAACCTAAGATGGTCATAGCTAAAAACACGTTAGAGAGATTGAAATAAATGGCTGATTTTCAGATGAATTGGTAGAGTACCATTCCGGGTTTTCGGCACTGATCATTTAGGTGGAAAAATATACTGTCTAAGATAATTAAATTTCTAACACAGAATGCTTTACCTATGGAAATTGTTAAAAGACAAAAAAAAAAAAACCATATCGTATATTACACTTTCAAGTAAATTTCCTTTGGCACCTGCCATACACACAAGTTCTCACTTAGAAATATGAGGCCTTGTAACATTTTTTAAAAGCCCTTTTTATTACCATGCACCCTCTTTCAATAAACTTAACTCTTTAATTCTAAAAGCTCTTAGGGGGAGCCTGAAACTTTCTTTTGGATACAGAACAGACAAATTTAAGTTCTCTCTTTGAGTCACACGAATTGAGAAGCGTTTCAATTCAGATGTGTGCGCTGTAAGTTCTCACATTAGGAAGTAAGTTTCTTGGTAGCAGAAGATGCAGAACTGGTGCCAATTATTTGTCAGCTGATCAGAAATAGTCTGATAAATTTCTAGTCCAATAACTAAAAGATACAAATCTGGTAGAATTAATGTATAGATTAGTTTAACAGAATAGTTTAAAATAATAGTTTGATTAGTTTAAGGTATTAGTTTAACATCTACTTATTAAGATCAGTGTGTTAATAAGTAGTTTGATTGTTATCTTCCTGGATGTGCATGCTTTAAAAAATATTGTTAGCAAGTGCCTACTAAATTTGTTTTTAATTTTCAGTACTAAACAATTCAGCCTTTTCGTTCTTATAGGACATGCTTCTCCATTGCAGTGAAGCTTAGGCTTTATTCACAAAACTTGCCACATGCAAATTTGTAATGTGTTGATTTTGCTGTTCCTTCATCATTTGTTTATCAATTCTTCAGAATCTGTTGTGCATTTATGTATTCTTTCTCTTGGCCTTTATCTCTGTTTCCACTTCTCCAAGTTGCCAAAATCTCATTCTCTATCATTTCCTCTGAATCTCACTTTATAGCTCAGTTCATCAGACCCTTTGATAAAACAATCCCACCCAGAAGCCAATGATTAATCAAATAAAATGGCAAAACCTGATGTAGCCCAATTTTCCTCAAAGCCTCTGCCCCCACTGCTTCCTTCAAACTCTAAATATGTGACTGTAATGTCTTAGTCTGCATCGTCTAATTATTTTAGTCTGAGGTACAAATTCTAAATAAAGTTAATTAAATTATAATCAGATACAGGAAGCTCTTAGAATGTGTCAACAAATCTGTTAATCATTCTATGGATAATAAATTAGTCCTTCCAGGAAGGGGTAACAAATTACCCAAGTAAGATATTTAATAAGAATAAATGCCTCAGCCAAGCTACAAGAGATACCAGGAGTGACCCCTTCTTAGGAAATTCAGGAAAGAAGAGGATCAATCAAAGTAAATTGTGGAAGAATTTGATTATTTATTTTAAAGAAAAGGAGACTATTAGAGACCCTTAAATCATATAATATAAGCATACATGCTTATATAATAGAATGTCTATATCTCACATAAGTATCCTGAAAAAAGTGTCCATTTTCAAGTTTATTTCCCCCAATTTTAATTTATAATTAGGATTCTGAGTTTAAGTCTCTCACAATGAAAACATATTCAGTAAGTTGTCAATATGTCTTCTAATAGTATTAGCTCGCAGTTTCTAAAGCCCAAATCTTTCTAAGTTATACTTTTTCAAGATATAAACATACCAAAGAATATTTCCTTTTTAAAGTCCAGTTTCATAGTACAACTTTCTCTCATATTTTATTAACCATATTCCATTTATTCAGTGCTATCTTATTAAAAATTAATCAATGCACTTTCACTAATTTAGTTAATTTGGCATTTTCACCTATTCCAAGAAAAATATGGCTTCTATAAAGTTGCTAAATAATTTACAAATGTAGGTAAGAGTGATCACTTCATTGATTTTTTTCATCATCAAATATGTACATTAAGGTGTAACTCAAAATATTAGTAAATTGATATAGCAAAGTGTCTTTAAAAATTGACTCTACCAATATTAGAAATTAATGGTTTACTCACCTGGGCACTTATATGCTCATATGTTTTATATGCTACTAGGTTATAGTGCTCTAAAAATTCACCAAATTATCATATCATGAAGTTTAAAACTTTGAAAGAAATTTTAGTGAATAGAGCTAGTATTCAATATAGTCTGAGCCAATTGAGTTTAAATTATTAATTATAGTATAATTAAGGGTCAAAAGAGTGTTTCAACGTATAGTGAGACTATCTTCCAGATGTAAAATATAGAGACTTTAGGAGTTGGATGAAATTTGAAGTAGATTTTAAGGGTCTGCAATTCTACTATTCCAAGTCACTTAGATATTTGCAGTTTCATATTGAGTGTTAGTACAATGGACATATCAAAAATAAAATTAACCCCTATTTCAGTGAGGCATAACATCTCATTGAATGTTACTGCTTCTAAGAGTAGCAAAAACTTATTTTGATGTGTATTGCGTGGCATTTTGGGATTAACATTGAATACGGCCCCAAATGATGGTTTCCTTTTTAATAATACCTGTGAATATGCACACAATTATAGCTAGATAAGATAGATTAGTATTTATTAGGTTCTGATTATTCAGTAGTCACTAGGCTAGATGAGTTATGCATTATATTGCTTAACTATATATTCAAATAAAGATGTATGTTTATAAAATTCACTAACACTATTAGCAAAATTGTAGGCATATTGACACTTAATACTCCTAGCATGTAATATCGCATTCTTAATATGAGTGCAGCAAATTCTAAAACCAGCATGTCAGAGTCAGTTTTGCATTTGTTTATGTGATTAGCATCTTTATCTCCTGATAGACTATAAACTCCGTGAGGGCAGAGACTGTAGCCCCAGTGCCTTATTTAGTGATTTAGCAGATAACAGATATCCAATAAATACTGATTTACTGAATGAACAAATGAATAATATGAATAGCTTAAGTGTGCTCTGAGGATCAAATCACTGAATTAATTTTAAGTACAATTTCTCATGTATATGTTCTTTAAAAGTTATCCTATGTTTTCTGTTATTTAATAAATATAAAGGACAAAAACAAAACCAGAAAATAGAACTAAATAAGGATATTTGAAAGGAAATTTGACTATCTAAGAATAGCTAAAATATATTAAGTGCCTTTCATATCTAGGCATTGTGTTAACTGTTGTTCGGTAGATTACTCATTTAAGCTGCACAACCTGCTTGTTAAGTAGTTGTCACTATTATTGCATTTTCGCCAATAACTACACTGAGTTCTAGAGAAGTTGGTATTTTCCAGAAATTCTCCAGCTACTAAGCAATGCAACCAGGATTCAAACCCATAATGTCTAACTCTAGTCCAGGATTAAAACCTTTAATATACTTCCATTTTCTCATACAGGACTAGAAAACATGCAATATATATGCTTGCCAGTTATTTGATTAAATATTTAGGAAGTTTCAGTTTTTCCTGAAAAAAATAAAATCTCAATGTTCAACTACTAGTATATTATTTTAAAAATTTTCACTATCTATGCTGTAATTAAAGACCTTCTGTGAATTCAGTGTAAATTTCCAGACAAATACTAGGTTCATTGTTAAACTGAGCTTATTAGTGTGTATGTCACTTTTGTATGCATGTTGACAAGATGACTCACTGATACAAGATACTTCAAAACTAAAGGTTTAGCAGTTCTGGTTTGATACATAGCCATCATTCACAGTATTTTCGGAAGGAAGGTCGTTCATCCTTCTTTCAGGCTCACATACTCCCATCTTTGATAAGAGTTAGTCAAGCACCAAAATACTCTGCAAAATACACAAAACAATGCATACCCTCTGATTTCTTATGAAGAAACTAAGGTTTGAGGTCAGTTTTGTTTATTATCCTTACTTGACAACACAGCATCACTTGGCTTTGACGCTATTGCAGACATCATTTAAGGTCAAGATACACTGACTAACAGGCACAATTTAACCATGAATTAGTAATTGTCTGGAAATTTATATTATGATTTCTGGATTTGGAGAATCTAGGTTAAGCGGTGGGTGCATTTTAGCTTGTCTAATTCCAAGGATCATTTATGTATGCTTCAAACTTCTAATCAAAGTTGCTACCATTTGACACCTGTGTGCTCTGCCAAGGCTAAGGTCTCTGGAATCCTGTCACATTCTTACAGTTTTTTTATATATGCATTATGAAGCTGGGTAAAGTTGCTGTAATTCCTGTAGGAACAAAGGGATGAAAATGAAGGTATGTAAGAATCACAGAATGTAACAACTGCTTAACAATTTCTTGGAATATAAGTGTACATCATACTAGTCATCTATCATCTGATACCTTTGTCTCTAATAGAAAATGTTTTATCTTACCAGTATTCTTTCATGACTTTTTATTATGTTTCTTTCTTTCCTTAGGGCTACCCAAGCCCTAAGTCATAATAACTATATTAACAAACTGGTACACCAACTAAGACCAATTTTGCTTCCTTTTTGAAAAACTCAACTCCTTTTTCTGAACATATATTACCTATGTCACTATGCTTATCCTAGATATATTCTGTTGATCCTTTTACTGCCTCATATCCAATTAGTACTGTAGCTTTTACTTACCTTCCTACTCGCTATTGTTTCATGTCATTCTCTCTATTCCTACTACTACTAAGCCTTTGTTCAAGTTTCCTTTGCTCCTCTATAAGCTAAGTAGTCTCCTAACCAGTTCTTATATCTTGAATCTATTCTCTATACTGTACCAGAGTGGTCTTTCTAAAAAGTAAGTTGATCAGATGTATAATTATCAATTCCTCTGCCAATTTTAAGAATAAAGTTCAAACCCCAAGTTTAACATATAAGGTCATTGGCTACCACCTACCTATATAAGCCTAAATTCCCACCCTTCCTATTATAGACTGTCTTCTAGTTGTAACCATCAACCTGTAGTTTACTTGCAAGCCTTCTTACATACCCCTCTACCAGAAATGCTCTTTTCAGCCACTCCCACATATGCCACTGCCTACTGGCTCTTCTAAACTTTTTTGGATCATCTTTCCCATTCAACAGTCTATGTAACACCCTCAGTCTGTCAAGATATCCTTCCTTTGCACTCTACAAACACTTTTATCATGGCACAACATTCTACTCTAACAGTTGGCTATCTGTCTCTTTTGCTAAGCCATCAGCTTTGTAGAAGGCAACCTCTAAAAGGGCCCACAACGATCCCCACCTCCTGGTGTACACAACCTTGTCAGTCCTCTTTCCGGAGTGTGTTTGACTTATTGGCTTATTCCTTTGTTAGAATACAACAGAAATGATAGAATGTCCCTTCTGATACTAGGTTGTAAAAAGACTGTGGCTTCCACCTTAGGTGATCACTCTCTCTTGCTTTCTTGGCCTGAGGGAAACTAGGTGCCATGTTGTGAGCTGCCTTATGGCAAGGCCCAGGTGGCAGGGAACTGAGGTAGTGCCATGGTCAACAGCCAGCAAGACACTGGACCCTGCCAACAGCCACATGAGTTTAGGAAAGGACAACAAGGCTTTAATGAGACTCTAGCCCTTCTTGGCAGCTTGACTGAAACTTCATGAGCCTCCTTGATCCAGAGAAACCCAGCTTAGCTGCTCCTAGATTCCTGACCCACAGAAACTGAGACAATAAATGTTTGGTACTTTAAACTGCTAAGTTCTAATGGAATTTGTTAAGTAGTAATAGATAATACAAGTATTAGTATTTTTAAGTTTAGAAAACATGACTTATTTGACTTTGAGTCATATATACGTATCTTTTTTGTTAAGTAAATTAATCCTCTTCACTTGAACTTTTACTTTTAACCCACCAATAGACTTGAGGCATTCAAACTTCAAGCATTCTGAAACATAGTTTACAACTTTGCTCATTAGGAGTTTTTCTTCAAAACAGAAAACGAAGTCTTCTAATAACACAAATGTATTATAAATCAACATCTGAATATGCATATCTAGGGGCATATGTGCAATTGTACAAAGATAAAATTAGGAGAAATGCTTAGAATGTTTTTCTCTAGGATCCTATTTTCAATTCAGCCATATAATGGCATAATGTAAGGCATAAGTTTTATGTTAGGTTTTAAAAATCAAACGACTCTCACAAAGGTGACACCATGTCTATATATAAGAAGGATGCCCTATTTCCCTAGGCATTAATTTGACTTCTTAAGCTTAGAAAACCCATCTTTTTCCTAGAAAGAGAACCCCACCAATTATACTTTTATTATATTTTCATAATAACAAATATTGCCTCGTGGAAGATTTCCCCATTAGTGTTTTATATTTAAGTGCACAGTCTGTTTAATCCTTCGACTTTATCATACTTCACTGATTAATCTAGTTTAAATACCATAAAAGTCCATAATCATTGCTATAAAAACTTACGCTTGCTTATTAAACTCGCTACTTTGCCACTGTCAAATGCAAGCAATAAAATTGTGCATAAATATAATGGAAGCAAACAGTTTTGCAATTGCTAAATAGATGACACCTGGTGCATATGAATGCTTTCAATTTAATCCAAACTTATATGATAAGCACCTAAAATATATTTTGTATAAATATACTTAAATATTTAAACTGTGCCTCTGGCTGACTGGTATGATGCCTCTTCATTGAATAGTCCTTGACATGATATATACATATATATGTATGTGTATGTGTGTATGTGTGTGTGTGTGTGTGTGTGTATATATATATATATAAGACACACAGAAGGCTGTTAAAATGTTCAAGAATTTCATAGCGAAAAAGCAACTTCAAATTCAGAGAAGTCTAGACAGGTAAAATCTACCTGATTTTTATTGCATAAAACTTAAATATCTGTTATCTGACCTTTAAATAATTATGGTTGGTACACTAAAAGAGATTTTTGTGGGAAGTTTGAAAATGAAGATGGCAAAGAAAAATACCTGAAACTTGGCACCACCTGTCTGAATTAATTTGTCATTATTGCCCAGGGTAGTTGCCAAAATCTTTGCTATCAAAAGAGTTTTAGCAATTTTTTTCCAAAAACCTTTATGTCATGTTGTCACAAGAGCTTTGAACACCAAGCACTTTAGGAAGAAAAGTCACATAAATGGAGGATTGGGTAAGATCTCCTCGAAGTCCACTCAAGTACATGCTCTTATAATTAACAGCAATGGGTTGTAGCATCAGCTCAGACTGGGGCTCGTTCATCACTGTGATGACAGATGGCTTTAAAAATTGCCCAGCACTGGACTGAAATGAACAGGCTGTTTGGTTTCTTACTCAGAAGTAGTATATATACACACATATATGTAGTTTTTTCCTTTCTTGGTTTATCATTGCATACTTTTCACATCCATAAGGAAGATTAGCGTTCTCTGGGAAATGGAAATTGTTAATACACATCCATCAGCACAGAACAGAATGAACAGAGATCAACACAAAGAAGAACATATTCCATTTTTTATCAGACTCAGAGAGAAAATGATCTATTTTTATTCAATCAATGATGGCTAAAAATATCCTGGACTTACTATTCCTACTTGTATCTAAACACAATTCATAAGTCTTAATTCATTAGACTAATGTGTTTATAAGGCAGTTGAAATGTCAAAGCTCTGCTGGATTTAGTATAAACTTAAATTCCATTACCTGGCAGGCATTAATTGCTTATGGAGCATAGGGATTCTTCCCAAGGGTCTTATATGTTTCCTTTTGTCATTTTGCTAACTATTCTGTCTAGACGAACTTAAAGCCCTTAATCCTCCATAGGGATCAATAAACTGCACAATAATTCAGTCTTAATAATTAGCTTTCACTTAAACACAAATGGTCATTTCATTGTGAACTGCAGTACAAAATGATAATGAAATAATTAAAAAGACAGATGAAAGAGTGACTTAATAGGGAAGAGGCCTTACTGTTCAATTAGAGGCATTACCATTCAACCTTTTTATTACTGCCACAACCTTTCAATTTAAAAAAAAATAACACTTCAAGCTCTGCTCATTTAACCCATGGCAGTATCACTATTATATGCAGTCTTATGATGTGATTCTTATGCTACAGACTGTGGTGAAGCAGTTGTCTCCCTGAAATTATTAAAATGGTGAATATTTGATTCAAAGGTCTATAAATTGTATATAAATCATAGTACTATACATATTGTCCTGATTGCTCACATAAGGGATTTTCTTGAGCCTTCCCAATTTCTTTTTAAACAGGATTAGCTCTATACAGTTCCTTTGAAACAGCCTCAAAATTGTGTAGAACAGTTTTAAGATACTGGATGTTCTGAAATAAATCGTAAAGGCATCTCATTTTTTCCCTCAGAGAATTTCCTGGGATAGTCTATAGTACAAAAATTTTTCATATTTGCTGAACTGACAATTTAGTTCTAAGTCCAAAAAGGTACAAAACTTCATTAACCTTTTAATACATTCTCACAGATGTAGGGTGATAGATACGTTTGAATCTTTATGATCAAAGCACTAGCCTAATAGCAAAATCTTTTACTTTACCTTTGCTGTGTCCTGCTTTCATTTTAATTTCTACTCTATCCTCACATGGATATGGACAGACTGTACTTCAGCTTTGCCCAGTAGTTGGAGACATTCATAATCAATTTCAGCAAACCTGCCACTGTTCTTGCTATTGGCACAGGTGACAGAGCCCTTGGGCTTCCCCAGTCTCTTTGAAATGAAGGTAAAAGTCTCCAGGAAAAGACTCTGCTCATTAATCCTGATCAAACTTGGAAAGATATACCACAGAACGGACATCCGACATGAGACGTATCTGTATGTTCTCAAATACTAAGGGAATATGTCTTCAAGTTAAAAAAATTAATTCGTATCAAGTCAATATTAAAAAGAAGACTATGATCATAGTCTTCACATAGAATTACAGTACCTGGCACAAAACAGGGATAGGGACTCAAATATCTAATTGAGGGATAAATGAAAGGCACTTTTAAAACATAAAGGCATTCATTCATTTCACTTCTCTTATCCCTCTCATTCATTACTATTATATAGGTTTATAAGCTGTCAACTGTTATTCCAAAGTAAAAAAACAAATGCACAGAATTCTTTTCCTCAAGTTTGACACAGAAGACTTATTAAGAACCTGACCTGAACCAACAACAGGAAGAAAGACACATACACACACACGAACTTTTCTCCATTTATTATAGAGCACATTCAATCACACTTGGTACATGATGTAATATATAGCAAATTTCCCATTTTTATTTTTTAAATATGAATCATTCTGAATTTCTAATATATTTATTGGCAAGGGTTTCGGACAAGCTACTCCAGATTGGCAGTTTACTAACTGTAAACTATAATGAAATGACCTGTATTTAGGCACAGGTCAGATAAAATATTCCTTTGAAATTAAAGTGGTTAGTATCCACCCAAAATATTGATAAGTGAGACCAATTTTCTTCAAAATAATTCACCAGTATATGGTGTGGAAACATGATACTACAGAGACCAAGTCTTTAGAAATCAAGTGTTATACTTATTTCTCAGATAAGTCATAGCAACTAAGAAGTGTTCTCAGGAATAAGCTATTAATCCACAAGAATTTTAATGTTAAAAACCTGGACAGAGAAGTCAGAAATCTGCACAGATCATATTTGAGAAGGAGAAGTAAGAAGCAAGTGCTGATGCATCATGCCAACGTTTCTGAGACACTTCACGATAAGAATCACCTGAGACACTATGATCTCCTGGTCCCACCCCTGGAACTCCTCAGTCACTATATCCGGAATGGGTCTCAGGAATTCAGAGAATTGGGTATACAGATAAAATTCTTTTAGACTACAGAATGGTATCTTGTCCAGTTCTAGTCTGATGGCAATTCAAAGGCATTTTATTTATTTTACTTTCATGCAAAACACACAGTATTCTCCCATGTAAATTTTCTATCACGTAATTTTGAGCGAAAAGACATCGTATGTTAGTAACTAGTATTTCGTGAATGAATAAATGAATGTCATGGTTTATAATTTAGTTTCATGAGTTTTGTTGCTCACAACTAAACTTGAGTCAGACTTCAAGAAGTTAATAATTGAGTAATTTTTCAAACTGAATTTCTGGAAATGTTAAGCTGAGAATCTGACTTGATAGTTTTATACCCAATAGGACCTTTATGACCTGCTGCTTTTTATCCAAACTAGCCAGCCAGCCTCCTTTTAAAATCTATTATAACAATATTTTCCTTTATAAAATTTTATTCTGTCTTATGTTATCATTATACAAGAATAGTATGTGATATTTACAGTGTTAATATTGACTCTGGTTATATCAACTAAATTGAACATGAAATGAACCACATAATCACGAAGGCTAACTTAATACAGAGTCCCAGTACTAATTATTGATGCCAATTTCTGTGTGACTATTTCTACATTCCTAAAATTAAATGAGTAATTAAAAAAAAACTACAGTATCAAGATAGCTTTGTGTTCAAACATTAGAAATAGATGTTTTAAATTTATATATTTCTCCTGATCATTTGTCATATTCACAGCTCATTTTATCAATATAACTTGATTTCTAGTTGGCCTTTAACCTTATTGAGTTTAACCCGTTAGTAAGACTTTTTATTGCATTCGTGTCATTCTCAATTTGCACGTACTCTTCAACTGAGATGGAAAAGTGAGAAAGAAAATGGACCAGAACACTAAGACTGTATATTTAACTATTTCAGTATTCCCTTCTTTGATTTTAACTCTCGTTTTTGTGGCCACAAGTATCTTAAAATTTCTGAGCACGGCGTGATGCTTAATACCATCTACATTGCCATACTCTGTTCCCTTTGCTAGGGATCCCTTTCACTACAGCCAGTCACTTTTCTGTGAAGCCAGCCTACCAATCCCATCTTCTGAAGCCTCCCTTCAACTTATACCTTGACCCTGACAGAATAATCCTACTCCTTTTCTTGGTAATAATGACTGATTTTTCCCATATTTCCCGGTTCATTCAATCTCATTACTTAGCCAACCAAGCTGGAACCCTCCTAACTTTACTTCTTTCTTTCCAAATCCTTACTCTTCACCTTCCATAGCTGGTCTGTCTACCAATTCTACCTTCTCCAGGCACTCTACATGTATTTGTAAGCTCCCTCCCAGTACCATTCTCTTTCAGTCCTAACCAGCCTCTATACCTCCACTTTCTCCTTGTCCAGGCCGTCTTCCACATTTCAGCCAGGGTCATTCTTCTAAAAATGTATTGTTGATCATGGATAAAGTCAAAAAGTTTCAGCAAGATATGAGATATTTCACAATTTGGCTACATTTATCATTCTTGTTTTATCACTTGTTTTATTCCCTACAGTTAATGGTCTGCATTCCAACCACAGCAAATCCCCCCCAACTCCCTAAATGCCTGTGATAGCTCATATTACTGTTCAATTATACACTCCTCTTCTTCCAGAGAGAGATTGTAATCCCTGCTCATTGTCATGTGGCCTCTACTACTCTTGAGAGAGAAACATAGTATATTGAACCCTACTTCATTGATTTGGGGCTTGACCACATGCCTTCCTTTGATTAACAGAAAGTGGAGATATGACACAGACCACTTCTGAACAGAAGCTGTAAGTGTGATTGCACGGTTCAGCTCACCCCCTTGCTCTTCCTTTTTGCACGACAGTGGGAAAGCCCCACTTTGGGCTGCTCCTCTACCCTGTCCCTGCATGAGAAAGCCTGAGGGCAGAGCTAAAGCCACAACAGTTTCATCTGTCCTTTCTGTTTGCACTAAGATGTATTTTCCTCAGTCCTTACTAGAAATATTTCTATTAAAACTTCAAGAGCTACTGAAACACCTTTGTGAGACCCTCCTTTAAGTTGAAATTTATAGCTCTTCCAACACTATTTCATAGCACCAATCACACTGTATGTTAATTATTTATTTAGATGTATGTTTCAATCTCTTCAACCAGAATAGACTCTTTCAGGGCAGCATCTTTTCTTTTCCTAGTCTCCAGCAGGTAACATTAATCCTGGCAAATACGAAGGGTTCCACAGCTTGTTGAACTAACAATGCAGTATCTAATATCAAATGAAGGAAAAGTGTTTACCTCTAGCAGTTCCACTGATTGGCAGTCTTTCAAAGGAAGGGTTTATATGTTTTGAGTGCATTAACATGATTAAATGATTTATTTTGCAAAACACTTATATAGCACTTAATTGTATACTATGCATTATTATAAGTTCTTTTAAAAAGTTACCTTATCTTAATCATCACAGTAACCTTATGAGATAGTCATTATCAGTATCCTTATTTTCAGATGAACCAGCCAAGACACAGAGAGGTTAGTTTGTCTGAGTACTTAGTGATAGAGCAGACATTTATTCCTCAACATTCCCACATCAGAGGTCATTGGTTCAATCACAAGTCTAGCAATATTAATAAGTAATTTAAAGTCTCGATTTCCTTAACTTTAAAGAGAAGGTGTAAAATCATATACTGCCTATGTGAAAGTCTGTGGTACCTAAAGACCAAAAGTGAAATGCATTCCAGAAGCTACAATTTTAATTTTCCATACTAAATATTAATTCTGTGTAAGTTTGAGGTAGCTCTGACATGTTTCATGGGGCCATGTACCTCTGAAGGGAGTTAGATGGTGACCGCCACCATCCCACAGGTCAGGCCAGTTTGTCTCTTTGGGTTCACAGGGTTTCCAAGAATTTAGAAATGGCTTCAAAAAAATTGCTTCTTTTTAGTTGATGGGGAAAAAATAATGCAACTAGTTAATAAGTATGAAGAATGTTATTCAGTTTCTTGATGGAATAGCGAAGGTTAAATGGAAAATGATAAACATATGTGCTCCAAAAATTCACGTATTCACAGATGAATTCCTCATTTGTGTGTAATATCTCTATACGTATTCCTAAAATGAACATAAGGTGCACTCATTGTTCAACATATTTTGAAATAAAGCATAATTGTATTTTATATGTAGGCAGATGCCAGAACATTTGAAAAATCCCATGCATTAAAAGAAAAGTAAGGTCATGAAACTGAGACAATTACTCTTGCCACCTAGCAAATTAAAAATGTACTAGGGGAAAAAGGAAATATCAGAGAGCACTAAAAAGGAAACTGTAATCCAATTACTTAAATGAGTGTAGATACCACTTTTGTCCATTGTACGAACGTGGTTTTTAAGCACACAGTTCTGCATTTATTTGAAGGAAAACAGCACTAACTTATTTACTTCTTTAGTTGACTAAAAATAGTCTAACATTACTTAATGAATCATTTATTTGTATGTATTCAGTCCATTTTTTCTCCTACCCATGTGTGAGCACTCTCTATTTCACTATCCAGAAATTGTGTAGATAATTAGAGGAACCTGTTATCTGTGGAAGCCAACTATTTGAGTAAGTCAAACCAATGATCTTTTACCCCCAGGTTTCTAACTCATACTCAGAGGGGGCCATTAGGTAAAATTTTTCAATATCGGGCTTCCCTGGTGGCGCAGTGGTTGAGAGTCCGCCTGCCGATGCAGGGGGCACGGGTTCGTGCCCCGATCCGGGAAGATCTCGCATGCCGCGGAGCGGCTGGGCCCGTGAGCCATGGCCGCTTAGCCTGCGCGTCCGGAGCCTGTGCTCCGCAACGGGAAAGGCCACAACAGGGAGAGGCCCGCGTACCGCAAAAAAAAAAAAAAAAAAAAAAAATTTCAATATCAATTTTATGTATCTTATTCCATACTATAAATCTAACTCACAGAATCTGGAACACTTTTATTATAAAACCAATACTGAAAACATCTTTTAGACTTTATCTTTTATCCAAGAGGGAGACCTATTAGCTGTCATATTTGGATTCATAACAATTACTGGAAATATGTTTATTTACAACACAACCGTATATAAAATTCACATAAAAGTTATCAGTCCACTAGAATACATTTTCCCCTCAATCCTTAGAGAAAACACATCAAATGGAATTAGTTGTTTTTTTTAATATAAATCAGCTCTTCTCTGTTACTGCTATAAATGATCCATAATTACATATGATGGAGAGGAAATACTCTTATCATAAATATAACGATGGGAAGAATGGGTTGTTCTGAAAAACTTTATATGAAGGTCAATTGCTATCATTAGAATTTTCTGTTTTGTCCAAGGACCACTGGAAGACAGATTTTATATTTCCCTGTCATCTCATGTTTGACTTTTGCCATTTAAATAAATACAATGTAAAAAGTCATAGAAGAGGTAATGGGTGCTTCCAGCTTTTCTACTAAAACAAGAAAGATGCAAGGGCTCTAATATTCTTAGTCATTGACATTTACAACTATGGGTTTGTTTTTAATACAGGGTAGTGAGCAATGTACTTAAGGCCTCAGAAAATGCTTTATGGCATACAGTAAAGGTGAATCACTTTTTTACTAGATTTATTAGCTAGAGGAATTGCAATCTCAAGAGGAAATTTAGCCAGTTTGAACCCAAGTAAGTGCTTCTTAGAGTTATTTCCTCTTGAATTCTCAGCAGGACTCAGGCATTCTAAATGTCCTGTTCAGGGATCCTGATTTCTTTCCCCCAGCTGGTTTCTGCCACCTTGGGTACCAACAGAGTACTCATTAACAAACTAATTGATTTTTATTAATTATCTGTGGTATAATCTTTCCATTGTTTTCCCCCCTAGTATCTAAGCTTATTAACTCCAAATATACACACACACACAAAACATAATTAGTCCTGAAGAAACTTTGGAATGAGAATGAACTCAAACAAATTGCACAAATCAAAGTATTAAGAAAAGCTAGACATTCTATTTTAAAACTGCCACTCCACAAAAGTGATATAGAATTATAAATATTGACCTAAAAAGAAAGAGCATTGGAGAGAATATTAAGGTAGCTCTTAAAAGCAGTTACATATTAGTTAAAATATACAGTTGTATATTTAAATCATAAGAAAACTATTCAAATGAAAACAATTCTGTAGAGAACAAATTCTTAGCCATCCAAGAGAACAGACACTTCCGTAATGTTTTTCTGAAGTGTTGGTTACAGTCTTTAATAAAGATTTAAGTCAACATAAACTGCATTATCAAAATGTTATCATAAAAAGATAATTGTGGCAGTGTCTATCGAATAGCCTCAGAAGGATGCAATATCATGGTAGTTGTTGAAAACACGGTGTTTGGGATCAAAGTTCCCATATCCAAGTCGTTGCTCTGCATCTTTCTAGCTGAGTGATTTGGGGCAAGTTCCTTAACCTCTACGAGCCTCAGATTCCTTCCTTCTTATATTGGGTTAATATAGTACCTGTCTCATCAGGTTGTTATGGAATGAAGGGAGATGAGGCTTACTGTCATTCAGAGCACATAATAAAGCGTCAATAAATGATATATCTGTGATGATCATCCCATCATCCTTTTTGTTATTTAGTCCTGGGTTTACTGATATACACGTATCAATATAGACAAGCTACCAAGTTTATTTTAAAAGAAAGTTACTCTATATTTCCAGTTTTACCCAATATTTTACATTGAGTCTTTCACAGAGTCTAATAAAGACTCATTAGCTAGTCTCTACCCCCCCATCACACACACTTTCTCCATCATTCTCATCATCCTTAGTACCACAGGTAGCACAGTTGACTTCCACATTAGTGTCGTCTTCTATTTGTCTCTTGGTCAGTTCTCACAACCAAAACCACTATTGGATCCAAATGTTTTTTCCCTGCAAATGGCTAGGCACTGTTATCCTCACTACTTCTGTGGCTTTACTCTAGCTTACATACTCCTTACTATTAGTTGTACTATTAGGGCATCTTCTTTATTAGCTTTCAAACCACCTATGAATAATTCTCAAAAAAGTATTTTTGACATTTAGTATATAGTGCCTTTACTAAAATATACCTATAAATGATAGATGAGAAAAACAAATGTCCAGAATCCAACCAGTGAACAATTATCTTCCTCTGGTAGTTTTCCGATGGTTTTCATTCTTCCCTCAGAACTCCTAATATACTCTGAGCTGGGCCTCATATTTATACACTTGAGCACTTACCTCTTTATTCAAAATACATTATTTCCTGCTAAAGTTCTTTATGCTTTACTGTTTTCCCCTTGCACCAGAATTAATGTCAGAAATGTGGTCTTGATTAAAAAATCACCTCCAAAATTTTTTTTTAATTTTTATTAGAGTATAGTTGCTTTACAATGTTGTATTAGTTTCTGCTATACAGCAAAGTGAATCAGTTATACGTATACATATATCCCCTCTTTTTTGGATTTCCTTCCTATTTAGGTCACCACAGAGCACTGAGTAGAGTTTCCTGTGCTATACAGTAGGTTCTCATTAGTTATCTATTTTATACATAGTAGTGTATATATGTCAATCCCAATCTCCCAATTCATCTCACCCCTTGATATCTATAAGTTCATGTTCTACGTCTGTGTCTCTATTTCTGCTTTACAAATAAGTTCATCTGTATCATTTTTCTAGATTCCACAGAGATAAAGCCACACACATATGGTCACCTTATTTTTGATAGAGGAGGGAAGAATATACAATGGAGAAAAGACAACCTCTTCAATAAGTGGTGCTGGGAAAACTGGACAGCTACATGTAGAAGAATGAAATTAGAACACTCCCGAACACCATACACAAAAATAAACTCAAAATGGATTAAAGACCTAAACGTAAGGTCAAACACTATCAAACTCTTAGAGGAAAAAATAGGCAGAACACTCTATGACATAAATCACAGCAAGATCCTTTTTGACCCACCTCTTAGAGAAATGGAAATAAAAACAAAAATAAACAAATGGGACCTAATGAAACTTCAAAGACAGCAAAAGAAACCATAAACAAAACAAAAAGACAACCCTCAGAATGGGAGAAAATATTTGCAAATGAAGCAACTGACAAAGGATTAATCTCCAAAATTTCAAGCAGCTCATGCAGCTCAATAACAAAAAAACAAACAACCCAATCCAAAAATGGGCAGAAGACCTACATAGACATTTCTCCAAAGAAGATATACACACTGCCAACAAACACATGAAAGGATGCTCAACATCATTAATCATTAGAGAAATGCAAATCAAAACTACAATGAGATATCATCTCACACCAGTCAGAATGGCCATCATCAAAAAATCTACCAACAGTAAATGCTGGAGAGGGTGTGGAGAAAAGGGAACCCTCTTGCAGTGTCGGTGGGAATGTAAATTGAAAAAGCCACTATGGAGAACAGTATGGAGGTTCCTTAAAAAACTAAAAATAGGGCTTCCCTGGTGGCGCAGTGGTTGAGAATCCGCCTGCCGATGCAGGGGACACAGGTTCATGCCCCGGTCCGGGAAGATCCCACATGCTGCGGAGCGGCTAGGCCCGTGAGCCATGGCCGGTGAGCCTGCACGTCCGGAGCCTGTGCTACACAATGGGAGAGGCCACAACAGTGAGAGGCCCGCGTACTGCAAAACAAAACAAAACAAAACAAAAAAAACTAAAAATAGAACTACCATACGACCCAGCAATCCCACTACTGGGCATATACCCTGAAAAAACCATAATTCAAAAAGAGTCATGTGACAAAATGTTCACTGCAGCTCTATTTAAAATAGCCAGGACATGGAAACAACCTAAGTGTCCATTGACAGATGAATGCATAAAGAAGATGTGGCACATATATACAATGGAATATTACTCAGCCATAAAAAGAAACAAAATTGAGTTACTTGTAGTGAGGTGGATGAACCTTGAGTCTGTCATACAGAGTGAAGTAAGTCAGAAAGAGAAAAACAAATACCGTATGCTAACACATATATATGGAATCTAAAAAAAAAAAAAGGTCATGAAGAACCTAGGGGCAGTACGGGAATAAAGATGGAGACCTACTAGAGAATAGACTTGAGGACACAGGGAGGGTGGGAAAGGGTAAGCTGGGACAAAGTGAGAGAGTGGCATGGACATATATACACTACCAAATGTAAAACCGATTGCTAGTGGGAAGCAGCCGCATAGCACAGGGAGGTCAGCTCGTGCTTTGTGACCACCTAGAGGGGTGGGATAGGGAGGGTGGGAGGGAGACACAAGAGGGAGGAGATATGGGGATATATGTATAGATGATTCACTTTGCTATAAAGCAGAAAATAACACAGCATTATAAAGCAATTATACTCCAATAAAGATGTCTTAAAAATAAATAAATAAAAGAAGCTGAAGACTGACTACTGGCCAAAGGAGGAGAATAATTTTTACAAAGGTGTGAGGTAAAAGAAATGTCTGTATATCTTAATTTTTATCTTTTTTCTTAAAATCTACTTGTCCTTTGTAACCCCGTGCAACATACCAGAGCATCTTAGAAATCACACATACTTCTCAGATTTTCCACCTAATTTAAACAAAACACTATTAAAATTCTTTGGTTGTAATTCTGGTGTGTAAGTGAATTTTTCTTTGCTCAATACAGCCCACTGAGAGGATCATAGAAATGGGGATTTATATGGATCTCTCCACTTCCGCTGGTTACAGTAAAACCAACCAACCAAACAAAAAACACTACATACCACATATAAGACATGTAAGATTGGATTGGACTACATCCAATCACAGAATCCGAAGTAGCCGAGCTGAAATGACTCGAATCAGACAAAATCCAAAGTACATCCCATACAGTGAACAACTCATATATTGCTTATTGATGACCTTTCATCTGATGTTGAATAACTAGTTTTAAGGGTAAATTCTCAAGATTACAAACATTGGCAAATTTTTTAAATACCTATTTTCCCCTATTGTTCAGTAAGCAAAGATCTATAGTCTAAAAAGAATGAAAACTATTGGCATTTTCTTTCATTCTTAACTCTTCTAAATTTTGACTCCTCAGCTTTGATACTTCTAGGTGAAAAAGTAAAAGCAAATGAAACAAACTTTTAAAACCTAGAGAAAGAATGAAGATTGTACAAGAGTTCTAAGATTCAGCTCTGTAAACCAATCAAAAAAATGTTAACATGCAAAGATAATCATATTATATAATTTTTCAATAAATAACATGGTAGGAAATTAAAACACTACAACCACAGACAATATATATAAACATGAAGCACAATTCTCAGTGTTACAATGTTATGATGAGCTGCACTGGGGTTTTCCTTCGGGTTATTTTTTATTATCAAATATAAAATCAAAGGCAATGATTTTAAAACAAATGCACACAAACTTCTCCAAGTAGGTTATATAAACTCACTGAAAAGAAAAAGGAAAAGAAAGTCCTCAATGGCAAGGAAAGAGACAACAGAATTAGAGAAATGTTCTGTATCTAACACCAAAGTACTATGGCAATTTTGTGAGACATAAATAAGATTGCTATAAAAATTGCAAATTATGGTCTATGGTATTCCTGAACCTCCATTTACTTCCTTACCAGGCATGTTTCCTCTGAGATTTAATGAAGTCTTGCTAATAGGAATAAGCTCAGATCTTGGTGAGAATCAAAGAATAGCAAAGAGGAAAAATCAATGATTCTACTAGTTAGCTCTTTTGAAAAATGTTCACTTGCACAGGGAGCAAGGGAATTAGATATCTACATTTGTGCTTTTATCCTTGTAGGTCAGTTAATAGTCCTATCACAGGCCCAATAGGATCTGATTCTATTTTATGCATGAACACTAGTCAGGTGATATATTGCTCTTTAAATTCTAGCATCACATTCTTTTTCTTCACTGTGCTTATTTTGAAACTAAATTTACTACTCATAAAAATAAGCTGTTGACAGTGATTGAATGCCCACAAAGAAAGACTGCTATTTACTTGTTTCTCTATGCATTCCCAGTTTCAGGCACCAACATTAAATAAAAGGGTGTTCCAGTATTTCGGGATGGGAGAGAGAGAAGGGGGGGGGATGGAGGTGGGGAGAGAATATGCATGTGTTCATTTGAAAAAGAAGTAATCATTTACAAACTACAGTGCAATGACACTTTCAATGACACTATTATTTCTTACATTTGTCCTCTTTTTCCATTTTATTTATTTTAACAATAGGCACAAAAGAAACCTAAAATATTCAGGAATTTGGGGGGACTTTTTAAGCTAAGATGAGTAAATTATTTCTATAAAGGATTTGTCAAGAAGTAAAAACATTCTGACCCCAATACTACAAAGTCAACTTCAGAAAGCCAAAAAAAATCGCCTTAGATCTCCGTGACATCTGCACGACCCCTCTCTGCCTCCCAGCTATCTAGCAGTTCGGTGATTGCAATCCAAACAGTGGAATCATTGTCCTGCACAGCTAATCATAAGAGTAAAGATTCCCATGATATAATTTGAGGCACCCAGGATGTCTGAGCCAGTCCTGAGACATCACAGTTTCAGCACAATTTTAGGCGCACTGCAATTTCTCACTACTTGTTTTGTTTTTCATCTTCTCAAAGAAAAATGCTTGGCTCAGAAATAATTCTAGTGAAGAAAGAGTTCTGATATCAAAAGATATACAGATATGTACACACACATATAAATGCATATAATATATACATACATATTAGCCATATAACCTATATTATATAACATTTTGTAGATAAACATATAACAAAACACAATATATTTTCACTCAGAAGAAAATTGTTGTTAAATACCGGCTTTATTTTCCTTCTTTACTAGAAGATATTAGCCATGTCCTAACAAACATGCCCTAGATGTTCAACTTATGGCAACATATAAAGAATGAGAGGTGGAATTGAAAGAGAAAAGAAAGTAGCCATGGAAAATGAGTGCATGCATTAAAGCAAAATTGTGTGTGTCTGTGTTTAAATCCTTCAAAAATTTTGCTCACCACATATTTATTAATCCTGTATTATTGGCTTTAGTGGTAATATTTGGAAATGCAAAATAGAAAATTTGATTTCTGTAATTGAGGAAAAATCTATTCTTACTAGTTTTATGGAGCAACCAGAATTCTTTTAAAAATACCACAATATTCTAGAAATGGGAAATTTTAATAAAATAAAGATACTTAACATTTCTGGATTTACTTAAATATCAAGAGAATGATGAGTTGAATAGAAAGTATAGTTATACTCCTGCTCTTCAGTTCTCTGTATTAGACTCAATGCTATAAGGGAATAGGGACTGGAAGTCAGAAGACTTACCTACTCACTTTGTTCTAGCTGCATCTTGGATGAATACACATAACTCATTAAAAGTATGAATTATGTATTTTAATTTGCTTTTACAGATTTTTTTCAAGATGCATAATTTCATACATGCTGAAATAACATTTGGAGTAAAAAGTTTACCTTTTCAAGTACTAGCTTTTTTCTTTTTGCATTTCTTTTTTTCTAACATCTTTATTGGAGTATAATTGTTTTACAATGGTGTGTTAGTTTCTGCTTTATATGGGGATATATGTATATGTATAGCTGATTCACTTTGTTATCAAGTACTAACTTTTAATACTTAATTTATAAAACTATTCTATTTACAAAACAGTGAATTATATCTATATAGTTTTCCTGATAGATCAAACTATTGTTAATGGCATATTCAGCTCAGTTAGGGAAAATCTGCAAAAACAATTTGCCAAGAAGGACTTTTCAGAGATTCAATACTTGTAAAAATGTCAATTTTTGCATATGAATGCGAGAAATGTGAAAAGCATTTTAGTTTTTGTAAGGTCTAATTCTAAGACTTAGTTTTCATGACTTAATACTGATAAATTTGTATGATAAGACACATTTCTTCAGTTGTACATTTATGATAAGCTAATATCTAGAAGTGGATTGGCATTCAAGGTATCTTTATAGACATGCTGAAATAAAAGCCGACTGGATTCTTCTTGTTAATGGGCTTTACAATACTTAACCGTTTTAGGCTACAGTGCAAGAGAAAGAATAGTGGAATATCAAGTCTGACGTATTGAATCCCAAGCAGTGAATGTGATCACTGTTACACATGGCTGTGGAGAGGGGGTAGAGGAGGAAATGGAGAAATCTGTGTGTTTTGGGAGAGGAAGAAAGCAAGGAAAGGCACATAAGAAATTGCTTTATGATGATAGATTCATGAAATACCACCTTGATATATTAAACAGAAATGTCCCTTTATTTACCGAATTCTAAGATAATCTTGATTTTCAACTGGTAGCAACTCTGCTAAGAATCTGCCTCCAATATCAAACGTCAGATCAGTTTTATAAAGGGCTCTGTGTAGACTGAATTGATACTAGAGGTTTGAGCCACTGTCCCTCTTAGTTTGAGACTCGGGACAACCTCGATTTTTTTAAAATATACATAAGTTTCCAATTAATTTGCTCTTGTCAGTTGGGAAATACAATGACCCAAAACTGACATAAATCCTTTGAGAACACCATCAGTAGCCTTCTTCAAGAATTATGTAGCTAAACCTCAGTTTAATAAGGATCTGGCCAGAAAGAGATTTGTTCCTTACTCATAAATCAAATAATCAAGTCGATGATTACATCCATGTGATTCTATTTAGCGCTTTGACTTCTAGTAATGTCAAAAGAAAGAATGTTTTTGCTTGCTTAACTTTTTGTTTTTGTACAATTTTTTAAATAATATGCTACAATGTCTACACTCTCCTTTAACTAGTATATTTTCTTCCACACATCACAGCTCAAAAAGTACCAAAATATGTAAGATGTATCTTAAAATCATTCATCTTCTTAAAGTGTTTGTAATTCAATGTGTTGGAGAACTAGTATCAAGTACTTTTATTAACTATTCACGTTCAACTTTTCAGAGTAACTTCTTTTTCTTATCATATACGGGTATATTAGCTTTAATTATTAAAATAAATTATTTTTGAGGGATTTATATATTTGATTTCTTAGTCAATTAGAAAATAGGCATGAGAACAAAATATTCTTTATATAACTTTCTACAGTTTAGGAAACCAGTTACCTGAAGTGAAATTGTCTAAGATAAATATAAAGCACCTGTATTTGAAGAACATGTTTTGGAAATTTTTAAATGGCATTTAAACGTTTTGAAGAATTTCTGGGTTTTCACAGTGATAATTTTGGTAAGAAATTTAGAAACATTAAACATAGGTCAGTTACTATTTCTTAAAATGAAATAAAAATAGGTGACATAGGAAAGTTGAAAAAGTCTTATTTAATGAAAATAATGGGTGAGAATAATATCTCCAGATACAAGGAAAGAAAATTAAATGTCTCTTAGGAAATATCCTGGTCAAGGCGATTATATCTGTATCTTGTTTTATAGTACAAGCCAGGCTGAAATTTTATAATGAAATGACCCTGACCTGAAGCCTCCCTTGTAAATGACTAGTGCCTTAATTATTTGCATCTGTGAACTCAAATGAACATACTTAAGGATATATCAATATGCTCATAAATCATCTGCAGGCGATAAGTAGTCCAACATAGATAATTAGAGAATTTACGGAAGGCTTACTCCCTCTGTTTATCCGCTTATGACATTTGCAGTACAGCCCTAACAGCAGGATAATTACTAGATTTATTCATCAAACAAAATCGCGCCTTCTGGGAATGCACAGTGACTCCGGTTTTAGGACTAATAAAGACATTTTTTCACCAAAACTCAAGTACTAATTTGCTCAATAACTAGCTGCAATAAGCTTTTATGGAAGCACTCAAAGAAAAGGCTTGGCACCAGAGGGCAGATAATTAAAGGTGCAGTATCCCTGTACAAAAGGATCTGAACAATTCCCTGACCATATTAAAATTTAATTGTTGAATGTTAATTGAAAAAAATATAAGTCGCTTCTGTTTTCTGCATTTCAGTAATTATTCTCCTCAGATCAAAAACACATCTTTATGTCAAATTTGGCAACAAAAGAAAACCTAAAATAAAGGGTTCTTAATACTTGTTATAGAATACCCTTGTAAAATATAAAAATTAACTTTTTTTCCACAGTAGTTATCCTAACTAAAGCCAGCACGCATCTACTTTGAATTCTCGCCCACCATTTCCCCTCACACACACAAATGGAAGAGTTATGGTCACGTAACTTGTTTTTCATTAAAAGTTTCAACAACTTTGTAAGTGATAATGGCTCAGAATATTTTAGTGACTTGAAAACATAGGTATTTCTCAACTGCATTGCCCCTTCATAATTCTTTGAAAGCCTGATTATTTTATTCGTTAGGATTTCTCCTCTACATTCACAAAATGGAGACACTTCAAATAGAAAAGCATTCTTAACCAAAATCATTGAGCATTAAAATTAGGTAAAAGGATCACAGCCTAGAGTTTACTTGTCCACATAGAATGTTGTTTCTCAAGGAATTATTGAGCCATCTCAGTTAAATTCTAAATGTTTATGCCATCGTTCTGCTCAAAGAAGAATTATGAAGTATTACTTTTAAAATGTTTCCATATGGGACAGTTAGGGTGTTTCCTAGAAGCTAAGCTTTTACTACACCAAAATCAGAAATTCTCAGGCCCTAGGGTTCACTTTCTGCTGCAGAGGAATGATGAACTACACAAAATGCAGACTTTTAAACTCATATTTAATTGTTTAATGTCATGGCTTTTGGTAGAGCATTGTTGCTTGAAAAATAAATTGGGTAATTCAATTAAATGGCTACAGAAGATACATCATATCAGATGTAGAAAGGCACTAACCCCAGCTTGAACTTGACGTCCCACATCGCTTCACTTATTTGACAAATGGATTCTTGAAAATAATTGAAACACATGGCTGCCACCATAGGTCAATAATACTTTTTTGCCATTCAGCCTCTTAACAGCTTCCATTTTTTCTTGCACTGTGCCATTCAGGGCAAAGATTGCATTTGCCTGGTAAATCATGCAAGCATTATTACTAAAATGGGACTAAATGCAATGAAAATGGACTACATAAAAGTAATGGCACTTAAGTAAAAGGAAGACCATCTACTAGGGCAAACACTAAATGTCAGAGTTAAATAGTATATGACATTATTTCCATTACAAGCTCATATTATGCACATAAGAAAGCAAACTCACTAACTACAGCTGCATACTACATTTTCATATTGTTAACTTAAACAATGTTTTCAAGACAACTGCTGCTAATCCAGATTTAAAGCAGAGCTATATATCCTCTATTTCAAGTTTTTTCTCCCATCTCTCTTTAGGTGTAATATTACATTTAGACAAAAAACTGAATCACTGCCTAAATTTCCAATTGAACATCACTAACAGTTTTAAAGACCAATATTTGGTCTATTTGAAAACACTGGGGAAAAAAAGAAAAAAACTGAATTATAAACAAAAAAATTTAAAAGTACTGTCTGGATGAAAAGGTTCTGAATGGGAGGGAGAAAAAAAGGAAAACATGTGTTTTAACCTAGAGTATACATACTGGGAGGTTTATTTTAAAAATCTAAATTCTTAAATCTCAACTTTATTATATTACTACGCTCTAATCAGTCAAGAGGGAACTAGAAGACAAAGCAGATATGAAAGCTCAAATAAAGACAGATTTTTTTTTTTTTCCATTTGGAACCAGAGACTACCAATTTTTTAGTATTTGTGGTTCGGTGTGGTTTTTGATAAGTAAAGGTGCCCCAGTTTATTAATGTTCAAGCCTTCAACAATTATTTCACTATCAGGCAATGCTGCTTAAAGAATGTGTTCAAAATGCCTAGGATTGACTCCTGCCCCCAACCCTTGGCCAGAGAAAATTACTAAACCCTTTTAGGCCTCAGTTTTCACATCTGTAAAATGAATATAAAGTTAGTTCTCACCCTCATGAGTCTCTTAAGAGGATTAATGAAGAAAGTATTTAATATAGTGCCTAACAATAAAGACTCAATAATGTTTCCAAGTATTGTAAATAGACAAATATGAATCAATCATAAAGGTATTTTCCTGACAAGAGATGTTCATAAACGAACGCGTGTGCATTTTAACACTGGAGTCTCATTTAAATATTCTCAGGTCATGTTTGGTTTTTTGATACTTTCTGAATCATAAAGATCTTTTAACTTTCATTTCATCGATCATTGTCTTTCCTGTTGAAATGATAACTTCTTAAAGTTACACTGCAACTATCAACATCCATGGATGGTAAACTTCAGATGAACCGAACCCAGTTAGCTTCCTTTAGGAGCTAATTGTACCATTTTCATTTCCGAAGTATATTAGACAACTCTTCTCCAATCAAGGTCAGTAAGTACCAAGAAAGCAAACTGCTTTGGCTGCTCAAAGAATGTAATTATGGTTCACAAAGCTCTCCACTATTTAGCAAGTCACTCATTTGTTATTCTTTGCCGTTTTTAAGCATTCCTCTGACCCCCATCCTGCCGCCATTATTCAGCTCCTGTACAGCCCTCCCTTGAGTCTTTTACTGCAGCTAAACATATATATATCTGATGGGGGTGGTGGGAAAGATTTATGAGAGAAACCTCTATCAGCATTACAGTTTTGCTGGTTTATGCTTCACAAGATTTTGGTTATTAAATAAAGTGATTCAGTCAAGAAAAATTTCATATGTCTATGGAATTACAAAACTTTAGGTATGTCTTGGGCTTTCAGTAAACTGAAGCTCTGTTAAAAAATTACACTTGAGGGCTTCCCTGGTGGCACAGTATTAAGAATCCGCCTGCCAATGCAAGGGACATGGGTTCGATCCCTGGTCCAGGAAGATCTCACGTGCCACGGAGGAGCTAAGCCCATGTGCCACAACTACTGAGCCTGCACTCTAGAGCCCGTGAGCCACAACTACTGAGTCCTCGTGCCACAACTACTGAAGCCTGAGAAGCCTGCACACTGCAACAAAGAGTAGCCCCCACTCACCACAACCAGAGAAAGCCTGCACGCAGCAATAAAGACCCAATGCAGCCAAAAATAAAAAATAAAATAAATTTTTATATATATATATATATATATATATATATATAAAACACTTGAAAGCCCAAAACACTGGAGCGGATAGAAAACAGAGTAACCTTATTTGCCAGAACTATTCTTCAAGCAATACAAAGAAAAAAAATGTAAAAATCATTAAAACTGCAGAGAGAAAGGATAAATCACAGATTATAGACACAATTGCATGTTTCAAGCATCAGGATGATATTCTTGATGTGTTATGAAGACCAATAAAAAAACTAAAATTCACAGATTCATATCTACCATTCAGGAGTGTTCCATGAAATTAACTTAGTTATGAAAATTAATATTATTCTGCTATCTTTATCTTCATACATAAAATATAGTAATTTAAGGGTATTAGCCTTGTTTTGAAATACTACTATTTCTCTGCTAGTCACTGCTTACTATGGTGTAATTTTATTTTGTATATTCTTTTGCTAAATAGTCATTCTTCACATTTGAAAATCAAAGACCTTAAAGCTAAGACATTTATATTCACTCATAGGAATAAATATGTTTCATTTCATTCTAAAATGACATTCACACAAAAAATACATAACCTATTTTTAAAAGATTCTCAAAAAACCAAAAAATCTAATGAGAAAATTTCCTGGCCCAGAAGCTTGATTTAGGCAGGGTATTTCAAAATTCTCAAGGCTTACTTTTCTCAATTAAGGATTATGGAAACAATCCTGGTAAGCCTAAAGGGTTTTGAATTGTGCTTGTAGAACATTAAGCAAACATGGGTATCTCCAGATTCACAAAGCTCCAATAAAACCATGTGTATATAATTAGATCAATCAACAGGAACCATTATGAGATATATGTGAGAATAAGTCTCATAACAAGCAGTCATATAGAAAGAATTAACTCCAGCCACCTAAGGCCTAAAACACGCGATACACAGACATCATTTAAATCACTAATGGTATTAAATCTATTAATGGTGTATAGGATAAATATATTTTAAAACCAGGGAAACATACTACTACTTCTATTTTAATGTACTTTGTACTAATAAATGACAAAAGTAGTGGAGTTTTTACGAGATAAATTAGATGTTTTCCAACGAAGTCTTTCTTTTCTAGATAAAATACCAAATGCTACCATTGCTACATGGTAAAACAAAAAGACCTTACACCAAAAGGATGAGGGGGTATAGAAATAAGCTTTTACCTTCAAATTAGACAAAATAAAAGGAAAGAAGTAACAGGCTAATTACATTAACAAGAGCTACCACCTCTGCTCAAAACTTTCTTTCGAGTCTTGTGGCTTATTCAGCCCAAGATATAATTAAACAACTGCAAGGATGCTTTGTATCATTTCTTCCAAAATATTACAACATTTGTGAGCTTTCATGAAGATGAATTCCAAAGTAAACATAGCACTTTATAATAGCAAAAAAACCCTTTGAATTGATTTGACTCAATCCAAAAGTTCAGTGATTTAAATACATACCTGCATAAATTTGCTAGGACTGCCAAAACAAATACCATAGGCTGGGACGGCTTAAACAACAGAAATTCATTGACTCACAGTTCTAGAAGCAAGAAGTCCGAGATTCAGGTATCTGCAGGTTTGGCGTCTTCCCAGGCGTCTCCTTGGCTTGCAGATGGCTGCCTTCTGCTACATCCTCAAGTGGTCTTTTCTCTGTGAGCATGTGTTTCCTAATTGCCCCTTATAAGGGGACTAGTCACATGGGCTAGGGCTCACCCATGTGATATCATTTTACCTCAATTACCTCTTTAAAGGCCTTATCTCCAAACATATTTACATTGTGAGGGGATATTCAACGTATGAATTTTGGTGAGACACTGTTCAGCCCGAAACAATACGTTTAAAATTTCATTATCTATTTTTTTCTAATTTGAGTCCAGTTAAAAATATTTGCACTTATTATTGTGGTCAATCTTACAAACATCCAAATATTGGTTGTCAAACAGTAGTGTTTATCAGAATCACCTGGAGAGCTTGTTAAAACACTGATTATAGACCCTAACCCCAGAGTTTCTGATTCTGTGGATCTGGGATGGGGCTGAGAGTTTGCAATGCTGACCAGTTTCCAGGTGATGCTGACACTGCTAGTCAGGGGGCTATACTTTGAGAACCAATGATCTAGTACCAAGTTTTTAAAACTATTTTTGCAGCACTAATATTCCATGAGATGTTAATGGGGACTTTTACAGAAAAGTGACTGATAATCAAGTCATTTTGAGCTATGCTACAGATGGAAGTATCCTCTTAGATATTTTAACATATTATTAGCATATTAATAACAGACATATTTACTATATTAAAATTTCTAAGAATTCCTTTAATAAGAGAAAATTATTCAACTCTGTTAATTTTCTAAATGAATTCGACTATGTAACTCAGGTTTTCAAGTAACAACTTTTAACATATCATACACCTTTGGAAACATAGGTTTAACATCTTCAATTGTCTCATATCAAACCAACATTTCCCAAACTGTGTTCCATGGAATATCAATAGTTGTTTCAGAGATGAAAGAAAGGTCTTCCATAGTTTGGAAAATCTTAAAGTTAAAAAAGCCTTGCTATTTTACTTTATTTGATTCTGAATTTTACACACTCACTTGAACAAAGTATATATTTTATAATTTACACCCTATGTTTCATGGAATCCAAATAGTTCCCTGAAATTGAGCTTTATAATCACCTTATTGAACTATAACTAAATGAATTTCCCAGTTTAGACATTACACCTTTATGTTTATTTCCATAATTAGTTAAAAAGAGTTTTTTGGAAAGACTAGGGATATATACACATACACACACACAATAGCACGTCTGCCAACGTCCCCCAATTGTCTGTGTCTCAGAAATTTGTAATAAATAAATGAAAAAGGTAGATAATCAGTGTGGATAGGAACAGTTTTAGTGTTGCCACATGGAAAAGGACTAGAAAATGCATTTGGCAATCAACTGCATACCAAATGCAGGCCATTTGAAAATTTCGTTTAGAAATTTTCACAAATAAAAAGTGTGTTCTCATGACACAGATACTTTTCTCCAATTCTAAAATAGAGAGTATTAAAGGAGGGTGAAATAAATAGAACTAATTGAGCAACAATTATGTTTAAGAAATATGTTGGTTAGTTTACATACTTAATTTCAATTGATACCCTAATTTATCTTGAATATTGTCATTTTCATTTTATAGAGGAGAAAACTAAAGCTCCTAAATGCAACTTAGTTGCACTAAAGATAGTGCCCCTGACACCAATGCATTCAAATCTTGTGAACCAAGACTATTCAAGAATTTAAATACTAATACCATATGAAAAATTCTGTACTAGATTCGAGCCCACAGATGAGGCAACAAGAAAGGTGGGAAGAAATAGAAAACAATGGCATGAATCTCATTCTAGAAAGGAAAAAAAAAGCCTTTAAGGATATACAGAGGCACTCAGATATATTTGCTGAGAACTATATTCATGGGTTCAAATCTCTACTCTGCTGATAACCAGTTGTGTTAACTTAGCCATGCTACTTAAACACTGCCTTACTTCCTTCATCTATTAAGTGTGGATTATAGTTGTAGGTAAACCATAAAGCAGTTGTAAAGATCCAATGAGTTCGTACAGAAAGCCTGACTGATATTAATTGCCAAATATGCTATTTATTGTATTTTATCAGAGATGAAATGTGATACCATGATAACATTATTATAGATTTTTATATAAAATTTATACTCTAAGTGTAAATTAAAAGAACTCCAGTAAAACCAAATAATTCCACTGAAGCATGAAACTCATATAAAGGAAAAGGTGAGTGATGATCATAAATGGATGCATTAGGAAGCTTATCTGGGTATTTTTAAGTAAAGATGAGTAGCTATGAATTGAAATCTGTTTTCTCCATTTTTAGACATTTCTCATGAAGAGTTTCTTTTCTTAAACAATGCTACTCTGAAGAAGGACTAAAGATCATTACTAATCAAGAGAAAAATCCATAAGAATAATTATTTGAAGAGAGCTAAAGTTTTTTTTTTTAATATAGCAACCTACTAAAAGAGAGGAGAGCAGAACCTCAATCTTCACTTAGTCATTATAGATGCTCTGCTCTGTTGAAAGCCCCCACTATGAGCACCATGGATGCAGCTGATCAGAAGATGAATCATTCCTTCCATCTGGAAGCATTCACTCTATCCTAATGAAGGGCTGATCAGTTCACAAAGAGTTATAATGTTACATCCCAAAAGGAGGTGGAGGTGCATTTTTTCCCTTAAAATCAAGCAAAACATCAGGAAAAAAAGTTGAATTACAGTTAGGCTTTGAGATAGATGAAGATGGAGGAAGAGAGAAGTGCACGTGGAACGATCAGCATAGGCAACTGCATAGAGGAAAGAAATCACAGGGGAAAATATTGCACAGAGGAAAGTGTTGTTTAGAGAAAAATAATCCTGTTTGATTTTAAAATACAATTACATAGGAGTGTCAGAGGAAACTGTTTTGAACATACTTCAAGTCATCTTGGACAACTCCAAACACGGCAGCTACAAGCAGAAGACCTGGTTAACCTTGTCCCTTAACATCTGTATTTTAATCGTTTTAGAATAAGTTTGACTTGTATTTATATGAGGACAGAGTGAATGTATGAGTTACTAAACTTTAGCTTCAATGGTCTGAGGATTAAGGTATGTATTGAGTTAGCAAAGAATGATTTGTATATAATTATTAGAGGCAAATATTATTTCATTTGATCTAAAATATTTATAAATTATAATTATGGTTTGTAGTCTATAATAATGAGAAAAATCTGAAGTAATGAGCAAATAGAACACTGAGAATTCTGTTCCATTATTAATATCTAATCACCTTGTATTGATTACTTTGATTGCAAACACTTGAACTTTTCTTTAAACTAGGCCATTTCTTTTCAGGTATTGTCATTTTGACAGACATTGAGAAGTTTTACATGTTACTGCTCTGATGCTTATGCTGGGAAGAGTCAGGGATGATTATGACGACGAACAGAAAGTTAAAATCAAAGGATTTTCATTTCATTTTGAAAGTTCGAAAAGTGTCATGGGTCCTCATTATATTGCAGGAACTTATTTTCCACTAGTTTTAAAAAAACAAAAATGGAACACACTATTATTATGAATAACACTCTGAGCAGAGATTTCTTTAAAATGCATAAAAATAGCATGGGAACAGAATTTGCATACATAAAATAAAATGACTGTAGAGGCATATAAAAATGTGGCAACACAAGTACACAAATATCAAAGTATCCAAAAGTACAGCTGTCAACTCTGCTTCTTCAGTCCTTGCAAACCTATATGAGAGGAACCGAGTAAAATTATCACAAGAGTGATTATCATTTATATAATTGCATACAAGTAAAATCTTCCAATAAACAAGTCCCAAAGCTACCATCCTACCATATTACAGAATTTTCATGAGGGTAGTCTCAAGAATCCTTGATGATGATTTTACACACACACACACACACACACACACACACACACACACACACACACACATACACCCTGTGCTCTTATCTCTCTTTGTATTTCTCCTCTTTCATAGCCAAGGGTAATATATTAGTTTTCTATTGCTCCTATAAAAAATTACTACAAACCTGGTGGCTAAAACACAACACTAATTTATTATCTTAAACTTCTAGAGATCAGAAGTCCAAAATGGGTTTCAACCTGTCTAAAATTCAGGTGTTGGCCCAACTGTCTTTCTTCTAGAGTCTCCAGGGATTCATTTCCTGTGTTTTTACAGCTTCTAGAGCCTTCGCATATTCCTTAACTTTCAGTCCCTTTCCATCACTAAAGCCATCAACTGCATCCCTATGACTTCTGCTTCCATCACTACATCACCTTCTCTGACTGTTCTGCCTTCCTTTCTTAAAAAGACCATGTGGTTACATTGGACCCACCCAGATAATTCAAGATAATCTCCCCATTGCAAAATTAGTAATTTAATCACACCTGCAATGTAAAGTAACATACAGGTGCTGGAGAATAGGATGTAGACATCTTTGGGGATCATTATTATACCTACTAGAAGTAATACAGAGAGCTTTACCTTTCTGCCCTCTAATTCCTCAACTCCTAATGCATTCCTTAAGCTAATTCAATTGGACTTTTGCCTCAATTGCTGGTCTGATGTTGTTTTTATTCAGAGCACAAGAATATCCTGCTGCTGAATGTTCTAAGGTTCTTACCTTCTCTGACTACATTCTTTCACTTTTATTTAACTCCTCCTTTTTTCCTTAAACTTTCTTCCCTAGGGCTCCCATGCTACTGTCTTCTTTTTCCCCAAATTTTCCATTGATCTTCCATAGTTTTTTTCATGAACTCTTCTTCCTTCTTTCTCTCAGTGCTGGCTGTTGTCCTAATTCTATTCATTTCCATCAGCTCCCATGATCTCATCTATGTCCAAGGCTTCTATAGGGATCAGTCCCAAATCTCTGTCTTTCATTTAGACCACTCTCCTGAATTGTGTAATCAAGCTGCTTGTCTATTTGGATGGCAGAAGAGAACTTTAAAACAAACATGCCTTACTCCTGGTCATAGTCACATATTGCATTTTTTGATTCCACATACTCATAACTAGTCCTTTGTCTCCAGCCTTAGATCCCAGTAATCCCAGCCTTCACGTGGTTACCAAAACCATCTATGCAAATACAACAGTCACAATACTACTTAAAATTCTTCAGCAACTTCAATATAAAAGCATTAATTATTTCTTCCCATTCTGCATCCCTCCTCCAGTTTCTTGGGCACGTGGACTATTTTCCTTTCCATGCCTCCCTGTTGCACTACCCTCAGTGCTTTTCCCTAATTATTTTTCTCTTAATTCCACTTTCCATAATGTTTTGAAATTTAAATGAGGCAATGTAAGAAAAACACACAGCATAGTTTCTAGAATACAGTAAACATTTAATGAACATTAATTCCCCGTTTTCTCCTTTTCCTCCTCCTTCTCTTACTAGCACTTTGCATACAACTCTCTTGATCACTGAATGTTATTGGTTCAACCAGTTAAATTTTGATCTAGTGGCCATCTATTCATCAAGGCCAATTTAGTACATTTCTCCTCCTTTGGATTTTATAAACAACACATCTCATTCCTAGGGATAGAATACCAATGAAACATTCTACCCACTGCTTAAGGATAAAGTTCCAAACTATTAACCTATCACACTCCTTGGCTAATTCTTTAGCTTCCTCAGTTTAGATAAACATTTTATCTTTTTTTCTTTTAATTTCAGTCAATCTATAACAGAACCACTGACATATCATAGAGCAATGCCATATAAACATGACTATCATATATCCATGTGAAAAGGATATTTCTACTCACAGAAGTTTTAGTTTTTCTTTTTTTAAATATATACTCTTACAGATTCCATCACATTTAAAATAGGACATTTTATTCCTAACGTGTACTTCGGAATCTCTGCAACCACAGATTAAACTTCTACATCATCTCACTTCCAACCATTTCTCATCCCCTCTACCATCTCCAGCCTGGTTCACTTGCAGCCTAGCATCTTTTCTCAACTCAGCAACCGGAATGATCCTCTTATAGTATAATTCAAATTTCATTATTCCTCTGCTTCCTAACTCTCTCTGAATACACAGCCTGCCAGATTGACAAGATCCAACCTCTGGTCACGTCTACTCCTTCTATTGTTGCACTCACTCTCTGTGCTCCAGCCCCTCTGTTCTCCTCACTCTTTCTCAAACATGCCAGGATCCTTGGATACATGGATTTCCCCTCTCTCTTCTGCCAAAAGGACCATTTCCTCTCCTCCTTCAGGTTTTTGCTTGAGTGTCACTTTTTCAACCCTCCTTCTCCAACCACCCCTGTTAAAAGCTGAAACTTCATATTTTTCTTTCCTGCTTTACCTTTCTCCCTAACCTAAACAACATTTTAATTTTATTTGAAAAATATGTCTCTGTCTTTTCCTTATTAGACCATAGGACTATGAAGAGTTATTTTTGTTCACCATATCATTAATGAGCACCTCAAAAAGTGTCTGATACATGGCTGGTGTTGAGTGAATATTTGGGAAATAAATAAATTTCTGTGATATTCTACAGAGATTTAGTCTTCACTTTCACTTGACATCAAGTTTTTCAATTTATTTGGTTATTGTGATAGGCATGGGAAGTTTATCAGGATGGCACAGATAAATCTAATGGGAAGGAAATAAGCTTCATACATCATATTTTTGCCCAGAGCTGTTTTTCAATGACATTGTACTGACAGTATAATCTGGGAATTCGGTACTGGATTTTAAAAATAAAGTTAAAAGGCATCAGATCAGTTTCATGGGTGCATTAACATTTATGGGACAAAGACCCCTAGAAGGAAGGGTATTTCATGCTCCTAGTCACACAAAAATAAACAATGATTTTTCAGAGATCTTAGTAGTACATGAATTACAATATTTTGAGCCAGTGTGGTAGTAAAAACTTGCTACAGGGACTTCCCATAAAGGAAGGTAATCATGCTACAGGTTTTAAGACATCTAGCAACTTATGTTATGTCTACATGCAAAGGGAAAAAAAAGATCTTTTTGGATATTAAATCTCTCTATGAATATCCATAAAGCAAAATATTTAAAGATTTTTACATGTATTCTTCTCTCTATAAAACTATTTTTGAGTTATAGGACAGGACTTTTTCTGTATGTACTATACCAAATACTTGCATACTATCACTAATAGTCAACTTTCATATAATGTCCCCTGCAGTACTCATTATATATGTTATTTGAAGGTGTTACTCAAATAAATACATTACATAGGTTATGTTAATCATTGACCAATCACAGCTACTTATGTGTGTACCTTTTTGCACAATTTAATGGTATATATTTTTATTTTTTAAAACCAAAGGATTCCAGGTAAACTAATGTCTGAACAAAATGAAACCTCTACCCTTGAAAGTATTGTTAATTGGTAAAATGTAATTAAGTTAATATCTGAATATTTTTAGTTAGTAAAGAACCATATTCAAATGAATTTGAGAACCAAAAAAGCTATTAAAAGGATTAAAGTAGCTTTTATACGTCACTTAACAGGATATAGGACATTTTTAGTCCTTCTCTCATCTTTTAAGGAAAACAAAACATTAATTCTCTCTAGTCAAGAATCTATACAATTTCCTAAGTACAGTGGGTAAAACAACTCAACATTTACTGGCCCTGCCTTACAAAGCTTTTTAAAAAATTTTTCTAAACCTGTAGCTTAAAATAATAATATTTATGTAACAAACTTTTTCTGTAAAATTATAGTAACTGTAAGACTTCTCTTGGGGACACATTCATCTAAATGTTTGACTCTAATCAGATATTTACAGAGGATTCTTTTATCACATTACCTTCACAAAATTATTCAAATATTGCCTAACAGTTTTAGTGAATTCAAACCCCAGTTGCTGCAAAACCTAGGGTTAAGTATTTTCATGGAAAAGATTGTAATGAAGTAAATATTGTTCCTGTCCTGTTTCCTTGACTCCAAACATATATTTAGAATCAAAGAATAGAGTGAGTTCAGTCAAGTTTTGTAGGTCTAGATAAAACAATATATCTTATGCGTTCATAATCCCACCTCCAGCTTTTTTTCACAGGTGTACCTTTAGGGATTAAAAAGGTTTAAGGACTGCAATGGGACATTCCTGTTACCTTCAGGTCTTCACTAACCTAAGTTTGCAATTCTGTGGATTGTTGATAAGTGAGCTATAAAAATATGCTAGAGATTATGTGGAGATAATACCTTGCAATATACTATCATTCCAAAATATTTATATTTTTGAAAAAATATAAAGTTTGTGAAAATCTAAGTAAAAACATAAACATTAGTAAATGACATTGAATATGATAGCAAATTTGAAAAACACTTTCTATTGATTATACAGACATTTTTAGAAACTATTTTCCCTATGAAAATGACCATCAAGTAAGTGTGTGTGTGTGTGTGTGTGCATATATATATATATATACAGAGAGAGAGAGAGAGAGAGAGAGAGAGATTATTTTACTAGATTATAGATAGTAACCTCAATTTCTTTTTATATCCAAGGAATAGATAGTTCTGAAATACCTTACTAAATCACCAACATTTATCTTTTACCTATACTTTGATGCCATGGTATCCAAAGGGGCTCTGAGGGAAGAGGATTAAGCAGAACTCAACAACATAGCTGTCATCACCTTATATGCCATGAAATATGAATAAAAAAAGAAAATTTGAAAAAGCTCTGCCATCACTCGCTGTCCACATTCCTTCTCTAGCTACTACAATACAGTGGGGTAATAGCAGAAGCCAATGGAATCCCGTCTCATCAGTGAGACCCTGGAAACACCCAGTTTCTCTCTATACCCTGCCTGTGCGAGCCGCATCTTGGACTTACAATATGGTGTGAGTAAAAGATGCAGAAATTCCTCAGCCCTTGCCCAGCACATATCCTTACACCTTCCCAACTCAAAACCTCAAATCCAGCACTCTTATTTAACCTATATACTATTTCTTCCCTTATAAATCCACCACTTTATGACTATAAAAGGAGGCAAATTAAAAATAGTAAATACTTTTTGTTCTCAAAGAAATTACCATTTAAACAGTAACATGAAGATACATTAAAAATGCAAATGAGTATTGTACGGGGTGTAGGTCCTACAGGAAGAAATAAAAGGCAAATTCAAACTGAGTATTTGGAGGGGAATCTAATATAGAGAGATTTACAAAGTGTAAGAAGGATACAGGGAAGTCACCAGAGGGTTAGTGCAGTAACCAGAGGTTACAACAATATAAAAACACCTGTACCTCCTCCCGCCTCTAGGCCCAGAAGAGCAGGAGAGGGCAGTTACCAGAACCAGGTGAGACAGAAAGAGGTCTGTGGGGCACGACCACCTGGAGGGAGTTATAACCTGTGATGCAGGGATGTAGACAGCCTCAGACAAACCTGCAGGGAGAGACTGTGGTGGAGTAAACACCTAACCTCAATTTCTCCCTTCCCTCACATCCCTGCTGAATCCCACATGCCACATTCAATAGGAAGCCAGAAGGCTAAGAACCTTATTAATATAATCCATTCAGAAACACCTCCTGGGGAAGAGATCAAGATGGAGAAGGATGGAAAGAAGACCAGGAGGAGTAAATGGAAGGCATCCAGTACGTGCCTTTAAAAAACATACATTGCTGCCTTTAATTCTAAGCATGCAAAGGTACAAGAAGGGGCATATGTGGATGAGCTGGGTTCTCATTTAATTCCAAAGAAGTGCCTCAAATAAACCACTAGCCATAATAATTTGTCACATGATGATTAACAGCAGTATTTTCTTTGTGTGTACTTTAGTGTTTTGTCTTTCTCAGCTCTACTATGAGCTATAGAAATTCCTGAAATTATAGCATATAGAAAAATTTCTTTTGTGGAGAAGAGACTAAACAGTTCAGATTCCCCAAACAAAATGCAATCAGGAAAACATTGGTCTGAGAGAATTTACAATCTCTAAAAATATGAAAGATTTAATTGATGAACATAGTTTTTTGAAAAAAAACCTTTGAATAATTGAATGTTTTCAGAACTTCAGTAAAAAAATAAATAAGAAATGAGAAAGTCTTCATAGAGCAGACAGTAAATATGAATTATTGTACAGGTCTACATCAGACAATAACAGAAGCTAATACTGATTGAGGGCTTTTTAGGAGGCAGCCATATTCTGTTAGGCACATTTAATGTGTAGTCTCACATGATACAACATGCCTAAGAAGTAGAGGATTATTTGTCCCATTTTACGCATAAAGAAACCAGTTTAAAGACTTTAAATAGTTGTCCAGTCCACATGGCTAGCAAATTGTGGAGATAAGAATTGAACTTGGCTGAGTAATATTCCATTGTATATATGTGCCACATCTTCTTTATCCATTCATCTGTCGATGGACACTTAGGTTGCTTCCATGTCCTGGCTATTGTAAATAGAGCTGCAATGAACATTGTGGTACACGACTCTTTTTGAATTATGGTTTTCTCAGGTTATATGCCCAAATGGAATATTACTCAGCCATAAAAAGAAATGAAATTGAGTTATCTGTAGTCAGGTGGATGGACCTAGAGTCTGTCATACAGAGTGAAGTAACTCAGAAAGAGAAAAACAAATACCGTATGCTAACACATATATATGGAATCTAAAAAACAAACAAATAAATGGTTATGAAGAACCTAGGGGCAGGACAGGAATAAAGATGCAGATGTAGAGAATGGACTTGAGGACACGGGGAGGGGGAAGGGTAAGCTGGAACAAAGTGAGAGAGTGTCATGGACTAATATATACTACCGAATTTAAAACCGATAGCTAGTGGGAAGCAGCCGCATAGCACAGGGGGATCATCAGCTCGATGCTTTGTGGCCACCTAGAGGGGTGGGATAGGGAGGGTGGAAGGGAGGGAGACGCAAGAGGGAGAAGATATGGGAACATATGCATAGCTGATTCACTTTGTTATAAAGCAGAAACTAACACACCATTGTAAAGCAATTATACTCCAATAAAGATGTTTAAAAAAAAAATTGAACTTGGCTCTGACACCCAAATCCCACTCACTTCATAACAATATTATTGCATTATTATCCTTTAATTTTAAAAAGTTAGTTCTATTATACTCAGCAAAGACAATACCTATATTCTCAAGTGAAATGTATCTAAACTATAAATATTTGGCAGTTTAGAAATTGTAATGCTGTAAGATCATATTTTAATCCTGGAAAATTGTGGGGTTTTTTACCTTATTTAAATCTGTAGTTGGCATCGTATTGGTTATGCCATTATTCAGATTAAAAGTGCAGATAATTTTTCTGTAAAACTGATCTTCTTTGTCCACTGGCCAACAAAGAATTATTTTTATTGTTTCCTTGGTAGCAAATTTATGCTGATAGTAACTGCTGAGTAGAATAGCAGGCAAAATATATTGATTCTTTAAAAAACAGGGCTCATATTTGTAAAACCATGGTTGACACAATACTGAAAAATCAGAAAAAAAAACAGATATGTGAAGCTTTATAAAATGTCTTAATTCTTATATCCTTCTAAAGGTGTCATCAGCTATTTAAATCATACGTCCAACCTTAATAACTTTCCTTGTGCATATTATATACTCACAGAGGTAATACACTGACACTCAGCTATGCCAAAATACAGAACCCTCTAAAATGTCTAAAATTACTTTGGAGATTTTTATTTAAAAGAGTACATGAACTATTTTTGTGCTTTGCTTCTCCAATTATCTTAAAAATTTTACATATCAAAACTTGACATGCTATAATCCATCAGTTGACATAATACAGCATAGTAAATCATGATGTAATAGATCGTTTGCCATTGCCCAGTGCTTCCAATAATGATGTATCATAATTTATAAGAAAGCATGTTTAATACATATATTTTAAAAATTCAGCTCTCCGAGAATGGAAGCACACTAAATATTAAGCACTGATCTTAAATTTTTTTTAACAGAAAATACCAGTAAAGTATCCTAAAGAAGAAAATTTTTAGTATATAATGGCATTTTTATCATTAGGCTTTGTAGAGATTTCAATCTTATGCCCTTCATACATCTTAATCTTCCACATATAATAATAAAAATCTTTATGATCTATGAACTGGATACGTATAATCAACCCTCAATTATCATTTCAGAGGCAAGAAAGAAATCACATAGACAAATGAAATTCTCAGATAAAACAAGTATCAGAGAATCATGAAGTTTAGAGCTAAGGGACCTCAGAGATCAGCTACTTCAACTCCCTTATTTTACAGATGAATAAATTGAGCCCCTTGAAACGAAGAGGTTTTCAAAACGTCACAGAGCAAGGTTATTTGCAGGTCAAGGACCAGCGGGTCTTCTGGCTCAGGCTCTTTCCACAGTCCTACACGTTTTATATATATTTATATCTTTTTCAGATTCTTTTCTGTTATAGTTTATTACAAAATATTGAGTATAGTTCCCTGAGCTGGACAGTAGGTCGTTGTTGGTTATTTTATATATAGGAGTGTGTATATGTTAATCCCAACCTCCTGATTTATCCCTGCCTCCCCCCACTTTCCCCTTTTGTAACCATAAGTGTTTTCTATGTCTGTGGGTCTATTTCTGTTTTGTAAATAAGTTCATTTGTATCTTCTTTTTTAGATTCCACATATAAGCAATATCATATGATATTTGTCTTTGCCTGGCTTACTTCACTTAGTATGATAATCTCTAGGTCCATCCATGTTGCTGTGTATGGCATTCTTTCATTTTTTATGACTAATATTACTTTATATATATAGGTAGACATATGTGTGTGTATATATATATATATATATATATATATATATACACACATACCATTCATCTGTCGATGGACATTTAGGTTGCTTCCATATCTTGGCTATTGTGAATAGTGCTGCGATGAACACTGGGGTGCATGTATCTTTTCGAATTATAGTTTTCTCAGGGTATATGCTCAGGAATGAGATTTCAGGATTATATGGTAACTCTATTTTTAGTTTTTTAAGGAACCTCCACACTGTTCTCCATAGTGGCTGCACCAAGCCATTCCAGGTGAAGTTCAACCAGTGACAAACATATCTCAGAACACTGAATTAAGGTTTTCCAACCCTGCCCTCCACATTACTTCAAACTCCCACCTAACAGCTTGAAAATGTTGCTCAAAAGTAATCATTGTTTTTTAAGACCTACAGGTATGCTTAGAATATCATTTGTCAATTGGCTAATAAAAGCAACTAATTTTGCTGAGTTCAACACCCTTCTGCTCAATGTATTTTGATGGAAATATCAGGAACATAAAAAGCAGGAGCGCCACAGAAATATATACTTGATTAAATGTCCTCAAAGAGGAAACTCCAAAGAAACAAAAATGGACTCATTCATTTATTTATTTGACATGGTTTTATTAAGTACTTAAATGTTAGTGATTTCCAAACTTTCCTTCTGATAAAACTCCTTTCTACTACTCCTCAGAATTCTGATGCAGTAGCCAGGCTGAACCCATGAGTCTGCATCCTTAATTGTAATTCTTATGATTAGACAAATTTGAGGAAACTTGGTACTATGTGAAAACAACCGGTGCCCCTTTAGGAATATAAGGATTAGTAAGAAAGAGACACTGGCTTTGTAGAGTTTGCAGTCTAGAGGTAGAGATAAAGATATAAACAAGTGATAGCTGTATATTGAGCCCTCATCTGAGGAGAAAAGGAAAACTTCTTGTGATGTAATATATGAACAATGAATGAAACTTTTATGGACAGCGATGGAGAACATTACAGGCAGAGGGTATGGTATGTGTGCAGTTAGACAATAGACATAAAGAGAGGTGGGAAGAAAAGGAGGAAGGAAATTACACAGCCAGTTTGTGAATAAGTGAAGAGTGAGGTTTGGCCACAATTGTGGTACATGAAGAAGTGCAGGTGGAGGCTGGGTAGGAATGGTATTTTGGAATCAGATCATCATCAAGGATATAAAGATCCAGACTCAGCAGCCTCAAATTGTCCTTGAACATGGGGGAAACTCACAGTCAAAGGTTGGGATCTTTTATCTAAGTAGCTTTTATGATGAATTGGAGTAAGGATAAACTAAAAAATGGGGAAAACCTTTGGGAGTTGGCTGGCAAGACCAAACTAAACCTGCAGAGTGTTTCCCAAAATATGAATTTACATTTGGTGTTTCCAGACATTTTCAGAGCTATCATAAAATAATGTAAGATGCCTCAGGATTGCCTACCCAAATCATTATACAATTTCAAATGTTAGGATCTTCCAAAATTACTAGAAATCAATCCAATTTTTAGAGACCTCCAAAGCAGTTCATTTCAATGTTTAATAAGTCTCACTGTCAGAAAACGTGTACCAATATCTAATAAAAATCCCCCCTATTTTTGGTTCAAACCTTTCTATTCAATAGTCATTGGGTAGAAGTAAACTGTAAATTGTTGTCGATCCTATTGTTTTTACAAAGGCCATTCATGGCTTTCTCTCTTTCTCTAAAATTAGCGGTTCAATTCCATTAACTTTTCCTTATATTTCTTATTTTCAACTGTCTTCTTAGCTTGTACATATAATTTTGGCTTTTCTGTTAGCCCTACTCATGTTTAGCCATAAGGCCTAGCTGTGTATTAAACATACGTTAGCTTCTTTTTTCCTTTTTAAGCAAGTCAGACCCACTTTTCATAAAGGAAGTATATTTGTTAAGTATTTGAAAAAATAGTTTATGTAAGACAAAATAGAAATATTTTGTACATTCTGTTAAATTTAAAAGACATTGTTTATAGTCCATTAAAAGGAATAAAATATTTCTACAATTATAGTTAAAACTTACCAAAAACAAACAAGATGGTAATTGGAACTAGAAAGGCCTTTCAAAGCATAACATGAAAACTGTAGACAATTTAGCTATAGAAATTTTGTGAGGTAAAATGTTATAGACCAGTTTTTAATTTTAAAACAAGCGGAAATATGTATGTAACATATACAACCACATATAATTTAACTACTCCTAACTCTAATAGTTATATTACACCTAAATAAGAAAGAGCCAAGTTTAAAAAAGTGGGGGGATACAAAGGGCAAAAACAAACATTTAAAGAACACAAGATTTTATAAACACATAAAATAACTTTAGGGTTGTCTTTTACTTATCAGAAAGGACACACACACACACACACACACACACAGTGATAATGTTTAGAACTGACGAGGGTGCAATAAATAGAAGATATTATATATTGTTAGTTATCATGTAAAATAGAATAATTTTCTCTAAAGGCAATTTAGCAATATCAAACAAAATTTTCAATGTGTACCTTCTTTTGCGATACGCGGGCCTCTCACCGTTGCGGCCTCTCCCGTTGCGGAGCACAGGCTCCGGATGCGCAGAATCAGCGGCCATGGCTCACGGGCCCAGCCACTCCGCGGCATGTGGGATCCTCCCGGACCGGGGAACGAACCCGTGTCCCCTGCATCGGCAGGCGGACTCTCAACCACTGCGCCACCAGGGAAGCCCAATGTGTACCTTCTTGATTCCTTTGCAGGAATTGGTTCTACAGAAATATTCACATAAACATGTAAAATTATATGTACAAGGATATTAATTACAATTTTGTCTTTAGTAATAAAATATTGGAAATGATCTTTAAAAATATGCTAATCGGATAAATATGATTTATCCACCCATTCGTATATTACGCAGATCTTAAAAAGTGAGGCAAAAAAATCCCAATTGAAACAGAAGAGATTCACAACATATTAGTAAGTGAAACAAGCAAGTTGTGTGTGTGTGTGTATTTATGTGTTTGTGTGTATACATATATATATAATTCTATTGCTTTTTGTAATAACACTTGTAGGACATAGATATGAATTGGGGGGTTGTATATCAAATACTATTGGAAACTCTTTCTGAGATGAGATTATTTGAGAAGTTTTTATTTTTAACTTACTCCTTTCTGTAATGTTTAAATATTTTGCAATAAATTTGTATTGCTTTGCAAAAAGGAAATAATCATCAAGTATTTTAAAGTAATAGTCTTATAGAGCCATTAAAAAAAAAAGCAGTGTAGACAAGGAAATTTTATCATATCCTTCCTTTCTAAACCAGTGTAAGTTGGTACTGAGTGGAAATCAAAATACTTTGCTAAAAGGAGATTAATTGTGACATGATAAATTACTTGCTTTCTGCTGATAATTTAATTTCTATTATGTAAACAAGTTCTATGACTCTGAGAGAGTTGGATAAAAAGTAAAAACTGTAGATTGTATGTACTCAACTGGGAGTGAATGCATGGCAGAAAAAAAAATTGATGATACCATTACAAATGGAAAACACCAAATGTGCCCAAAATGACACTCTCAATGGTGACATGCAACTTTTATCACAGCCAAAGGGTGAGCCATGTCTTGTTTCAACTCAGCATCTTTCAAAGTTTGTACTTTTTCTTTTCACAGAAAGTAAATCTAACAACCAAGTACTTACTTCCACACCGAATTCTGATCAACAAAAACTAATCTGTGGATTAAAAGTGATATAACATTTCAAATTAAGTGGCCAGGTTTTGTTAGAGTTTGTGATAATCAAGGAGGGAAGCCTGACACAGTAGAAAATTTCAAAAAGGTCACATAAAAGACCTTATGATTTAGTAAAAGAGAAGATGGCTTGAGAGTAATGAACAACTAGTAAAATTCTTACAAGAAATATATATAATACTGGTTTGCAAGAGAGGGGAGATATTGAAAAGTTTAAGTTAACTTTTACAAGAATAGAGTAAGTTAAAAAAGAAAAAGCGAAACCTGCCGAAGTGGCATATAAGCCCACCTGTCACCCCACAATAAAAAAGAAACAAAAAGGTACTTAAAGGATAAATATGTAAAAAGGGATTTGTCATTTAATAAACACATGAAATATATGAAAGCCCAGAAGAATCAGCCTTTTGAAAAAATGCTAAGATCCATAAAAAGGAACATTTAAATAAGAATATAAAAAGATAGAGTTCCGGGAAGATGGCGGAAGAGTAAGACGCGGAGATCACCTTCCTCTCCACAGATACACCAGAAATACATCTACGCGTGGAACAACTCCTACGGAGCACCTACTGAACGCTGGCAGAAGACCTCAGACCTCCCAAAAGGCAAGGAACCCCCCACGTACCTGGTTAGGGCAAAAGAAAAAACTAAACAGAGACAAAAGAATAGGGACGGGTCCTGCACCAGCGGGAGAGAGCTGTGAAGGAGGAAAAGTGTCCACACACTAGGAGCCCCTTCGCGGGTGGAGACTTCGGGAGGCGGAGTGGGGGAGCTTGGGAGCCGCGGAGGAGAGCACAGCAACAGGGGTGCGGAGGGCAAAGCGGAGAGATTCCAGCGCAGAGGATCGGGCCGACCAGCACTCACCAGCCGAGAGGCTTGTCTGCTCGCCCGCCGGGGCGGGCGGGACTGGGAGCTGAGGCTCCGGCTTTTGTCGGAGCGCCGGGAGAGGACTGAGGTTGGCGGCGTGAACACAGCCTGCAGGGCGTTGGTGCGCCGCGGCTGGCCGGGAGAGAGTCTGGGGAGGGGTCTGGACCTGCCGAAGAGGCAAGAGACTTTTACGTCCCTCTTTGTTTCCTGGTGCACGAGGAGGGGGGATTGGGAACGCTGCTTGGGAGAGCTCCGGAGACGGGCGCGAGCCGCGGCTAAGAGTGCAGAGCCCAGAGACGGACATGGGACGCTAAGGCCGCTGCTGCCGCCGCCAGGAGGCCTGTGTGCGAGCGCAGGTCACTAGCCACACGCCCTTCCGGGGAGCCTGTGCAGCCCGCCGCTGCCGGGGTCCCGGGATCCGGGGACGGCTCCCCCAGGAGAGCGCACGGCGCGCCTCAGGCTGCAGCGTCACGCCGGCCTCTGCCGCTGCAGGCCCGCCCTGCACTCTGTGACCCTCCCTACCCCCCGGTCTGGGTGAGCCAGAGCCTACGAATCAGCGGCTCCTTTAACCCCGTCCTGTCTGAGCAAAGAACAGACGCCCTCCAGCGACCTACACGCACAGGCGGGGCCAAATCCAAAGCTGAGCCCCTGGGAGCTGTGAGAACAAAGAAGAGAAAGGGAAATCTCTTCCAGCAGCCTCAGAAGCAGCGGATTAAAGCTCCACAATCAACTTGATATACCCTGCATCTGTGGAATACCTGAATAGACAACGAATCATCCCAAATTAAGGAGCCCTGTGGATGAAAGGCTCTTGGTGCTGCAGCCAGGACTCAGTGCTGTGCCTCTGAGGTGGGAGAGCCAACTTCAGGACACTGGTCCACAAGAGGCCTCCCAGCTGCACATAATATAAAACAGCAAAAATCTCCGAGAGATTTCCATCTCAACGCCAGCACCCAGCTTCACTCAACGACCAGCAAGCTACAGTGCTGGACATCCTATGCCAAACAACTAGCAAGACAGGAACACAACCCCACCCATTAGCAGAGAGGCTGCCCAAAATCATAATAAGTCTACAGACACCCCAAAACACACCACCAGACGTGGACCTGCCCACCAGAAAGACAAGATCCAGCCTCATACACCAGAACACAGGCACTAGTACCCTACACCAGGAAGCCTACACAACCCACTGAACCAACCTTAGCCACTGGGGACAGACTCAAAAAACAACAGGAACTACGAACCTTCAGCCTGCAAAAAAAAAAAAAAGGAGACCCCAAACACAGTAAGATAAGCAAAATGAAAAGACAGAAAAACACACAGCAGATGAAGGAGCAAGATAAAAACCCACCAGACCTAACAAATGAAGAGGAAATAGGCAGTCTACCTGAAAAAGAATTCAGAATAATGATAGTAAGGTTGATCCGAAATCTTGGAGATAGAATGGACAATAGAATGGACAAATTGCAAGAATCAGTTAACAAGGACCTAGAAGAACTAAAGATGAAACAAGCAACGATGAACAACACAATAAATGAAATTAAAAGTACTCTAGATGGGATCAATAGCAGAATAACTGAGGCAGAAGAACGGATAAGTGACCTGGAAGATAAAATAGTGGAAATAACTACTGCAGAGCAGAATAAAGAAAAAAGAATGAAAAGAACTGAGGACAGTCTCAGAGACCTCTGGGACAACATTAAACGCACCAACATTCGAATTATAGGGGTTCCAGAAGAAGAAGATAAAAAGAAAGGGACTGAGAAAATATTTGAAGAGATTATAGTTGAAAACTTCCCTAATATGGGAAAGGAAATAGTTAATCAAGTCCAGGAAGCACAGAGAGTCCCATACAGGATAAATCCAAGGAGAAATACGCCAAGACACATATTAATCAAACTGTCAAAAATTAAATACAAAGAAAACATATTAAAAGCAGCAAGGGAAAAACAACAAATAACACACAAGGGAATCCCCATAAGGTTAACAGCTGATCTTTCAGCAGAAACTCTGCAAGCCAGAAGGGAGTGGCAGGACATATTGAAAGTGTTGAAGGAGAAAAACCTGCAACCAAGATTACTCTACCCAGCAAGGATCTCATTCAGATTTGATGGAGAAATTAAAACCTTTACAGACAAGCAAAAGCTGAGAGAGTTCAGCACCACCAAACCACCTCTACAACAACTGCTAAAGGAACTTCTCTAGGCAAGAAACACAAAAGAAGGAAAGGACCTACAATAACAAACCCAAAACAATGAAGAAAATGGGAATAGGAACACACATATCGATAATTACCTTAAATGTAAATGGACTAAATGCTCCCACTAAAAGACACAGATTGGCTGAATGGATACAAAAACAAGACCCATATATTTGCTGTCTACAAGAGACCCACTTCAGACCTAGAGACACATACAGACTGAAAGTAAGGGGATGGAAAAAGGTATTTCATGCAAGTGGAAACCAAAAGAAAGCTGGAGTAGCAATTCTCATATCAGACAAAATAGACTTTAAAACAAAGACTAGTAGAAGAGACAAAGAAGGACACTACATAATGATCAAGGGATCAATCCAAGAGGAAGATATAACAATTGTAAATATTTATGCACCCAACATAGGTGCACCTCAATACATAAGGCAAATACTGACAACCATAAAAGGGGAAATCGACAGTAACACATTCATAGTAGGGGACTTTAACACCCCACTTTCACCAATGGACAGATCATCCAAAATGAAAATAAATAAGGAAACACAAGCTTTAAATGATACATTAAACGAGATGGAGTTAATTGATATTTATAGGACATTCCATCCAAAAACAACAGAATACACATTTTTCTCAAGTGCTCATGGAACATTCTCCAGGATAGATCATATCTTGGGTCACAAATCAAGCCTTGGTAAATTTAAGAAAATTGAAATTGTATCAAGTATCTTTTCTGACCACAATGCCATGAGACTAGATATCAATTACAGGAAAAGATCTGTAAAAAATACAAACACATGGAGGCTAAACAATACACTACTTAATAATGAAGATATCACTGAAGAAATCAAAGAGGAAATCAAAAAATACCTAGAAACAAATGACAATGGAGACACAACGACCCAAAACCTGTGGGATGCAGCAAAAGCAGTTCTAAGGGGGAAGTTTATAGCAATACAAGCCCACCTTAAGAAGCAGGAAGCATCTCGAATAAACAACCTAACCTTGCATCTCAAGCAATTAGAGAAAGAAGAACAAAAAAACCCCAAAGCTAGCAGAAGGAAAGAAATCATAAAAATCAGATCAGAAATAAATGAAAAAGAAATGAAGGAAACAATAGCAAAGATCAATAAAACTAAAAGCTGGTTCTTTGAGAAGATAAACAAAATAGATAAACCACTAGCCAGACTCATCAAGAAAAAAAGGGAGAAGACCCAAATCAATAGAATTAGAAATGAAAAAGGAGAGGTAACAACTGACACTGCAGAAATAAAAGAGATCATGAGAGATTACTACAAGCAGCTCTATGCCAATAAAATGGACAATCTGGAAGAAATGGACAAATTCTTAGAAAGGCACAACCTGCCAAGACTGAATCAGGAAGAAATAGAAAATATGAACAGACCAATCACAAGCACTGAAATTGAAACTGTAATTAAAAATCTTCCAACAAAGAAAAGCCCAGGACCAGATGGCTTCACAGGCGAATTCTATCAAACATTTAGAGAAGAGCTAACACCTATCCTTCTCAAACTCTTCCAAAATATAGCAGAGGGAGGAACACTCCCAAACTCCTTCTACGAGGCCACCATCACCTTGATACCAAAACCAGACAAGGATGTCACAAAGAAAGAAAACTACAGGCCAATATCACTGATGAACATAGATGCAAAAATCCTCAACAAAATACTAGCAAACAGAATCCAACAGCACATTAAAAAGATCATACACCATGATCAAGTAGGGTTTATTCCAGGAATGCAAGGATTCTTCAATATACGCAAATCTATCAATGTGATAAACCATATTAACAAACTGAAGGAGAAAAACCATATGATCATCTCAATAGATGCAGAGAAAGCTTTTGACAAAATTCAACACCCATTTATGATAAAAACCCTGCAGAAAGTAGGCATAGAGGGAACTTTCCTCAACATAATAAAGGCCATATATGACAAGCTCACAGCAAACATCATCCTCAATGGTGAAAAACTGAAAGCATTTCCACTAAGATCAGGAACAAGACAAGGTTGCCCACTCTCACCACTCTTATTCAACATACTTTTGGAAGTTTTAGCCACAGCAATCAGAGAAGAAAAGGAAATAAAAGGAATCCAAATCGGAAAAGAAGAAGTAAAGCTGTCACTGTTTGCAGATGACATGATCCTATACATAGAGAACCCTAAAGATGCTACCAGAAAACTACTAGAGCTAATCAATGAATTTGGTAAAGTGGCAGGATACAAAATTAATGCACAGAAATCTCTGGCATTCCTATATACTAATGATGAAAAATCTGAAAGTGAAATCAAGAAAACACTCCCATTTACCATTGCAACAAAAAGAATAAAATATCTAGGAATAAACCTACCTAAGGAGACAAAAGATCTGTATGCAGAAAATTATAAGACACTGATGAAAGAAATTAAAGATGATACAAATAGATGGAGAGATATACCATGTTCTTGGATCGGAAGAATCAACATTGTGAAAATGACTCTCCTACCGAAAGCAATCTATAGATTCAATGCAATCCCTATCAAACTACCACTGGCATTTTTCACAGAACTAGAACAAAAAATTTTGCAATTTGTATGGAAACACAAAAGACCCCGAATAGCCAAAGCAATCTTGAGAACGAAAGAAGGAACTGGAGGAATCAGGCTCCCAGACTTCAGACTATACTACAAAGCTACAGTTATCAAGACGGTATGGTACTGGCACAAAAACAGAAAGATAGATCAATGGAACAGGATAGAAAGCCCAGAGATAAACCCACGCACATATGGTCACCTTATCTTTGACAAAGGAGGCAGAAATGTACAGTGGAGAAAGGACAGCCTATTCAATAAGTGGTGCTGGGAAAACTGGACAGCTACATGTAAAAGTATGAAATTAGATCACTCCCTAACACCGTACACAAAAATAAGCTCAAAATGGATTAAAGACCTAAATGTAAGGCCAGAAACTATCAAACTCTTAGAGGAAAACATAGGCAGAACACTCTATGACATAAATCACAGCAAGGTCCTTTTTGACCCACCTCCTAGAGAAATGGAAATAAAAACAAGAGTAAACAAATGGGACCTAATGAAACTTAAAAGCTTTTGCGCAGCAAAGGAAACCATAAAGAAGACCAAAAGACAACCCTCAGAATGGGAGAAAATATTTGCAAATGAAGCAACTGACAAAGGATTGATCTCCAAAATTTATAAGCAGCTCATGCAGCTTAATAACAAAAAAACAAACAACCCAATCCAAAAATGGGCAGAAGACCTAAATAGACATTTCTCCAAAGAAGATATACAGAGTGCCAACAAACACATGAAAGAATGCTCAACATCACTAATCATGAGAGAAATGCAAATCAAAACTACAATGAGATATCATCTCACACCAGTCAGAATGGCCATCATCAAAAAATCTAGAAACAATAAATGCTGGAGAGGGTGTGGAGAAAAGGGAACCCTCTTACACTGTTGGTGGGAATGTAAATTGATACAGCCACTGTGGAGAACAGTATGGAGCTTCCTTAAAAAGCTACAAATAGAACTACCATATGACCCAGCAATCCCACTACTGGGCATATACCCTGAGAAAACCATAATTCAAAAAGAGTCATGTACCAAAATGTTCATTGCAGCTCTATTTACAATAGCCCAGAGATGGAAACAACCTAAGTGTCCATCATCAGATGAATGGATAAAGAAGATGTGGCACATATATACAATGGAATATTACTCAGCCATAAAAAGAGACGAAATTGAGCTATTTGTAATGAGGTGGATAGACCTAGAGTCTGTCATACAGAGTGAAGTAAGTCAGAAAGAGAGAGACAAATACCGTATGCTAACACATATATATGGAATTAAAAAAAAAATGTCATGAAAAACCTAGGGGTGAAACAGGAATAAAGACACAGACTTACTAGAGAATGGACTTGAGGCTATGGGGAGGGGGAAGGGTAAACGGTGACAAAGCGATAAAGAGGCATGGACATATATACACTACCAAACGTAAGGTAGATAGCTAGTGGGAAGCAGCCGCATAGCACAGGGAGATCAGCTCGGTGCTTTGTGACCGCCTGGAGGGGTGGGATAGGGAGGGTGGGAGGGAGGGAGACGCAAGCGGGAAGAGATATGGGAATATATGTATATATATAACTGATTCATTTTGTTGTGAAGCTGAAACTAACATACCATTGTAAAGCAATTATACTCCAATAAAGTTGTTTAAAAAAAAAAAAGAACATAAAAAGATAAATAAATGCGCCCCTTTGTTGGGGCAAATAATATTCTAGTGAGAGATAACTGATCAACTATCATCTATTTAATTTTTAACCTTTTGGATAAATGACAGTAAGATTATCATTATTATTTTTGTACAGCACTATGTATTTTAGTTGAAGCATTTCACATGTTATAGCATACGTATCTCACTTTGTTCCTATAATGTATGTCTTGTCACTTGGTCATTCTAATTTTATAGAAAAGAAACAGAGATTCAGTGGTGTGACATACATCAAGTCACACAGTAGTAATGAGGCGCTCTGAGATACGCTGAGTCCAAGCAGACTATTATGTAGTGTATCAGCCTGCTTTTTTGTTAATTAGAAGTCCACATGATTAAAAGCACATTTCAAGGAAGAAGGAGATAAGTTTGATGGAAGTAGTACTGAGTTTCAGGTGAGTGTAGGCCTTCCAGGAAGGGATCTCCAGCTGGCAGTTGGATTATATGGGTTTGTACTCAGAAGGGAGACCAGAGTGGATGCTACATTTGCAGGTATAACAAAGACTGGGTGTAGATTAGATCACTGCACTTTGTGAAGCCAGAAGAGTATGTGAAGAATGAAGAGTGAAGAAAAGAGGTCAGAGTGTAGAAGCTAAGGGAAGATAATACTAATTTCTAAAAAAGAGCTGTGAGCCATAAACTGAGAAGTGAATAGATTAGGGACAGCAACAGTGAGAAAAAGTATATTGTTCAGTAAGCATACCAGAGAAAGGTGAGAGAAGTTGGTCTCTAGCGGGAAACATGGAAAAACAGGAAAAGACTTGGGCATGTTTTTAATGCTGATACTGAAGGAGGAAGTCGAGGGGAAAAGATAAATACACAGTTGGAATGGGGAATAATAAAAGAAATGATGTTTTTAAGTACAGGTACATTCAGAGCATTGAAAGAGGTATTTGTTTTAGGAATGAGGATCTTGGTCTTGCCCCTTTTTGGGGGTGGGGGTGGATTTGGTGGCACGACATATTTTTATCCAATTTCTAGCATTTTCTCTGTAAAGTAGGAATCACAACCATTTTCAGAGTGTAAATACAGATGTGGTTGGCTAAAAAGTTTGAAAGAAGAAAAGTTTCAAAGTAGGTACAGTCAATAGAAAAGAGAGCCAACTGAAGAAAGAAGAGCCGCCAGACAGCAATGAGGTTCCACTTGAAGTAGAGATCATGGATTTGCAGTGGTTACTCAGTGTGATTTCCTCCCATCAGCACCCAGCCTCCCTGGTATAGTCTAAGGAAATAACAACACTGGATTGATTTAGAGGTAGAATTTTGAAAAGCAAACAGAAATGGAAATGGGGGTAATTGACAAGAGAGTGATTGAAGCGATAAGCTGTAGACTTCATTGGATAGTAGAGCAAATGAAGGCAAGACAGTTTAATTCTAAGGAAAAAAAAAAGGAGGGTCAAGGTATTAGAAATCTTCATTTTGTTGAAGTACAGTTATAAAAAGAAGCTTATCTTTAGTCAGACCACTGACACTCTGGCTTATAAATAATTTTGATCTCTAGAAGTAACATCTGGTAAAAATAAACAGCTTTGCAGAATAATCTTAGGATCTGGTTACATCAGCCTAAGGCACAAACTGCACGAGTCAAAAATCACATTCAGTCAAGCAAATGAGAAGACAAGCCACAGACTAAGAGAAAATATTTGTAGAAGACACATCTGACAAAGGACTGTTATCTAAAATACACAAAAAAACTTTTAAAATTCAACAATAAGAAAACAAACAACCAAATTAAAAAATGGGCTGAAGACCTTAACAGATAACTCACCAAAGAAGATGAACAGATTCACATCATAAGCCATCAGGGAAAGGCACATTAAAACCAAGATACCACTACACACCTGTTAGAACAGCCAAAATCATGAACATTGAAAACACTAAATACTGACAAGGATGTGGAACAAGAGAAGTCGCATTCATTGCTGGTGGGAATGCAAAATGGTGCAGCCACTTTGGTAGACAGTTTGGTGGTTTCTTACAAAACTAAAACCCTTACCAAATGATCCATTAGTCTTGCTCCTTGGTATTTACCCAAAGGAGTTAAAAACTTATGACCATGCAAAAACCTACACATGGATGTTTACAGCAGGTTTATTCATAATTGCCAAAACTTGTAAGCAACCAAGATGTCCTTTAGTAGTTGAATTGATAAACCGTGGTATATCCAGACAATGGAATAATTTTCAGTGCTCAAACAAACAAACAAAAAAGAGCTAGAACCTTAAATGCATATTACTAAGTAAAAGACACTAATGTGAAAAGGCTACATGTTATATGATTCCACCTGTATGACAGTCTGGAAAAAGACAAACTATGGAGACAGCAAAAAGATCACTGGTTTCCAGTGGTGGGGAGGGATGGATTGGTGAAACACAGAGGATTTCTGTACAATACTGTCGTGGTAGATACACACAATTATACATTAGTTCAAATCCATAGAATTTACTACACCAACAGTGAACCCTAATATAAACTCTGGAGTTTGGGTGATTATGATGTGTAATACAGGTTCATCAATTGTAACAAATGTGACACTTTGATGGGGACGTTGATAATGGAGGTGGTTGTGTGTATGTGGGGACGGGGAGTATATGGAAATCTCTGTACCTTCCTCTCAATTTTTCTATGAACCTAAAACTGCTCTAAATAAATAAAGTTGTATAAAAAGAAATCAAAACACATTCAGCATGCAATCCCTATTATATGAAATAATGTACTCTTTGGCAAACTATTAAATCATACTTTTTTAAAAAGCCCAAAATGATACAAGATATCCACCATATTATAAAGGTTCAAAATCATAAGATTTAAAATATCCTCTGGCTTAACACAACAGTAGCTCTCAAGATCAGCAAACCATAGGAATTTGTTGAAAATGCAAATTCTCCGTCACCTCCATGCTACTGAATCAGAAACTCTGGAGGTGGGGCTGGGCAAGCCCTTCCAGATGATTCTGATGCACACGAAAGTATGAGCACTACGGCAATATAGTCATAGTGGTGTAAACTGGTGTAAATTGACTTGTCCAAAAGGTCAGCCTAGATTTCTCTAATAATTATGATTCCAACTCTTATTCTCTGCCAAAGCTTTCAAAAAAACACATAGTCTCAGATCAATTTCTTACTCCAAGGAAAGACTGACTAGGCATGAGAAAGACTCAGTAGCTGTGCAGCTAAAAACAAAAACAAAAGTAAAAAGAAGCACCATCGTGCTCTGAATACAGTTGTTAAAAGAGTACAAAGAAAAAAAAATTCAAATTTCAATGGAATACTCTGGATTTGTATACCTACAAACATAGCTGGCTCTAGTTTCTTCAGTTGGTGCTGTTGCTGGAAATACTGCCATCCATAAAAGAAAGAAACCAAGGACTTCCATAGACAGTGGTACTGGTTATATAATTTAAATAAAATGCAACAAAGTTCCAGGATTAATGAAACAGATGCGCTTGATGGAAATTTCCTGGGCCCTGCCTCCAAAGCAAAGTTTGTAATGAAATCATGGGGATGTTATTCATTACACTTTAAGAGATCGGGCAGTGATAGAGAAAAAGGAGTAGAAAGGAGAGAAAGAAACAGGGGGAGGAGGAGAGAACGGAACACGGGGAAGAGAGGATGTGATGACTTCAAGAGAAAATAACTGAATTGTAAAGCTGTTTCTTAAGACCTGGGAGCAAAGACCAAATCTTGGTCCCAAGGCATAGATTCTCTATAAAGATAAGTTAACAGTTCAAGAAAACTGAGCAATACTGTTGTGATGGTATGATAAACAACACTGTGATTTCTTGTTAAATTTTATCTGCTGCTTTTTCTTTTTTCAGCAAAGAAAGCTAAGGATGGCAAGACAAAAGTGAAACATCCAACATAAACTAACTTTCTAGTTTTCCCTGAAATCGGTTCCTTCTGAGAGTAACGTATAAGTAAGCAAGATTCCTTAGTAAGAGTTGATCATCAGTAATACATCTCTCTCAGTAAATAACTATTACAGCACATTGACTGGGAATTAAATCAGAGTGAATTAACCAGTTCATGAGGAAAGAAAAGGGCAACAAAGTAAGCAACTGTTTAAAGTCACGACCTAAAAACATTTCAATTAAAACATTTATTTTATAATGAAATGCAGTAAAATCTTCACTAATGCTTACTTTAAACTTTCAGTTACAGTAATATGTTTTGATTGCAATTTTTCAAATTAATTACTATGAGGTTAAAATCAAACACCATATTTAATATCAAATTTAGAATGCCATTCTTGTGTCATGGTGTAACTCATGAACATACGGTAAATTTATAGACAATATAAGCACAAAATATTCAGAATTTAATTACATAACTGGTGTATGTTATTGAAAATTGTGAATTATTATGATGTCATGTATACTGCAATGAAACTATTCTCATAATCATTTATACTATATAGTCTCTTAGATGCTAAGTCACAGAATTTGCATTTCTGTAACAAAGGATTTCATTTTCTTGAAACATGTTATGGCCTGGCCTCATTAATTCAGAAAAAAGAAAATACAATTATAGAGAATCTTCAGAGGTTCCAAAGTCATCTGAATTTTGGAGTGGTTAATGACATGAGTGTTATTAGCTTAAATTAATCCTGTTACTCTGGTAGGTTATACAGAAATAATTCATATTTTAATCTATGAATTTTGCTGTAATTCCACTTGATCTCAGTGAGAGAAATTTAGGAGGAAAAATAGTATTTTATATATATACAAACAGTATGAAAATGAAATACGTATCTCTGTATTGAACTCTATATTGGCTAGAAAACTTTTAAAAACTTTTACTTTTTTCATGTTAAGCTTCTATTCTTCTAGTTGAAAATAAAAGAGCAAGTTATTTAGAATGTGTATGTAGCTATATCTATACCTATAATATTCCTTCTTCATTTTCCCAGTGTGGAAACTTTTACTTAACTTTTGAACTTAAGTTTCCTTTATATTCACATGACATTTTCAGATTTCACTTTTTGAAATATCTGCATTAGTTTGTATGTTTAACGTATACTTACTACCATATAAATGTCTTGCTTTAGGACAATACCCTATATCATAAGATCGCCTTAAATCTGCCGTTCTGACATGATCTTGTAACAAATTTTGTAACAATACATAGATTCCATATGATTTTGGGACTAATAAATGTAGAGATTTTACTTCCAAAATGTTATGTATTTCAATTTACACAGCTATAAGACGATAGCATAACAACAACATATGTAGGCAACAAAGTTTTGTCACAGAGACCCTTGAAAGCATTCCTTTAACATGCTTTCTTATTTCTTATTGTTTTCTTGAATGAAAAAAGAACAATGTTACTTAATATTAATGTGGATAAGTTAAACATAAAACTGCACTGTCATATTAATGGGTAAAGTTTTTTTGAAGTATGATCAATTTATTGATTTGAGCATGTAAAACTGTTCCTGTTACTTAGGCAGCTTTCTTTTGTTACATCAAGAATGGTAATTTTATTGAGAAAGGCACAATAGAAGATGATTGATTGTCTGCTTTTGTCATGGAGATGAATTATTGCAGAATGCATACATGAAAAAATAAAAGCATTGTTCTATAAATTGGCCCTTGATGCTTTGTTCATTTGAGTTCATTGTTCGTAGACTCTAGTATGAGCTAATACTAAATAGTATAGTAAATAAAAGCATTTTTTTTTTTGCTGAAGCAAAATTACTTTCTTCACTAATGAAACTCAGCTTTATGAAATAACAGTGTCTGCCAGTGTGCTACATTTAAAATGTGTAATTTAATCTATGACAAAAGCTGAGTAGTAACAGAAACTTTGCATAGCTATTATCATTTTATTAAATTAGTAATAAGAGTGCATAATGAAAAATGAAAAACTTTTTATTTAAAACTTAATGGGAAAGCAGCTCACAAGCAATGCAAATTAAAAAGTGGTACATTTAATTTTAGACAGTTGAATAAAATCTATTAAGAAAAGCATATAATTGTCGGTAACTGTGGAATGTCTTCAATAACTTTTTAATCAAAAAATTAGAATGACTATCAAATTTTCTAAGACTTTTAAAAGGATAAAATATTAGAATACAAAAAAAGTTTTATCAACTATTATGTCTTTAAAACAAGACATAAAATACTACTTTTAAATAGAAGAATGTCATGCCAATGTATTATTTGCTTCTTGGAGGAATTCTTTCTTTATATTTGAGGCATGGATAATGTCTAATGTAATTAGTCTGTTGTTTTATGAAGTTTGCTTTTTAGATAAATGTTAATGCCAGTGACAATTGGATCTCTTCTGCTATGCTACTTTTCACTTTGTTTTTTTGATGCACTGTGATTTGCTGAGAGACAGAACACTTCTTTCAAGATACAGCTATCACCTGGTGTTTGCTAAATCACTGTGAAATTCTTGCAACAGCTGTTTGTTCCTGGGGAAACATTCACTTCATATTGCAGCAATAAACTGATCATTGCCAATTAAATGCCCATTAATTGTGTAAGCAAGGATTACTGCCAGATGTTTACACTAGAAAGAAAAATATCCTTTGCTTTTTATTTTCCACTTATAGCCATCCCTTTTCATGTAAATAATTATGCCTTTTGTTTTTCAAAATATGCCACAAATTTCAATTCAAAAATTAATAAAACAATCTCTCTTTGATTTAATAGAGGATGAGCTAGGGTGCGTCATTCATATAATAAAAGAGAACAAACTTGGACAGAATCACTTTTTCGATATAAAAAAATGCTCAAACATTACACAGTGATTCAAATTTTCTAGGTTGTTTTATTTGCTATATCACATACTTCCTAGAAACTGTCTTTCATTCTCTTTGTTCCATTTGGAATAATAAGCCTATGAATTTGTGTTCTTAGAAGTTGAGATAAAACAGACTCTCTTACATGGTCTATAATGGAGAAGAAAACTAAAAATAAGGAATCCAAATGAAATAAAGCAGGTGGCTTTTTTAATTTTTAACTAAATCTCACTGCCTTTATATTTACCTGTGGCTTCATTCTGTCTCAAAATATTAAGTTCTTTTCCAGAAGGCAGTAGTGATGAAAATGAAATATACACTTAATAATACATTGTCTCAAGTAATTTATTTCTCACCAAAACAAAATGGAAAGTAAATATTAACCATAATGAATATATTTATTACCTCTTTTAGTGCCTAAATTCATGACAAAAGTTAAAGAAAAAAAGGGCTTCCATGGCAATACACACCTATAAATCACGCTTTTTGAGAGGAGAGCTTTCACAGAATACATCATGTACATATTTCCTTGCAGTTGTGCCTTCATGCTTTTATAAGGAATAGCAAATTCATATACACGTCCTCCCTGTTAGAGTCACTGATCCCAACCCCTCACACCCCGGCCATACAATGTATGCAAACAACAGCAACAAAAAGATTAGGTGGTGTTCTGTTCCTCACCAGATTGAACCACACCTCCTCTTTGGAAGGTGATCACAGGACACATTCAGAGCTGCGGAAGACATGAAACAGTAGCATCTGGCTCCTTAAATATCTCCACAGGCGTTTGTAATGGCATCTTTGAAGTTTTCTCTGCATCTGTCACATGTTTAGACTGCACATTGACTGCCCCAGCTGAGCACGATTTTGATTCTTTGAGACTTTGAATAGTGTAATCTGTTTAAGAATAAGGCTCAGGAAAATCCCTCATAATATCCATACACAAGCTCTTTCATGATTCAAAAAAGGGGGTCCTCATTCCCATAACTGTTATTTTTTATGCTGAAATGATGCCAGCCTTTGAGTTAATAATACAGCCTACAATTATATTCCAGCTTTGCACACTTTTTGAGAACCTGTACTCAAAAACCACATCTTGTCTAGTTTTTTTTTTTTTAAACCAGTATTATAGAAATTACTACTTGAGGAGAAGGCCTCTGAAAATGTGATGTGTGCATAATCGTCTTGCCACCTGATTATAAAGGAAATCTGACCACTGTCAACTCACTTTGAAAATCATTTTTGATTCAACCTACTGAGCACCAAGTGCATCAAGTGCAGAATATAAGAATAAAGGGTGATTTGACTTCATTGCTAGTTTGAGTGTTTTTGACTTTGTCTCTATTAAATGAACATACTTCTAACAAGTCATGAAGACTCTACTTAATCCACCTCCATATGTGTACAGACTATTTCCTACTACTAGTGGATACTCAAGATATATCAAACATCCCCATAAATACAAACTGGGACTATCAAGTATAGCTTCATTCCCTCCAGTTCCACAGTTGCCCTATTTTAAATTTTTCAAGTTGACGAAATCTTCTTGGTGTCTGGAAACTGAGTATTTCCAATATTTCTCTTTTCATCAATTGAGCAAAATATCTAATAAATTCACCGACACTAGGTTATCAAAGGCTTAATATTTTACTCTCCCTTAAAGTTTTCTATTCTAACAGAAGACCACATGAGGCAGGTAAATGCTTCTAACGACTACTTTGAGCATGTGTATGTACACATGAACAAACACTAAAATAAACAGAAAACAACAGCTGTCTTAAGACAAAAAGTTTTTCAAGCCACATTAAATTACATTACTTTGGCCATCATTTTCTATGTTTATAAGATTACCCTGACTGTATACGGTATTTCATATAATTCATGAAGAGTTTCATTTTTTTTTTTGTATCATAAAGACCATCACATTTAACTTTTAAAATGCAAATATAAAAACCAGCACCAGGAGAAGCTGACACAGCACGCTCCTACCTTCTTCACAGTACATTATCAAGAGAAATTAGACTATTTACACAAATGAGTTGACCGATGGATTTCAGTAACCAGAACCCTGGGGTGAGGCATAGTGTGTGATACAAATGAATATGAAACAGCTGGGAGAAATGGGAACTATTTGTAAATAAGAAATCCAGTTCAATTAATACTGTCAATTAATCTGGAGAATTAATCATGTTCAATTTGTCCTCCTGAAATGTTTCCAATCACTACAGAGTGTGTAGCAGATTCTTTCTTCTCCTTTCTGCCAATTTGAGGGTAATTCTCTTTAAAGTCTTAGATTATGAAGGGCACTGTTTCTACCACAAAGTCCACCATATCATGATATGGCTTTGTTTGCTTATGTCTGTGACCTTCATTATATGTCTGTCCAATACACAAATATGCAATTGGCTTGCATATGTGCCTTCATATTTACACAACTCTGTCTCCCAATTCAGATTTGGGGGAATGGTTAGTGTAAAATGCTGGGCTTGGGGATTCTGACTGAATCCATGTCATGGCCCCAAATATAGTACAAAATACAAAAATATCAAGAGTATGCTGGGACTTTCCTGGGTGAGACTCTGCACTTCCACTGCTGGTGGTGTGGGTTTGATCCCTGGTCGGGGAACTAAGATCCCACATGCTTCCCAGTGTGGGGAAAAAAAAAAAAAAAAAAGAGTGTGCTACACGCTCTCAGAAAATATAATAATACAAGACCAAAGTGGGGAATTGTGGATTCACTGGTTTAGAGCCCACTGTTCTTCACAAATTAAGAACACAGAGAAATGTCTACCATGAACATACTTGGCAATTATGGTGTACCCGTAAATGATAAAAGCTACTTTGGCATTGATTGGCAGGAAATGATGTGAAGCATGAATGAGAACTCTTTTTCAAGGAATAACTTATAATCTTACTTTTATCTTTGTTTGCAGGCATCCATGCCACTCAGTTTTTTTCCTCATTTCCTTTATGGATAACTAAGGAAGAGTTCTGGAACGAGGTACTGATTTTTATGATAGTTAAAAAGAAACCTGAATGACAAATTACTTTGTATCAGAAGAATTAAGGTTTAAAAAATGAAGCTAGAAAAGACTCTAGGAGAAAGATTTTTATAGATTTTGAAGCGAGATATAGAGAGGAAGCTTCAGATAAAACATGCAGTTACTTATATTAATTTAACCATGTATTTATTCAAGAAACATTTATTAAGTCCATACTGTGTTCCAAGGATTGTGGGAAAGTATAGCGTAATGGGAAAAAAATAATTATTAAAGATTTTAATTCTGGTTCTTCCACTAACTGTCTGCTAACCAGGAGTAGGCCACTCTACTTTTATGAGCACTAGTTTTCTCATTTGTAAAACAAGAGTGAAATAGATATCTAAGTATCTTCCAGCTCTGAAGCTCATTACTGAATTTTTCATTTTTCAGTCAGATACTGTGCCATATCATACAGGTAAGCCCATGGGTCTGCAGATTGTTGCTCCAGACACCGCAAACTGAATAGGGTATTTCCCACTCTCAAAATCCAGTTTATAGGAGCTTCCCTGGTGGCGCAGTGGTTAAGAATCTGCCTGCCAATGCAGAGGACGCAGGTTCGTGCCCCGGTCCGGGAAGATCCCACATGCTGCGGAGCATCTGGGCCCGTGAGCCATGGCCGCTGGGCCTGAGCTTCCAGAGCCTGTGCTCCGCAACAGGAGAGGCCACAACAGTGAGAGGCCCGCGTACCGCAAAATAAATAAATAAATAAATCCAGTTTATATCATGAAATTACTCTGATATTAGTCCTCAAATACAAAAATGTTGGAAGAATGAAACCCCTAATACTTAGAAAGGGGGCACAAAAAAGAGATACCTCAGAATGCAAACAGTAGAACCTCATATCCAGAATGAAAGGTGCATCTCCAAATTTAGCACATGAATTTGACAAAACCCCATGTGTTTCATGAGACCTTAGTCCCCCAGTAACTTCCAGAAGAAAAAAGTCTGGATGAAATGAGTCTAAGACATTCTTTATGCTACTCATCTTAAAGGTTCAGGAATGACAGTTGTAAAAATTCTTACAGTTAAAAAAAAAGTTTAAAGTTTATTTTTCCAAATTTATCTAAGCATATGACTGTAAAATCCAATTTAGAAAACATTGCAGCAGGATATTAAACAAAGATTTTGCTGAATTTTTTTAGGAAAAATCCTAAGGCATTTAGGGCTAGGACATCAAAGAAGATTCCATACTGTAGCCTACACAGAAAGGCACATAACCAGGAGTGTTCTTGGTTGTTAAACTACCAGCATCCCACAAACTTCAGTACTTGTGATATGAGTCAAAGAGAAGTCAGGTGAGTGCCAAATGCCTTTTATCTTTCAGGGAGAACAGACTGTTTTAATGAGTAGCTACTAGTGCAAAGAACACAGATTTTTGAAGTCTAGATGCACAGTACAATGACTACAAAGTTCCATGGAAAGGTGATTTTAGCTATAATTGGATTGGATCTTGGTTCTTATCTTTTATCAAGCATATGTTCTCAAACAGTTGAAGGGTAGATTTCCAATTTTCTAGCTCAAAGAGGGATCTGTACAGGAGAAAGTGAGGCTTGGGTCTGGCCAGAAGAGCTGGCAGCCTCTTCTTGGGAAGTAAGGAAGTAGAAAGCAAATTTCTGCATCTACGATATCCTTTCTACCCAATCTGGTTTGGGACAGCAAAACACGCATCATGTTTCATTTTGTGAATCACTCCAGCAGAACCGTTAACAGCCTTTATTAATACTTAACCCAGAGCAGAAAAATGCCTCCAGGGTAGACCAAAGCATGGCCAGGGCAGAGCTGAACCACTCAGAAGCACCCAATTAGTAGACAAATTTGCCCCCATCATGTCACTACTCTTGCAGAAACATGATCTCACATCCATTTTACCTAACTGAATTTTTTGGACCCAAGTTATCACTTACTGGTAAAGTTTTACTAGATATAAACTTAACATTCATGATAACGAGCTCAGTGGCCATGACCACACTGACCAATTTCTCTGGAAAGAAGTTTCTTGGATAGTTGTTTAATAATCACCTCCTGGCCCTTTGAATCATTTTGGAATGATTCTCCTGCAAAGATGTAGAAAAACTGATAAACAGTGTCTTAAATAAGAGGAGCTAATTTTTCTCACATAGGAAAAAGAAAAAAACAAAAAACAAAACCAGCTGCTACTGCTGACACTGAATACTGTTTAACTAGCTCAATAATTCAGGTCCAGGATATCTATTTTTTGGCCTTTCCTTCATGGACACAAGACTGACACTACAGCTCAGGCATCACTTCTACATTCAAAGCTGGATGAGGGTAAAGGACAATATTAGCCACAAGTGTCACTATTACCACTGAAAGCAATAGGCTTACCAGCAGGTTCCCACAGATCTTTACTTCAGTCCAAACTATCACATAGTCAAGAGGGAGTCTAGGAATGCATATATCAAAAACCAGGAGAGCAAGGATGGTCAAAGGGTTCAGAGCAGCCACAAAGAATGACATATCCCCTCTGAACATAATTTCACATTCTATGGTTATAATTACAGAGCCTTACAAAAGTATAAAGCTGAAGACAACTATCTAAATAACCCTATGACATTTCTTTCTCCCTGACAAAAACGGCGGGCTTTTAAATTTCAATTTAAAGCAATGTTGTTGGTGTTTTCCTACTTAAATGAGTTGTGAATAACATTGATTTACATAAAGCAATGTAAATCCTTAACAATGTCAGTCTCCATTGATGAAATCTCCATGAGGAATTGCTGATAATTTAATTCAAATCCAAGGTTTCTCTCCTTGCTCATGACTGTATTTCATGACGTTTCTAGGGCATTCTCAATTGCTTGTTGCTTCAGTATGAGGGTCGACAACACCTCTTTTACTTTCAAAAGTGTTCTGGCTTAGACAATAAATTATATGGTCACCTGATCCGCTACTTTATGTTAATGCTTTTCAAGTTTACATTATTAGAACATATCATGACCCTGAACTACAGAACTCCATTGAGAGAAGCCTACATGATATCTCCATTGAAAAGCTCCACCAAAAACTCAACTATGCCAAAGAGAACTTGTGCCGTGAGTTCAATGGTTCTCACCAAGTCTTGTTTCCCTTAGTGACTATCAGGGAGGGGCCTGAAAGATTGGACAAGGGACCCAGCACTTTCCTTTAAGTACATGCTTGAACTGCTGACTTAGCTCCGTTTCCGTGCACTTCCAGAGTGTCCCTACCTATAAGATATTGAAGAATGGGCAACCAAGGTTAGCTTCATGCTAGACATTTCAAATTGGGATTGCCTGATATCGGAAAAGGAGGCAATAAAAGAAAAATTTTTGAGAACATATTCATGCTCCAACCAGGATCACTCAGATAATCTGAAGAAGTCAATTTAACATGACTTTCTCAATTGGGTTTATGAGAACCACAGATTCAGAATTAACCACAGATTCAGAATTAGAAGTAGATATACAACAAGCACAAGAATTACAAGAAGTTAGAACACTTCCTGTGTCTATTTTCTAGAGCATTGAAGGTAGCCCTGTACTTTTGTGGACCCTCTGCTAACTCTTAGCCATTCCCGCTGTCAAGACAGCAGAGTGAGAGTAAAATCAGCTCACAGAGCAGAGGAAGACGCTCCTATCAGTGAGCATCTATCCAGCAGGAAAGGCAGAAACAAAAGATGCTTCTTTGCCCTCGCCTATTACCCCCGCAGGTGAGCCACCACTTTATCCTAACCATTTACTCCTCATTTGTCTAAACTCACAATCTCTCACCAAACAACTGTAAGAGCCTCCTCACTGCCCTGCAACTATCCCACCCACCAGATCAGAGGGATATTTAAAAATAAAAATTAATTAATGTTATTTTTCTGTTTAAAGCTCATCAATGATTTCTCATTGCTTTCAGAATAAAGATCCAAATTTTACAATGGCCTACAAGATTCTTCATAAACTGGTCTATGTCTATTTCTAAATGATCATTTTAAACCACTTTCCCCATATTCACAAACATTTTACTACGTTGGACTTTGTTCGGTTCCTTGAAAGCACCATTTTCCCTCCCGTCTTAATATCCTGTTCAATCTGCTTCAAATAGTCTCCACTATCTTCTTTGACACCTTCCATCTTTCAGACTTCATCTCAAACATCATTTCCTCAGGGAAACTTTCCCTACACTTCAAGACTAACTCTTTCATACGTGAAATATACTCTTGTACCTCATAAATTTTCCTTTGCAGCAGTCAACCTAAAGTTTATAAGTTTATACTACTGTATGACGATACGATCACAAATTATCTCTTCTGCTAAACTTTCTTTTCATTTTATCGCTAGCATAGTGGCTGTTGCATAGTATGTTTTCAATAAATATTTATTAAATACTTGAATGAATATCAATATAATACAGATAACATGTCATAGTCTTTATTGCCAACAGACATTTCAAGTGAAAGTCATCCTTCTAAAAGATAACCTTAAAGGGTAAAATTATTATACTACACTGGACTATCTACCCCAGCCCAGTGTGGCTTAAGAAATTAAATCATTCTTCTTTTATGATGGTTTAATAAATAAGTTTAAGTAAATATTAGGTCATTTGTTCATATAAGAACAAAATCAACATGGTGCTACACATGAAAAACTATTATACATAATAAAAAAAACACAACTAGACACTCTTAATTGTTCAACACTTAATTTAGGAGCCAAGCAGGGGGAAAAAAAGGGGTTAAAATTTATTGGCTCAGTCTACTACTCTGGACCAACTAGCCTAAGTCACTTACAGTTCTCTAGAGATCCAGTAAGCAAGCATTCATCAATTAAAGAAAATTTAAAAAAAAATTAAGAGAAAAAGATAACTCGTCAAAATGACTATTAATTTCAGAAGTATAACAAGCTACTTATTCAGCCTCAGCTTTATACCTGGTGAATAAAACTGATTGGTATGTTACTGACCATAGTTCACATAATGTTGCAGCTTGAGTCTCAAAGGTCCAAGATAAGGACTGTAGAGGGTTCTAATGTCAGAGATTGCAGTCAACAGTTTTCTTGGGGGGCAGTGCTGCGAGGTCAACTTCAATTGTCAAGCTGAAAGAAGTTACAGTGACAAATATGAGTCAAGTATTCTTATTTAACAGAAGAGGATTTAAGTCTATTACCTAGACATTAGTGCTGTTGTAAAAACTTAACAAGTAAATTAAAAATTGCTTCAATTATATTTATTTTAGGTTCCTAAAATTTTAATACAGAAAAAACATTCTACTTTGAATATGCTATTAGTAGCCATAGAAATTCTATATTTAATTAGATTCCATCATATCTTTAAATTATTTTAAGTATAAGAAAATGAGAATATGTTCATTATTGAATGAACATATAGTGTTCGTCATAATTTGATTTATCATTCATGCTGTGTTTATTAGCACATATAGCTAACTAGAACACACCTTTCTGCTTTTGAATACTGTTTATATTTTGAGGATTAGATTTTAAAATTAGAAACCTGGAAAAAATTTAAATTGGTAATTTGTCTACCAAAAATGTGTAAAAATAAAACCAATTCTTTACAGTCTGCTGATACAGCTAAATAAAGGTAATTCCTACGTTGAAAATCATTCCATTTGTGTTTTAGCGTAAGTTTGTAGTAAAATAAAATCAAACTCAGGCTTAGCCATTTATCATATTTAGGTTATAAGAATATGTTCAATTCAGTGGTCATTAAGCTTGACCTTAGGTAGCAGTTTTTGCAAACATACTTCTAATTTTGAAATCTTCTGGAAAGAGCATATGAATCAATAATAATGAATAAAATAAAGGAAGTATGTATGTACTCTTCAATATTTAAATTAATAGTGAATATTATAAATAATATAAAATTATTATTGTAGATGTTTCTCTTCTACACTTGCCACTAATTTTTACAATTTCCTCGTCCCTGTTAGTAAGAACATTAACCAAATAAGTATCAACTAAAGAGTGAAACTCAGTAAACTCCTTGCACAGGGATTTGCAATTGTTGCAGGGGTGTGATGTCTCAAAACCAAAAACCTAAGTAATCATTAGCAACATGAATACTAAGGACCATCATCACCTGAGCCTCGTTTCCCAATAAAAATCCTGGAAAGTTGAGAAAAGGGCAAAGAAAATGTATATGGAGAATAGAGATGGGAGGATAAAAAGTTAAGAAAAGGCAAATTTTATAATACAAGTGATGAAGAATTTTTACTCTAAATGAAAACTCTCCTCCATGTATGATATTTTGGAATTATCTTCAGCCAAAAAAATGCCAGGTGTATTAAAAAAGATTTTGTAGTTAATAAACCAAGGAGTGATTCTAAGTACCTTCCCCACTGTAACCCACCTTAAAGGAAATCTTGCCAATAATTGTGTAAATGAGACTTTTCCTAACAGTTGATAGAAAGATAATTACCTAACAGGAATTTTCAAAGTTATAAAGGCTCATGGTAGTTTAGAGTAATCTTATTAAAAATCAAATTCACGACATCAACAGATCCTTCCTGTGCCATGTAATTACATTACAGACACTTAATTGAAATAAACTGGAAATGAAACCTGGCCTAGCACAGGCATGCACTGATGGTTAAGACTCAGCAGGGTGGTACCAGTTCATTAAATGTAGTCTTCACATATGTCTGCCATCACATTTTAAGAAAATACTAAAAGTAAGGACATCTGTATGCCCATCACATTTTAAGAAAATATTAAAAGGACACTAACTCAATTAAACACACACATATATATATATAAACACTTAAATACAATTTCTCTTATAGAGGTAAAACACACTTGAAAACACTGACATAGATAAAAGGAGTTTATGACTTTATGTGAAAACTAGTTTTCTTTTCTCATAGTTACTTAGAGAAAAAAAATTACATACCAGAGAATTAAACATTCCTAATGACAATATATGAATTTATACAAAAATAATTAACAAAAAGTCCATATTACAAAAATGTGTAAGTCTTATGCTTTGGTTTCTTAAAGTGCTGAGAAGTGACCATAAGCCTCCTCAAACTCCCAGTGGCATCTTAAGTACATCATCAGTCACTGAAAGGCCGGAGCTAGAAGGTCAGATGGTACTTGGGTTAGCATATTGTTGCTAACCCAAGTACCATCTACTCTGGATTCTGAAAGCTCCTTAGGAAAGCAAGCCAACTAGAATTTTCTCACATTGTTCCACCCAGGAGAATAAATTTATCTAGGCATAAATTTTATAAGTTGTACCTTAAGCTCAAAAAAACTAACCCGAAAAGTGATTTTCTGCTTGTGTGTCTGTGGCATTGGGCACAAGGGATCAGGTCAACCTAACAAGTGGACAAGTATTTGGGAACAGCTCAAGTATATTTATTAATTAATAATCATTTATTTAACCCCTTTATATAAATGTTGCACAATCCAAACAAAGAAATCCCTGCATGGGAGCTAAGTGGCCCTGGGCCACTGGGCCTAGCAGAGCAAGGCTGGTACCTCAAAGCAGGTGGAAGATAAGAGGGGCAGCTGCAGCATCAGCTGCGAAGGTGAGAAGAAAAGACCTAGCCACAGGCCTCCAATGACAGTGCAGGCCATGAAAGGGATTCCTTACCTCCTGCAAAATTTCTGGGAATGGAGTACTAGGAATTTTATAACATGAAGGAACTAAATTCCAATTTTATTGTTTTTATATTTAGATGAAGTAAGTTTAAGTTAAATATTCAGTATGTTCTATGTTCAAATCACATTTCTCATATCTATAAATTTCAGAGAAAAAACATTTTTGGTTGTATATAAAAGCAACACGTTTATACTGTATATATACTAAAAAAAAAATCTTTTAGATATAGTAGCACAAAATTACTAACAAGAAATATCTAGGGCTTCCCTGGTGGCACAGTGGTTGAGAGTCCGCCTGCCGATGCAGGGGACACGGGTTCGTGCCCCGGTCCGGGAGGATCCCATATGCCGCGGAGCAGCTGGGCCCGTGAGCCATGGCCGCTGGGCCTGCGCGTTCGGAGCCTGTGCTCCGCAACGAGAGAGGCCACAACGGTGAGAGGCCCGTGTACTGCAAAAAAAAAAAAAAAAAAAAAAAAAAGAAAGAAAAAGAAATATCTAACATCTCTCTTTGAAAAACCCTAAGACAAAGGTTTTTCTTTGGCATTGACTAACTTGTAGTGAAGAAAATATAATAATTTATGACAATCATTTAAAAACTTTTATCCTTCTTAATAAAGCGTGGACTTAAAATCTTTACAATAAATTTGCTAAAGCATTTTTCTTTCATAAATACACATTTTTCATATAATCCTTACTTTTAAAAACTAATACCAAAGGGGACTGCCTAGTTCACTTATAACTGTTTGAATTCATAGTTGGTTTGATTTGGCAGCTCAACACTGAAACATAATGTGAAACATAATTTTTTTTTTTCTTTCTGCTTGGCCTTCTGTAGAGTCGAATTCATCCTAAATTTGGTTTTACTTATTGAGACAAAATGGTCAAAGTAGTCCTCTGAATAAAGGCACTTTCCAGGAGAAGAGTTTCTGTGTTGTAGAAGATCCAGCAAAAGTTGTCAGTTTAGTTCTGATCACACCAGCCCTGAAAGCATTCCTGTGGCCAGAGAAATGCCATGTGCCAATTGGCTAAAGCCTAGGTAACTAAACTAGTCACCATGGAAAGAGGTGAATGGGGCACTGGCTTTCACTAATCAAGGACCACTGGCGTAAAGTCAATTCCATCCAAATTTTAGTGTCTGCACTATAGTGAAGGGGTCGAATAACAGACACCATTTCATGTCTACACCAAAGCTATTTCCTTCCTTCTTTCTAATCAGACTTCATTGCTGATTGGAGAGTAAACAGAGATCCCTTGATCTCAGGCATGAGATTGTGACCTAGATCTGGCCAGTGAGATGTAAGGGTACATTTACAGGAAAGCTATTGCCTGTTTCCTCCCTTTCAACTCAATCACGCATAGATGAGGATTGGAGTAAAATGTTGAAAATACCCAAAGAAAGTCCATAAAAAATGTAGATATTCCCCCCCCCCATGTCATTCTCTACTCTGAAATTGCTGTGCCACTAAATATCTGCAGCAACTGAAATGCCACTTTGCTACAGAATGTATGACCCTTTCATCACTGCCAAGTCTGTGTGGCCTGGAGAAGCACAGACTACAACACGTTGGCACAATATAGAAATAAAATGAAGATGATAGATGTATGCTGATAAAATGCAAGCTCCAGTCAAGAATAAGTATCAAAAAAGAGTGGGCTGACTTTCTTGAAAATTCTGGAATACATGTATTTAAGGGCTATATAACTTTTGGTGAAAAAGCAGACACACTGAGGCCAGCAGAAACATGGGGGTTAGTGCAATACTAATGGAAAAAAATAGTATTGAAACATCCAAAATTTCCTTCCCATCCCTGTCCCTTTAGAAAAACTTGTTCTGTCTATTAACCTGAAGAGGATGGCTCCATATATTATATAATGACCTCATTCTTCAGGTCTGGGCTGGTTGGACCTGAAATGGGCAACTGACCTAGAATGACTGAATCCATTGGCTGACTCAAATGAATAGTCAATTATTTTTCTCAACTCAAAAATATGAATAATAAATTTGAGACTCTGAAAAAGTTAAGGTTAAACTACATTAATGTTAGAGTGGAAACTACAGTGAAGGTACAGAAGCTCCTGCTACTTACGGCATAGATATATGCTGATTCTTTCCATTTCTGAGCTTTCTCTATATCCATTTATCCCATAATTTCATAATATCCTTAACTTATAATGAGTACATGAAATACTTAGTACCTTCTTTTTATCATTGATAGTTCTTTTTAACCACATCTCTACAAAAACTTTGAGTATGACAATTCCATCATTAGAAATAGGTATGTCTATCTTTTTTTACCTTTTTATTATGAAAATGTTAATATATACAAAAGTAGAAAACATAAATAAATGAACTGTCAGGTACCTATCATTCAGCTTCCATAATTATCAACATTTTAGGTAGTAATTTTTTGTTTACTTTAAAAAATTATATTAGTTGGGGGTCATCCTGAAATATGCATTCTTTACAAACTTGAAACTTTGGGGGGTTAATTTATTATCAATTAGCAAGATAGTCTAAAAAAATCTGACTTTTTAAAATCAATTTCTGAATTTTGCTTTGCTAACGAAGTTATACTTACACACATTAAAAACAAACAAACAAAACATGATTCAGTATTTTTAGGTAGGTTGCTATTTTGTAGGTAAAATATAATGTATCTGGTAATGTAAATGATACATTTTTATTTTATTTCCATTAATTAATTGTTAAAACAAGTTACTGTATACTCAGAGGGTATTTATTTTCTATTAAATTTGATTCTCACCTTCTTTCAATATATTTTTTAAGAAGATATTATTTGCAATATGTTTTCCGGTTTTAAATGTTTTATAGTAAATTTTTTGAAGTTTTATTTTGTATTATCTACATCTGTATGGGGCCTTAAGCACTTTGCAGTTTGGAGTGGATAAAAGCATACAATGAACAACATTATTATTGCTAAATTTTAAGGCATCTTTTTAGTATGCAAGAACCAGAAGTAAATCTCTCTCTTGTTCTATGTATTTGCCCAGCAGCCTTCTGGAATTAAGTATATAATAATTTTGCAATCTCACACTTATGCACATGCAATTACATAAATTTTGGGAAATGTACTAAGTAAGGATATCAAGAAATAAGGATTTTAATAATACTAAGAAAGCATGCATGCCAATCCAGGATCTGCTACAAAATAGCTGGTGATCTTGACAAGTCATTTGGCCTCCCTGGGGCTCAGTTCTCTTATATTTGAAGTGTGCAATTTAGACTATTTACATGACATTTAATTTTCTTACAATTCTAAAATTTGATGTCTAGCTATCTTTTTTATAATGAACAAATAGACCTTTTTCTTTGTTAAATACCATATTGAAAGTTAAACTTTCCTCCTCTTCAATGATTTCACTCATAGCTTAGAAAAAAATTTTTTTTAATATTTATTTATTTTACTTATTTATTTGGCTGGGACAGGTCTTAGTTGCAGCATGCTGGATCTAGTTCCCTGACCAGGGATTGAGCCCAGGCCCCCTGCATTGGGAGTGCTGAATCTTACCCACTGGACCACCAGGGAAGTCCTAATAGCTTAGAAAATCTGAGCTTCAGAATGATCATTTGTAGTATATGTACTTAAGAAATTGATGCTCTAGTTATTTAAACATTTGGATTTGGACAAAATTTTCTCTTCACTCTTGAGATGCTTTAACCACCAAAGTTATAAGATCTCAGCAAAAAATAGAAAAGTATTTTGCAAAGATTACCTCCTGCTTTAGAAGAGGGTATCTTAGATTACTTCAAAAACAAGGGTCTAGAGTTATAATAATTATTCCATGCAGGCAATTGGTACTCATAGAAAAGAGCTGGAGTTAAAAAAAAAAAAGTTCAGGTAAACCTATTTATCTTAACATTTCATTAAATGTTAATTTGTGAATTTAACTGGAAAGTATCTTTCAGCCTTTATAGAATTTTGTTGTTGTTGTTAAATAAGAAGCCTTAAAAATGTCATTTCATCTCCGGTGAAAAGTGGATCAATATCTAGATATGTGCTGTGCAATGTGGTTCCACTTGTCACCTAGATTACTGAGACCTTGAAATGTGGTTAGTGCCAATAAGGACTCAGTTTTTAAATTTTAATTTAATTTAAAAATTAAGGAAAAACTCTTTAAGTATGTGTGAAGCAACTTGTAGGCATGGTTCCATTTTTTCAGTTATAAATTTTATGAAGTCAAAATACAGATTAAGTATTTCTGATTAAAATTTAGTGCCTTAATTGCAATGTAGAAAATGTAAAATACCCAAAAGAAAAAAAAAGTGCAAAATATACCATGTTAAAAAAATGACTACAGGGGCTTCCCTGGTGGCGCAGTGGTTGAGAGTCCGCCTGCCGACGCAGGGGACACGGGTTCGTGCCCCGGTCCGGGAAGATGCCACATGACGCGGAGCGGCTGGGCCCGTGAGCCATGGCCGCTGAGCCTGCGCGTCCGGAGCCTGTGCTCCGTAACGGTAGAGGCCACAACAGTGAGAGGCCCGCGTACTGCAAAAAAAAAAAAAAAAAAATTGACTACATGTTGTAATTATAATATTTTGGATATATTGGTTTAAAATACATTATTAAAATTAACTTTATTCCCTTTTAGTTTTAATGACTACTAGAAAATTTTAACTTGCTTATGTGACCCAATCTATATTTCTATTAGACAGTGCTGGTCTGGAGCATCGGGTCATTTGAAGAGAATATTTTTTAAGCAGCATCAAGTTCTTACTAACTTTACTTACATAACATTCAATTCTGGGAGTGATTGAATAAAAAATAATGGAGAACACCTGAGCTTAGATGAAATTATTTTTGTTCATCAGAAAAACTAATTAGAAGTATTTGAGGTTTTGTTTCTATCTCTAGAGAATAAATTTAGAATCACTAGCTGAATTTTTAAAAATATATCCAGAATTTTAGAATTGGAAAACACTTTACCTTATCCAAACTGTTAATTTTACTCAGAAGAAAGTGTACTTCATCTTGTATTTCCAAGGTCATTTAGAAAGTTTGTGGTCAAATAAGAAGTAAAATTTCTAACTTGTAATCTGTTTTGCCTAAGAGTAAAAAAGTATGAGGGAATTAACTATTTAAATAATAATTTCAAGAAAAAAACTATCTAGCAAAGCTCATCAAAAATGTTTGTCTTAAGATTCTCTGAAAGTCCTTTCTGTACATAAATGGTCAAAACAACAGTTGATTTTTAAAAAAGAAACATCTTCCTTTCAAAGATGTTTTACTTATTATATAATTAACCAGTGTTCTTCTCACTTTTCTTAAGTCTTTCTGAAAGATGTAACCCTACACCATAAGAGCCAATATTTAATATGGTTATCCACTGGAATATGAGTGGCCTACAAAGGGTTAAGTTTGGGAGCAAACTTAAGGCCAAACTGAATTTAAAAAGTTGCTGATGTCAAGTACCAGGTCTCCTGGGGAAACAACATACTGGCTGCACCACTGACTTGCCAATTAATCCAAGGAGCTGCATGGCCATTAGTTCAGGAAAGAGACGCTTGCTTGCCCTCTTGCCTAGAGGTAAGAGCTAGGTTTGCAGCTGCCAAGCAGCAGGATGACAGAAATAAATGGGGAGAGAGATTAGGACTAAGGATCTAAGTATTTCATTTTCTTCACTTGGCTTCAAAGGAAGACCCCAATGTCAAACAAACCATGGGATTTTGTGTAACATACAGAATATTCATTTATGATAAAAGTCTTCAAAATACAATTTTCTAAATGTCTTAAAATAGTATCAAAGTAGGCACATTTTATAAATTCTTACAAATTCTTACACAAAACACATCTTCAAATTTACCTGAAGTTAGGCTCGTATCACTTTAAAGAGCTATAAAAAAGTTTTAGACAGTAAACATGTGCTATCTAAATCAAAGATGCCAAACTCAGTGAAGAAGTTAAACTGTGTGTGTTTATATTATTTGTACATTAGTATCTTATTCATTTTTTTCATACTTGCCTATTTTCTTATACACACTGAAGTCGGGGGTTCAGAATTCTTTCAATTGCTACATGATTAACTTTTCCATGGGAATTTCCACATAAGAAATGATGCAATGAAAATCACTATATTTGATCATGACATTGAGAAACTGTTAGCAACACATACCTACTCTGAAGTTAATTAAGAACATCCTGGATATGCTCTTTGAGGAGGTATTTCATAGTAATTCATAGGAAAAAAATGAGTTCAACTGAAAGCATCCTACTAAATGGTTGAAATCTTAACTCTGTTCTTGTAAATTGTACCTCAGAAAAATCACAAGAGTATTGGGTCATGAAATGCAACTAATGAAGCCATTTAAATTATAGTTAGAAAAGTATTTGCAGCTTTCTCTTACCTGCAGTTACAGAAACATCACTGTACAATTAGCATATTATATCTAATACCTAAAATTTTTTGTCAGAGATGCATTGCCTTATTCTACATTATTTCATGTCTTACCTGTGGCCTGGTTCATGGCACAATACTCAGGAGATGAAACCTAGGCCTCATAGAACCTAGTTGGGTACCACTTTGTCCTGTGCCGCCATTTTTGCACTGAAGCAGAATGAAAAGTCTCGGGCAGTCGACAGCTTCATCACTGCTTCCAAGTTCAGGTTGGCTGGGCTCCCAAATCTCTTGGGGTGTGTTGGCTGCCAAAGCAAATTAGTCTCACTTTATCTTTGGGGCAGTGACTTTGCTAACTTTATTGACTGTGTGGGGCCTATAGGCCTTCCAACATAAGCAGAAGACATATTAACAAAAAATGTAGTTAAGATACTGATCCCCTTCACACCCAAAAATGGCACTAAGAATAATGGTGGAAAGAATAATTAGAAAAGCTATGAGGGAAGAAGAATCTAGTTAGAAAACATGAAAAAAGTCAGGGCTTAAATTATAGTTAAAAGTGGACAAAAGAGTAGGATAGAATTAATATAAGGAAACACTGACATTAGGCCTAAGTTCACAATCTGGCAAATACTAATGCTATTGGTGAAGCAAATGAAACAACAAATTATATCCAATACATACTATTAAATATGTATTTTTAAAAAATGGTAGAGGGAGGAAAATAGAATGGAAGAAGCAATCAAATATGGAAATCATAGAAAAACTGAAGAGGCTTAAATAAGTCAACTAAAGAGTTCATGTAATACCAACAGAAATATCCTGCCCAAGTAAAAATGTTTTAGATAAGCTTCCAGTCCCTGCCTTCTGTCTCCCAAGTTAGTGAGAAAACTGGAGGTCTGTCTGGGTGTGTGTATGTGTGTGCATACTTATAAGAGAACTCTTTTGATTAGTTCAAATATGGAGTTTCTGAGAAATGGTGAAAAACATGCATTGTATCTCAGGTTGAAATGCTCCCAGAAATGGTTAACTGTGGACAGCTTTTCTCCCCTTTAGCAATGTTCCCTATAAATCTAGGGCAAAAGTTCAGAATGCCTGATCACCAGATATTCTTATTTGGTAGGTTTGTGATGGGGCCCAGGATAATTTCCTTTCTAAAAATACTCATCTCTAATAGCAAGAGAAGAGACTCTCTCATGTATCACTGCAGCTCCAGAACATTAAACAGCACTTGGCAAATGATAAATACCTAATAAATAGTTCATGAATGAAGGAGTAAAAGAATTATTAATGATCAAATAAGTGAATGAAGTACACATGATTCTAATGTAAATTGTCCATGGACCAAGCTTTGTAAAACAGTGATCCAGAGTCTCTATTCTTCTTCTTTAATTTTGGAGAAGAGTGAAAAATATAATTTATTGCCATAACAGAGTGGTTAGGAGGTATGATTTACAACCTGTGGCATCTAGTTAATTGAGATAAATCTGGTTTACTACACTGTGTTTCAAAAATAATTGAATGCTATAGCAAAGATTTCTATAAAGATTTTTCCTTCCTCAGTGATGAAACATTTTTTTTCTTTCAGTTGGTAACTCAGACATTAGTGCTAAAGTTAACTGTATAGAGTATAAGTGATTCCTCACTGTCAATCTTTCATCTCCACAGTTATTATCATGGATTCTCTGAACTCCATGCCTATGTTGACAAGCAACAAAAAATAAAATTAGTGAGAGTAAGCACAGATATGACAAGTTAATAGTATGCTTACTTATATGATCTGCTCCTGGTCACTGATCTCAAATATGTTTTTCCACTGTCAGTGAAAGGTTAGGAAATGAAGAGTTAAGCAATAGCAAGATCTTGGAAGGGACTCCCGAAGTTCTGAATGTGAGGACTTAATATTGTGTCAGATCTCCTTTGTGATTTAAGATACAGAGGATACCAAATGTTCTGGACTTACTTCTCAGTTGAGACAAACTTCAATAACACTGAACCCCCAAATGGACTCCTAGTACAAACAATATTGCTCTAGGAATTATTTTAACTGCAAAAGCAAGAATCGTGCAACGGGACAACAATAAAGAAAAACTAGTTGATTTTGTTTGTTGTAAATTTTCAACAGAAGGCCAGAAGTTAACATGTCAAAAGCAATCCCAAGCTCAGAGTTAGCTTATGTTCCTTCCCTCTTTTCATCCCTGCCCTTTCCTGCTTTGAAAATCATCCACAGGAATTGAGTGACTTGATTCATAACCACAAAACCAATTAACACATGGCATCCCATTAGAGATGAAATGTATCATTGGCAGGTATAATATGGAGTCAAGTGACAACCTTTATCAGGTTATCAGAGTGTTACATTTTTCTTGAAAGTTTATTTCACAACAGGTAACCCCATCAAATCAACTACAATTTTACTTTATGAATAATGACTCCATTTGTCTTAGTATTCTATTGTTTCAGTCGTCTCCAACCCATACTATTTTAAAAAGTACTCTTGTCCACTTATTTTCTGCTCTTTAGAGCATGTGTGTACAGATCTAACTAAAAAAAGAGAAAAGTACAAGACAGTAGCTACAAAGTGATTCAGAAATATGTTGGTTTGTTAAAAAAAATTAGTGGATAACTTCTACCAATAAATATTGAGTAACTTTCAGAAAGTCTTTTGGCTTTTATTACTGCTTTCTATTAGATCAAGCTCTTTCTTGTGCATACATTTATTTTATCTGGTAGAGCAATGCAATGCACTGTTCATACTGGGAATAACAAAACAGAAGTACTCGCAGCAGAAAATGAGTGTGTAAGAAGCCAGTCCTCCTGTCATAGTGTAGTTGTGAGGCTATAAGCATTTTCATTAATTTAAAATTGAATAATGGTGTCAGTGTAAGCAGTGACAGTAGTGTGCTTTTGATGGGAGAGGTACTAAAAGAGTTTCAACTCAAAACAATTATGAAATGCTAAGTGAAACATACCAATGTATATTTCCCCCTGAAGGACTTAGGTCTTCATAATATTGTACTCATCTTCTATGTTTTCAGGTTCATGCTTAACTGATCAACACGTTGATGGGTTAGTTTCTTCCTGACACTTCTATCTTACTCCTTCACACTTCCATTCTAAGACACTGTTTCTTGGATAATACATAATTAAACTATTTTCCTTAGGTTTTCAACTGCCTATTTCTACTACATATAAAAGAAAAATTCATTTAGTATAAATACTTGCATTTATTTAAAGATCTATTTGGCCCTCTGGGCTCTTAGATTCAAGAAAATTACTTCAGTCATTTCATAAAAACAATTAAGATCATAGTAATCTTTATTTCATAGGAAATATGAAGTCGCTATAAGCTTATAGGCTTACGCTTATAGCTGAGGAAGAATATTTTAGAAGCAACGTAGACTACAAACTGACTAGAATTTTTTAAATATATAAAACTATTTTTTAAAGTAAGGAGTGTTCAAACTAATAAGATTGCAAAAAATTAGATAATAGATATTGAGAGATACTAATATTGAGAGCTACTGGGCTGGTAGCAGTAAGGCTTGGTAACTGATTGTATCAATAGGGCAACATAATAGAAAAAACCAATAGTAATAATTAAATTTCGTTTCTGTTTCCTTGGGATAATGATAGCACTACTAACAAAAATGATGAAATTAAGGGAAAGGAATGAATTGATGATTTTTTTAAAAGATGACTTTGTTTAAAACATGTGAAATTTGAGGTATTTCTAGAGACACCATACAAAAATATCTTCATCCCAAGCGTTTTTCACTCAGCTCCAGATCCAAGTACCTTCCTGACATTTCTTCTCTAGTGTCCTAGAATTACAGGTAACTCAACGTGAGCAAAACCTTACTCATGTTCTCCTCCTGGTTCTCTCCCATGGTTTTAATTCAGAGATGGCAAGTTAGAAAGAGGGTTGCCAGATTTAGCAAATAAATTTGAACTTCAGATAAATAACAAATAATATCTTATTATACATATGTCCCAAATATTGCATGGGACATACTTATACTAAAAAAAAATTCATTGTTTATCTGAAATTCCTATATAACTGGACTTATTTATTCTGGCATCCCTATTTGGAAGTCAGGATTTTATCACTGAACCTTCTTTCACTTTCTCGCACCACCCTTCCCACATCAATCCATCACCTAGTCCTGATGGTTTAACCCCCCAACTATTTTTTGACTCATCCATCAAGTTCCCCTTTGGTATCACCACACAGCAGACTAAGCCACCATGAGCCTTCAACTAGGCCAACTCAGTAGGTTCTCTTCTACCTCTCTGCCCTCCATCAAGTCTTTTCTCCAATCTACACCTAGTGTCATATTTTAAAAATTAATATGTCTGTCATAACATACCACCCCTCAGACTGCTTGAAAATTTGCTCTTAGGATAAAGATAAAAAATTTTGTCACAGATTACAAAGGCCAGTAAGATCCGACCTCTCCTGACTAGCTTCATCTCACACGTGCTCAAGCCACACTGGCCTTTTTCAGAGACAAACAAACAAGGACATTTTCACAGAAGTCTTTAACCTGATTTTCCCATGGTCTGGAACACTCATATCTCTCCTCATGTAGTTGATGTCCACTGTCAGTGTTTACATGTCTTTAAACATCGGGTTAAGGATCACTTCTCACAGCAGCTTTCCCTAGATCAGATCTTCTTATTACAGGCTCTCAAGGCATTCTCACTTATAATCTTTGTCACAGATTTAATTTTATACTGATTTGTGTGATTATTTGAATTTCGATTTTCTTGCAAGAACTTAGGCACCATGATAACAATGACCATGCTGGTTTTTCCTCACATGAGTATTTCCAGAATAAGCCTGGTGTAGGATATATAAATAGTTACCACTGAATAAATATTATATTATAATATATTATATATAATATTTATAATATTATATAATATATTATAATATATTATATATATTATATTATAGTATTTATTCAGTGGTAACTATTTATATATCCTACACCAGGCTTATTCTGAAATTGACTGAATAATGTCCAGTAGACATTTGGAAAAAAAGCAGTTAGCATTGACAAGGTGGGCTAGGGAGAGATTTGCAATGGTTGATTCCGTAAGACTTTATAAGATTTCATTAGAGTTAGTAAAAAGAGAAGAGGAAAGGTTGATTATTTAATCATGAAGATTATCTATATTCAGGAATCAGGTAACTGGTTAAGAACTATGAAGGGAAAACAGAAAAGGGAATAATCAGAATAAGGAAACAAAAGGGTAAAGTAGGGGTTGATCAGCATTTTCAAACACTGCAGAGAGGAAAAAGAAAAAAGAAGAAGAGCTGGTACTTAATGTATCAGTGAGGAGGTTACTGGAGATCTTGGATAAAGAAAATTTTTTAAAAATGGTGGAATAAAAAGCCAACTGCATGGGCTTCCCTGGTGGTGCACTGGTTGAGAGTCCGCCTGCCAATGGAGGGGACACAGGTTCGTGGCCCGGTCTGGAAAGATCCCACATGCCGCGGAGCAGCTGGGCTCGTGAGCCATGGCCGCTGAGCCTGCACGTCCGGAGCCTGTGCTCCGCAACGGGAGAGGCCACAACAGTGAGAGGCCTGCGAACACCCCCCCCCCCAAAAAAAAAGCCAACTGCAAAACAGTAAAGAGTAGAAGATGGTCATGTAGGCAATGAGGGTAAGTTCCTATTTTGAAGAATATACCCCTAGAACTTTTCACGTTGCTGTAACTGATTTCACTTAGAATTTAAAAAGAAAACAGATGCTCTATGTAAAACCTGCACACATGATTCTCTGTAACCTTGTTAGGTCTGTAAATGGGAAAGTATTTGTAGTTACTAGAGTTTCCAAATACTTGAAACAAAAAAAGAAAAATTGAACAGTTACTTAGTACACTCTGTGTGTGGAGATTAATACACAGGCATTTTCTTGTAGGAAAGAAATACCTGTCAGCGGTCTGTATGTAGCAAAAGACCCAAGTCCAGTTACCTTCCACTCAACAAAACCTATTTCTTTTCAGTGAAAAAATGTTCTTCAACTGTTACACAATTATAACAAAGGGTATTGGACAAAAGTAAACTTTCATTAACCCAATTAAAATTTGGGGTCCAAAATCCTTGTAAAATAGAAAGATTAAGATGAATGTTTTTCAATCATTTTAAAAGCACAATAAAGTAAAAAAACAAAAACAAAAAAACATGCAGAACTTTTTGTGTACCTGATCTGGAGTATATGGGTTTTCAAAGATCCTAATGTTGAACTAAATATCGGCCCCATTCATGCACTTCATATGGTTATACCCCATTACAATTTTTGAAGAACTATGCTGTTTTTCAGTTTCTTTCATAAGTTTTTCATGAACTATTATTTTCCTTTTGCTGTTTCACTTAATGCAACATAAAACATCTAAGCAAAATAGATTAAAATTAGAAAAAATAAAAACAAAAATCATGAGTGATCATGTGTCAGACACAGTGCTATCTTAAGACATGTCTTCTCCTGATTCTTACTATAATTTCTCTGAGATTAAAAGGCACATTCTTTTCATACCTTGACAGTTTTCAGCTGCTGTTCAATGCAGCCAGTGGAATGTTTAAGTGAGAGGGTGCTGTAGAAATACAGCCCTGATTCTCTTGTAAAGGGACCCACTCCTCCCTAAAGCCAAATGTGTTTAAATGCTGAGAGCAGAAAGGCTGTGGATACGGTAGGAAAAAAATGTTCACTTTGGAAAAGAGTATCAGGTCTCCTTCAAATTGAACCAGAAATAAAAATTCAGCACTACACCATTTTTTTACCCCCTTACATATTGTTATGTGAATGAAGAATTATTGCAGAGAAAAGCATATTTACTTTTACTGCTATTGCCAGATGCCTTCCATGAGTAAAAATATCTTTCATTATACTACTGCATATCGGCATTTTAAGACGTGCTTTTTAAAAAAACTGTATTATGCCTTGAAAGTACATAATAACCATGTTAAACAACTTTATTTTTCCAAGAAATGGTGCGTTTTGTAAGTGTTATCTGCTGTAATCATTTTGCATTTAATGTGAATTGAACAGACATTCTCCTTCAGATGAACTTTCTGGTGACAAACTTTGAAATTGACAGATTAAAGCTGATTTGGGGTTGTCAAAATATGGTATAGCTATCTGCACAAAATATGCATAAAATTTTACAGATGGTGGGCTGCTGGCTTACATGGCAGCTATGTTAGTATACCCACTGCCAGTTAAATTAATAGTGTCACAATCTATCTTCCACAGCAGGAGTAAATGACTTTTAGCATGTCAATAACTAGTTTACAATGATGTCCCTTCGGTACTTATGGTTTACCATTGATTTTGCATTTTGTGCAAAATAGCACACATATAATCCCCATATTTTGCATAGGATGAGTTTTAAAATAAACCAAACATTTAGACTTGAGGAAAATCTATTAAAAATGGCAGACCTAGTCAATTATCACATTATCTGCTAATTACTCCACATGACAATAGGGATTCCAAGTTTATAACTTTCATCTTATACAGATTAGCATTGAACGTGAACATTCAGGAAGACTCTGATATGTAAATGAACCCATGTAAAAAATCTTCCTGAAATAGCTGCTATTACAATGTGGACAGTTCAATGATTTGGAAGGTATTCTACAATGAATATTAAATTAACTGAACAACTCCTCATGGCTGAACTAGTGTTTAGTAAAGGCTACTGATTTTGTGATCACCATCAACATCACCATTATTATTCATAATAATACCTTAAATTTGTATAGCACTTTACAATCTGAAAAGCACTTTTACATGTAAAGTAATCCCTCTCCAATTTTAGTTCCTATTATGTGAGTTTCAAATATATGTAAATTTATTTCTATATTTTTTTTTGCAGCTACTAGAATATCAGTTCCTCTCACTTCTACTGAAGATCATTTTGAATAAGGAAACTGGGTGCTGGGAACCTCTGAAGGAAGTTAAACTAGGTTGTCTAGAAATAGAGATTCTTACAATAGAATCTTTGAAAAGATAAAGAAAGGAAAGAAAAGGAGATTTAGATCAGAAAACCACATTAGATGAGAAAAGGAATGGATGGATAAGAGGGCTGATGAGAAGTGCTTTGGCAGGAAGTTATTTTGGGTGACATTTCTAAGAATATGTAACCCAGGATACAAGGGAGCCAGTTTGTGAAATATCTACTTAGTAATATTGAGGAGGTCATATAAAGTGAAACAAACAGTTTTTTTGCTAAAGCATACGAGTTACTCTATGTCTTATGCTTTCAAACATGGAAGGTGAGAATCAACAAACTAGAGTCATAAAAACACAAAAACATTACATATTTGTTGAAAGGCACAGATAAAGTACAGAAACAAAAAAGCTACTCAGTGTACTTATGTGAAAAATGAAAAACTAAAATATGAGCATCTCCTTTAAACTGCAGAGGAAAGAACCTGAAAGGTTTTTATCAACTACAAGATGATAAATGAAAATGATATAGTACCCATTATTACTACTTTAAAATGTGTATGCTGTCATTGATATTTTTATATTGATATCTTAATCTAATGCTCCAGCTTTATTTTTATGTCTGCAAAATTCGATTATATCTATAACTTCAAATCTCTGTCCACAACCCCATTTTATTTTCCATTTCAACTGTTAATTTAAAACTATAGAGAAAATTTTAAGATGCACAACCATCTTTCAGCACAAAATTTAGTTTCTCATGATTTTCTGTATGGTTTTCAAATTGTAAATGAAAAGAACCTACAATAAAAGTAAAAAATTAAACTAGGAACCTACAATAAAAGTAAAAAATGAAACTAGGAAGGCTACATTCAGATTTGATCTTCAATGGGTAGGAATTTTCATATTCTGATCAATAATGCTGTGGTAAACTCTTACCTGAGTGGTCCCTGATAAATTATATCTCCAGATATTCATACCTTTGTGTGGTATCCTTCGCACTGAGATTTGGTCATGTGACTTGCTTTGGCCAGTAGAACGTTAGTAAGCATGAAGCAAGCAGGGGCTTGTTAAAACATTGGAGATTTGCTCCTTGGATCAAGTATTCTTGGAAACCGGAAACCACCATTTTTGAGGTAGCCTAAACTGGACACATGGAGTGGCTACTTGGAGGAGAGCCTAGAAACAGAGTTCACATTCACAGCCAACAACCCACACATACTGTCCCATTCAAGTTGTCCTGCTCTGTGACAACTTCAGTATTCCATGTGATCTCAGCTAAACATCCTGACTTTTGTGGAACATAACTGTGAGCAAATAACATACTGTTTGCTTTAAGTCTCTGAATTTTAGAATGGTTTATCAGGCAGCCATAGACACTTTTTACTGTGCTTGGTAAGTTTTGAAATGTAGATGATGATTAAAAAAAAATCAGTAATTGTAGAGGCTGAATATTAATAAAAACATAAAATGGCCTCTGATTACACAACATCACTCTCCAAAAACTGCACTTACTAGTTTTACCAAAATATAGTTTCAGTTTAGTTTAAAAACAATAAAAAATGTACCTTGGTTACTTCATTTGGTATAAATGCTATGCATTTCTTTGATTTTTTTTTTCATTTACAGGAATAATACATTTTAGTAATTCTAATGCTGACATGTCCTAATTCTTGTCAAGAACATCCTCTACTCCAGAAATACAAGTGATTTAAATACGTTACATTTTAATGTGTGAAGAACACTTGGAAAAAATGAATGATATTTCAAACAATCCCATTAAAGTTTTAGACATAAAAAATTTGTTTTCTGTTTGTAAAATAAACATGTTTATTCAACTTTATTTACAGTTACTGAATTAAGTTTTTGAAGGCCTATGTTTTCAAAGATATACTGATATCAGATATGATTCAAGTGCATATACTCTTGAATGATTATCAAATAAAAGAAAATCTGTATTTGATTGCATTCTCATTACTATATAAATTGTAAAATTAGTGTTAAATTCTTCTACAAGGGAAGAAATTTGATCCTAAATCATTATAATGTAGGTAATATATTTTGACATGAATATAAACAAAAAAAATAAGTCAATGATTGTTCTCACTATCTACATTTGCCATACATTTTCTGTGATACAGAGAGTAAAAATAGGTTGGGTTACACTTTTAAATTTTTTTAAGATGGAGGAAGATCAGTGAAGGCCTAAGACTAAAAGGAAATTTGTAAGATGTATTGCTGCTTTACAATTTCCTGAATCTATAAGAATAACACAGAATTTAATTGTGGATAGAATAGAGAGTGAATTTTCATACACGTCCCCTACCAACTCACCCCCCCAAATACTTGGGAATTTGTCATCCTTATTTCTCATTCGTTTACATTTGTTTTATGTTATTTATAATGCTTTGGGGAAAGCTGTGACTTTTGACAGTTGAAAATGAACCAAGAAAGAGAGGGAAGAGGCTGCTGAATTTAGAAATATGAATTTAATCCAACATAAACAGAAATAGCATTCAAATTCATATAATTTCACAGTAAAATTTTGCACATTGGAGGTGCCACCTATCAAACAACGTCTATATTCATCGGGACGTGTCTTATCACAGGTAAAAGGAGTGCATATTTAGTAATCTCATCATCTGAAATTAAAATAAATTCATAAATAACGCAGATTATTTTCTTTAGAAGCTAAAGAAGCTGCTATCTCACAGCATAAAAGAGGTTTTAGACAACGCTTTACAGAAGTTAACTTTTCTGGCACTGAGAATTCAGTGATTTTATGCATGAATCATTGATACACTATAGGCATCACATCAATATGAGGGCAATAGAGTAAGTGCCAATATGTCAATGCCATCACTTTAGCTTCCTTCAATAACACTACCCACTACCCTGGCAGAATCAATGATGGGTCATTCATAGTCATCATTAAAACTGAATAACTGATAAGGCGACCTCAACCAAACCAATTTACATAATTTGAACCAGCTTCTATATCTTACTCTTAAAAGACTGTTCCCACTTCATTTGGTTCAATTATTCTTATATGATCGTATAGTACATATAAATATTTATCTATTGAATTAATGTTCACTATATATTTAAGTTCTGAATTGTCAAGTCAATATGTTCAACAGAATATAATTTTTCCCATTTTTTGTTGTTAATTGACTCTGATATTTTTCAAAAATATTTGCAGTAAAAAAAAAAAAAAAAAAAAAAAAAAAAGAAAAAAAAGGGCTTCCCTGGTGGCGCAGTGGTTGAGAGTCCGCCTGCCGATGCAGGGGACACGGGTTCGTGCCCCGGTCCGGGAAGATCCCACATGCCGTGGAGCGGCTGGGCCCGTGAGCCATGGCCGCTGAGCCTGCGCATCCGGAGCCTGTGCTCCGCAACGGGAGAGGCCACAACAGTGAGAGGTCCGCATACTGCAAAAAAAAAAAAAAAAAAGAAAAATATTTGCAGTGCATAGCCTCTTAAAGAATTTAAACGAATCAAGAATGCCTGACATTTTTCTTGTTCCTCAGATTTGAGAAAACAAATTAGTGACTTATAAGCTTGTCATATAATGAACTCTATATCCTTATGGTTTTATTCTGAATCAGAAACCATTCTAATATAATATTTTGTTAGTTATTTTTTTACATGACCCTGTGAAAAATTTAATGCATCTCTAAATATGAACATACATATAAATGTACAGAGCAACTTGGATTTGGGTGTTTTTAGGCTAATCTGTGGGAATACTAAGAATTTCTTATGGTTTATGCACTAAGGACAATGATAGAGTGTCAAAAAAAAAAAAAAAAAGAAAGAATAAAAGAAAGAGTTGGGGCCGGAAAGACATAGTCCAGGGGGAAACCAGCAGGGTCTAGAAGCTATGTGTTAATTCAACACTGGAGGAGGGGGTCAGCAAGTAAGGGCTTGGAGATATTGTGAAACTAGTGAAACATTGCCTCTGGGGTAAGAGAGGAGGAGAAACAGCCATAAAAATTTAAAGGGCACTAGAAATTTACTCAGATGCCAAAGGGAATCTGTGGAAGAATTTATTGGATTCTATGCATGAGAAATTTAAAGTTCAAATACAGCATCTCTAGACTTATTGACTGATGCACTAAATAAATAGATTTTTTTGTGAGTTTTCTCTATAGACAAACAGATGCATCACATATTCAAGGATAAATACAAACCTATATACTCTCACATACAACAAAATGATATATTGATGATAAAAAAAGGTATGGAATTCTTCTACTTAGAATTTATTACATACAATATAATTTCTACAGAAGCATCTGTGGTAGATGACTCATTAATACTATTTAAGAAACAAAATATTTTATGTAGTAGAATATTCTATATGTTTATGTAGCTAAGCTATACTTGGCTCTTTTGTAGCATAAACTACTTGGTAGTCTAATGCTTGTCAAAGCAAAAATTGCACCAGCCAAAGTTAAACAGGCTAGGAAGACTTTATTCAAGACTATTGCAATAAGGGGGAAAGGCCAGAGCTTCGTCTGAGCTCAATTCCACTGAAACAAAGAGAAGAATGGTTTGTAAGAGCTGGTAGAGGGGGGACTCATAGGCCACCTGTGTTTTCTAATTGGGCTTACTCAAAGGAAATGTAAACTTTCTCATAGTTCTATGATAGAAAGTAGTTTTATAATTTGGAGCAAAGTGTCCCACAGAAGTTAGGCACCTACCCTCCACAGACACTGGGAATAGAGGTGCCATCTCCCTTGATCAGACATTTCAAAGGGGTGGCTCTCAGGCCCTTGAGAGAGACATTCCTGGGTTATAAAACTGGCAAAAAGCTTTTAAAAAGATTTACTTCTTTTTATTTTTTGAATTTCAGAATTTATTTTTTTATACAGCAGGTTCTTATTAGTTATCCATTTTATACATATTAGTGTATATATGTCAATCCCAATCCCCCAATTCATCACACCACCACAAGCAGAGAAAAATTTATAATTACAAATTTCCTAAAGTAAATGACCTAAGAAAAGGGAGGTTAGGAGTTGAGAGTCACAAGAAGCCTGTCTCAAGTTTCCTTAAACTGAGGGTAATGTTAAAGTCATCGTGGTCTTGCTACAAAAGCATTTTATTTCATCTTCAAATGATCGTTTGTCATGAATGTCTCTTACCTTTTATTTTTTGTTCCATATTGTATTACTTCTTAATATTTGAATACATAAAGGATTTTTAAAATTGTAAGTGAGCACATAATCTCATCTCAGAGTACAGGTCTGCAATGTCTGGATCTATTTATATTTTCCACAAATCTACTATCCTGAGAGGATTTTAATGGAAAAAAAACTTTCCACTCAAGTTGTGCTGAGAAAAAAAAATCTAAAGCTAAGCAATAAATCCTGGTTTCTAAACATTTAGAAGAATTGGAAGAAATTTTTAAAATTGTGGTATCTGCTTCTCAAAAGGCTCACCAATGTACTTTAAGAAATAATTTAATTTTGAATATATTTTCATAAGTACAAAGTGTTTTAATAAACATAATATAAAAAAAAGGTTTTCCTTTCCATTTTAAAGTTTCTATTTAGACATAATATAATTTTAATATTAAAAGAAAAAAGGTACCTCATAGAAAAAAATTCAAACTTTCCAAACACAAGGTTGCACTAAAAGGAAGTTGAAACTTATGATTATAAAATTACTGTCATTATAAAATGCATTATGCTATATGTTAGCCAAATTGAAGTTCCTCAGTAGGCTTTGTTCTTCTCCTGGCTACTGATATTTAAGAAGGGAAGGTGGAGGGTTGAAAACACTTAGGATATCAGAGTGGAGTATGGGAATGGGGCCAATAGCTTCTCAATCTACACAGGGCTCTCTACTACCAGCCACTGCGATGCACCTTTGCTAGGAGAACATTTTTCCCTCGGGTCCCTTTAAAAAACACCATATATGATGAGAGATGTTACTAAGGTTGTGTTATGCATATAAATTTTGCAGAGATGGTATAAAAAGATTTGAGATGGTATAAAAAGATGGTATAAAAAGAGAAGCAGTATTCTAAAACAGTATCTGGCACATAGTAGGCCTTCAGTAGTCACTTGTTGAATGTATGAATATCCTCATTTGGCAAATATTGAAGAAAATAAATATAAGTAAAATTTGCCAGTCTCAACTTGTTCAATTCAATAAGTATCGCTGAACATCTACCAAGTTCTGGTCATTCATATACAGGATACAAAATCTTTCAACTTATCTGAAAGGTTAACTTAAGGAAACGAAGTCAGCCTTTTAAGAAAGCTAGCATGTCACCTCCCCACCATGTACAACGGGATGACTTGAAAGCCGTCTATTTTTCTCAGGAGATAAATCTGGGAGTCAGATCCTATTTGAAGCTGCTGATACCACCTATTCTGAATGGCTCAAAGTTCTTCTTAGCTTATACGGTGGCCTATTTTTATAAACTGGTTTCGAAATTTAGTAAAATACCCCATAATAAAATAATGTTGAGTTGTTATTTTCAAGGAATAGGATCAAAGTCACATTAATGGAAGGAATGTGCCTTCTTCATGAGACCAGACTATGTCGACTACTATGGTAAGTGTCCTTACTTTTAAGTAATTTTTGTAGAAATTTACCAGGGCTGCTGCTAGACTCTTCAGTCTGTATCTTACTCTTGACAGAATAAGAGTTCATAAAAAAGAGGAGAAAAGCCTGTGACTGAAGCCTATGACAGTGGATATCACAAGATACACAGGCATATTTTTGATGCAAGGAGGTATTGGTAAAACCAAAAATCAGAGGTTAGAGAGGGTCTTAGAGGAGATATACACATGTGTGTGTGTGCGTGTGAGTGTGTAGAGGTATGGTACAGGGGCATGGAGATTTGAGAAGCACTGATGAAAATCTGGAAGGGAGGCACTGCAATGTGAAGGCCTAACTCTCTGACCCTTACTTCCCTTTTTGGTACAAGAGGATGAATTAGGTGATGAGACAAATGTTGACCTCCTATTTTTGACACTCTGCCACATATGCCTATCAGGGTCAATCTGAGTTTGGTCTTAAGGAAAAGATAGTTGGGAAACAGATGTTATCCACTTCTGACCACTTTGAGTAGCACCCTTTCCCCGAAAGGCATCCCAGTAAAAGGCTGATGTAAAAGGAATAAAGGAGAATCTCCACATTTACTAGAGGTATCTTCTAGAAATCCCAATAATACAGGAAACCCTGTGCTACCAACAGTAAAAGCAAGTGAAGACGGAGGAGTTAGCAAGGAGTCTATAAGGAAATGATGCCTAAGCAACCCTGGCAACTCTTCAGCCTTTCTTTTTCCTCCTTTTCCCTGCTGCTTTTACATTCCAGATCTTTTCACCTTCCTCTCAAACAGTAACATAATCCCTGCTAGCTGTCAATATGATTTAGACAAAGGATACAAAAACAAATGATCTGTAGTTCTGGCCTTCCTGATTTATATTCCCAGAAGAGCTTGTTAACACAAAAGGATTGCGTTGCCAATTGGAGGAAAAAGTGAGCAAGAAATGTAGCTCTTCTTTGTCCTATCCCTTTTCTGTGTCTCACCACCCCACCTCTGAACTCACCCAACTGACCAGGCAGGGGATTAAGCGGCTTCTTAGCAGCTCCTAGCTACAGACCACTCACCAACACTTCCTCATGCGCCCAAGAGTCACAGCACAAAAAATATAAAATTTCCATATGGAAATTAAACAGATGAAAAGAATTTCTGGCTGAGTTATTCAGAATAGAAAATTACTTTAAAATGCATGCATAAGTGTGCATTTGAAATAACAAGAAGCAAACAAAAATAAAATATCAGAAAATAAATAAATATGTCCTTTCAGTAGTTCAAAAGGGCACAAACCCAGGTAGAAATTGAGTGATTAGGAAATGCTTCCCTGTAACATATCAACAGTAATAGTGTGTAAGTGAAATACTTTGGAAACTATAAAACATTATTACTGACTTTATCATTATTTCGTATTTTAATCTCACAAAAGCTAGCCTTATTCTTTATTTTCACTTTGATCTTATGACAGTTCTTTTTTGCTCAACTAGTCATTCCATATCAACTACTCTTAGTTATCCCATCCTAATCTGTGGGATACCTGAGGTAACCTTTAAGAAGAAGCTGCATACTTGAACCAATTGTGAAATCAAACATCTTGTTAAGAAAATGGGTAAAAATTAGATTTATTCCATCTTCTATCAATTACTATATGTTGTCTATATGGTTTTTGTCTAGAATTCAATTTACTACTTTATCATGAAAGTCATTAAACTTTTAAAGGTAAAAAGATACACAGCATTTTTACTATTGACTTTGTTTTTTGTAATTCGAAAGGCAGCTTGTCTTTCAGGATTCTGGAAATATATTGAACAATATAAAAATGGAAGCATTTTATTTAAAAATGTCTTAAGAAATTGCATAGAGTTCATAAATGGCAAACATGTATAAAGAAGTGCAGATTTATTAGAATACAGCACAGCATATCAGAACATAGATAGCTCTGAAACAATCGCGCACAACTTTCTTCAGACACTGTAAGAATGTCCTTTGGTAAATTGAATATGTACCAGTCATTATAAGTAACATATAAACCGACTAATTGTTTATGATATACCTTGAACTTTACATATATTAAATAGTTAATCCTTACAACCATCCTACATGGTCAATATTACTTTTCCCTAGTTTTGCATGTAAGGAAACAAGGGTCTTGAGAGATTAATTTAGATTCCCCAAATTCCCATGGCCAGCAAGTGGGAAGGCAGGGTTTTTAATCCAGGCAGTGACTCCAGGGCCCATGCTCTTAAGAACTACAATATTCTGCCTCTTGTATCTCATAGATACTAGACAGTACAGTAGGAGACACATGCCTGCATGTGGGAAAAAGGTAAGAGACTTTGCTAGATAATGCATTACAGTATAGGGGATGGTAGCAGAGTAATGGAAAGAAAGAATGCTAAAGAAAGTGGAATCCAAATGATAAATAGATTAGATATAGATGTTTCTCAGACAATGTTTTGTATTTGATCCAAAGGATAATTCAAAAGAGTATGATGACTATTCAAAAGAGTAGTCAAGCCTGTATATTTTGCAAAGAATTCAGACTAACGTATATAGGACTATTTTGAAAGGCATGTTATATAGATTGGTGAAAGTCTACTAGACCTTTCATTCTTTTCTGGGCCATGGAATCTAAGTCTATAACAGGAGTTGAGCTAGATCATCTACAAGGTCTTTTCCAAATCTCACATTTTATGTTCTCATAGTAAAGGAAAAGAAAAAAGAAAAAAATTACAATAAATCCATTTATAATAAATAAATTTCTGCTCTTAAAATTGTATGGTTTAATAATTTTGTTTCTAAGCAATTCTTTAATGATAACTGAAATGTATAAAATACCTGACTTTTAAATTTAGAAGCAAAGATGAATAATTCTAACAAGGTTTTAGGAAGAATATAATTAATGAACAGATATTTACTGAATATTTATTACACATGAATACAAAAAATATGAACAGAAATGTGAGCTTTCTCAATACAGGAACAATATGATGTAATGCTTAGAACCATAAGCTATACTTGTTACATTCATTCATTTACCTAATGTTTACTGAGTATCTAATGGTTACAAGCACTATGCCCAGAACTGAGGGCACAAATGTGAAAAGGAGAGACAAAGCCCTTGCCCTCATGGAGCTTAGAGTCTAGTGGAGTACTGTTAGGAAAACAGGAAATCATGATATCCTCATGTGATGAAGCAAATGCAGGGTGCTATGAATGCACATAGGTAGGACCCCAGATGCCTAGCTTATAAGGTAACTATTCTATAAGAATTGATATCTAAGCTAAAACCTACTGTCTGAGTAAGAGTTACCGAGCAAGGAATCTGGGAGTGAGCGTGTACTCAAGGTAAGTGATCTACACGGAGATAAGATTCTGAACTAATATGTGGAAATACAAGATAAGACAAGTGTGTTTGACAAACTGAGAATTCTTGACCACCACATTCAGAGGCATTAATTTCCCTCATACTTAAAAATCATGGTGGAAATTATTTTCCTATAAAATATTACTAAATGAATAATATAATTTTTCATCATTGGTGTCAATCTTGCCAGAGCCCAGATTTGTGGTTGGATCAATAAGCAAAGTCAAGATAAAACAGTGCCTTATAAGCCATGTTAAAGATATGGACTTTATCCTGAAAGCTAAAGAGAGTCACTTAAAATTTTTAAGTAAAGAAATGATAGTTTTAACCACTTTGCTTACATCATGAGAAATGCTGTAGTAATCTAAGCAAGAGATGATGGTGATCTAGACTCAGGAAGAGGAGAAGAGTGTATGGATTCAAGAAATACTTAGGACTTCAGAACTATCCAGAAGTAGTGAGGGAAGTGACAGTTTCAAGTTTGAGCAATCTACGGATGGTCAATGGAAGCTTCACTGGGATTGGCATCACAGAAAGAAAACATGTTTGTGTGTGGAGATGATGAACTGCACTCTGGATAAGGTAAGTTTTTCTCATTTATGGAGCATCTAAGTACTGATACCCCAGAAGCCATTGGATACATTGGGAACTGGAACTCCAAAGTGTGAGTTGGATTGAATAAAGAGTGTTGAAAGTTTGGGGCATATGCAAGACCCATCTGTATTGAGTGTAGAGACTGAGAGAAGAAATCTGCTTGATTAAGTAAGTAAAATTGGGCAAGTTTATAGAGGGCTTTGAATGCTTAGTTTGGACACAATTTGATGAGCTGCAATGGCAGAAGGTGGGATGTACGAGAGTAGAAAGAGCTACCCTGGAAGTTGGGAAACATGTTAGGAGATTGTTCAGTAGTTGGGAACAATGATTCTGGCCTGCCAACACAAAAAAATGGAGTTATTGCTGGAATTCAGGGTGGTCCACAAGCCAACCCACCTTTAAGAGTTTCACGAACTAGAGTGTGCACGGGGGTGTGATGAGCAGAATCACTTATGTGGCCAGGGTCATTTCCACCAGGTGTGAATGTCCTGGTTTGAATCAATAACAATTATGGTATCTTATTTGCCATGGGAGCTGGTGGTAGATTTTAATTATATGTGACCAATCAGGGACTTCACTGCAATACTTATGTGTATTAAAAATGACATAAATTAAATATAAGAAAAGCCATAAATTTATTTATTGATCAGTCCCATGTGTTTACAGTGGATGCACAGACTATTCTGAGGCAAAACCATCAGTTCACCATTGTTTTGGACTTAGGAGGAGGAACAACATCTGTAGCTCAGTGCATCAGTACCAATGGCCAACAAGGAGTGTGTGGTCCTAGAGACAGCCCTTCTGAGAAGGCTCCTGTTGTTTAGAGAAAGCTGGAAGCAAATGGACTTTGTTTCCTCTTTACTTTCAGAGGATGTCTCTTTTCTGATAGAGAAAGGATTTCTTTGTAATAAGAAATTTTAGACGGGAATCAGAAAACTTTTTTCCTTGCCTATGCCAATGTTGATCTACATGTAACCTTACAGAAGTCGCTTTTGACTCTAAAATTCAGTGTTCCCATTTTTAAGGTAGGAATAATACTTTGTACCTCTCAGACACTGTAAGGTTTCATGAAACATTCACAATACTGTATAAACACAGATTACTAAGAAATATGAGCTATATATAAATTATCTTAAATAAGGTTTTCTTTTTTTACCAAAATCTACATTTCCTCATGTACTTAACTTTAAATTAAGCATGGCTTCTACAAATTTAAAGGGCATGTTTAATATTTCCTTCACAAAAAATATTGGAAGAAATGCAAAACCATCCCTCAGATTCTGTATTCGGTTTGGAAGCATATTCTACAAAAGAAAATATATTCTACACTCCTAAAGAGAATGCCAAAAGAACGAGTAAAGCAGTCATGCTGATCCTACCTTTTATATCAACAACAAGAGGAATAAACCTTCACGCTTTCAACCAGTTTTGAATACAAGAAAGCAGCTGGGGCCTCGAATCTTCTTTCATCACCTCAGGGTGTGACATGATTATTCAGGAAAAATCAAATTGACTTTATAACTTCAGAAAGATACATCTACAAAGAAAAGAACTGAAATGAAAAACTGTAAATTATAGTTCTCTACTTGAGCAGGCCAAATAATTCACCCTGGTCTCAGGGATATGTCCTGTGCTTCAGGGATGGAGCACAGTTTCTGTGTGAAAAAGGGTGAAGTTAAGTGACAGCAGCTAGGAAGGGTTTCATTCCCCCTTATAGTTACTTGTTTTTTTCATTCATAGGCATACTAAGAAATAACTTGAAGTATTATAAATATATATATCTAGAACTCTCTCTCTCTCTCTATATATATATATACATACATATATATGTACATGCCATGGGACGTATGAGACATCTAGATATAAATATCTATAAATAGATATAAAGAGAGAGAAAGAATCCTCAGAGAATAAAAATTATACTTGCGTTGATACAATTTTGAAAAGATTATTAAAGTAATTATTAATTCATTTAAATCCTTTGTTTTTTCTTAAATCCATAATTCAAACCACATATGTGAAAATAAAGTGATCTGACCAAAACTGTGGTTCTTTTAGTGGCTTGCATGGAAAGAATGCCTACTGGAAAACAAGTGCCCTTCTTTTCACATTCGAAGCTTCACATATTTTGAGTGTGCCAATAACAGTCCATAGACCCTAAGAGGAGAAAGGAAACTCTTCTCTGGAGAGCAGATAAGAGCTCAATTAAAAAAATCCCCTCCCTGCAACACTTGTTGATTCAAGTGTGAGGACCTGAATTTCACAGCTATTTGCATCCATGAATAGGATTACACGAAGAATACTACCTTCTCCCATTTGCACTGTCTCCTCTTCAAATGTTGAGTGACTTGCCTGAGAAAATTCTAAGGTATAGTCTCAAATAATTTAATACTGCCCTCTAGAGGCATTATAATAACATTAAATTTGTTCCTTCTGGTGTGGTTTTATTAAATTTTATTTCCCTAAATTTAAAACCACAAATTAAAAAAACCCATGAAAGATTATTTAACATAAAGATTTTCTAAACATTATATCCATTTCAAATTTCATTTGTCAAATTATGTTTACAAAATTTAGTAAAGCTCAATAAATTAATATGACCTCTAAAATAATCTTATAAAATATGTAAACCATTGGCCATGTGGCAACGTGTACATTGGAGTCCCCTAGTTGCTATGGTTTTTCTGTGAAACCCTGAAGCACGTGGAGAGGAGTGATCATTACAAATAATGCCCCACCTCAAAAAATACCTTAACTGAAATCAGGAAATTTAGAAAATAAGAAATATTCCTTTCCCTCTAAGAACAAAGTTAAAGCATCAATCCAAGAGCATTCTCAAGATCTGAATAACAGGCAATTTGCTTAAAATATGAGTCTGCGACAAAGAATAATAAGAACTGAACTCTTGAAGACTTTTAGGGATAGATAAACTAAGCAAAGTACATTTGGATTTACTATAACAAGGGTTATGAAATGTATTCAAAGCTAAGAGGATATTCAGGTGATGGGATTTCTGTGAGAAAAAAATCCAGGTAGCATGAACTTTAGATACTAAGAGGAAAGTGATAGAAGTTTGAAAACTAAAAGCGTTTGAAAAACTTTGTCACAAAACATCTGTGACTTGAGAACTAAAGACTAGGCATAGGAATCTTATTTTAAAAGAAAAGTTTCATGTTTTCTGCACAGGCCTGAAAGAAGAAATTTTACATTATAATTTTTGTGTTAGGAAACGGTGTGCGAAGTCTGCTGTCTTTATTGTTGGCACAGAGAAAGCTCTTTGGAAATAAAATGCAGTCTGTTTCCTCCATAAGGACGATTTTCTGAAGTGTTTATATTGAATATGTTGGTTGTTATCAATATTAAGTAATAAATTACTAAATCTACTGCATTATAAGCAATTTTAAAGGAAAGAAAGTGCAGTAGAAAAAAATTACTTCACAATTATCTGTAAAATAAATTACTTCCACTCATTTTTCCATCCTGTTGTTTGCAATTAATGATCCACCCCCATGACATGGAAAACTTGCATTTTTGTTTATCAGTAAATGTGATGCATAGATTGAAGTATATTACAAAAATGAATATTCAGAGTTTAGTTTTGTCAAATTTAAGCCACTTGTGCTAAATACAGGTATATGTTGAGGAAAGTTTACATTTGCAAATATGTTCTTAATCATATGATCCCACTCTAACAAAATCTATATAACTTATAATTTAAATTACACTCACACATGCAAACACACTTGATTTAAATGACTTTCATAAAAGAAAATAAATAGCTTGCTTACTTAAAGGAACTAAAGTATTAGACTGAATTTATGGCAATTTGTGTGAAGAAACATTTTGGATTTTGGCTAAAATACTTAACTTTATAGAACAACACCCAGTTAATAAAAATAGTAATTTAAAAGTTTATACATTCATGTTTTCTCTCCCTCCTTTCTGGATTGCCTTAACAAACCATTCAATCAATGTGGAAAGTTCTAAGAATGTTGCAATAAATGTAAAATTAACATTACTAATGGAAGTTAGGCTTAAACATACCTATAATATATCATTTATATAGTAAAGTGAAATAAAAAAATTATAAATAATTAAAAACAACCTGAGTAGCAAGAAGATTCACAAATTCATTCAATTATATTTAAATATAAGTAGGTTAATAGTAAGATGTAGGTTAATAACATGATTTTAAAATGGAAAACTTATGCTAATTTTCTAAGAGTATAATGAAATGATGCATACAACAACTAGGTGATTATGTTGACAAAATGGACTGGGATTGGTGAACAGGCATTAATATGTTGCTACATACAAACAATTCTGAGGGTATATGACACAGAGGAGAGAGTGGGAAAATGCAGACCATAAGATCTGTGTCTTCACCCTGTGTATATTCTAAAAATTTCTTAAAGGAATAATGAATAACATACTTCCAACAAGGTAGTCTATGCTTTCCCAAAAATATTCTTAAAACTAAACAATAGTATTTATGAGGTGAAACTTTAGGTAGTAATCATTTTATGTGAATGAGACAATAAATTTTATCAGCCAGCCAAGATAAAATCATTTATTTGAAAGTCAAAATCTATTTCTACTTCTAGGAACAAAAGAAAATAAAGACAACAAGATGATCATGAACTGTGTGTGTTGGAGGTTGGGACGATTGTTGGTATATTTTCCTGAAATTCTCGTTGATCCAGCTATTCAAAAAAATGTATGTGATGACTTTTCAAATTAGAGAGTATTACAAGTAAGCATTAAAGTAAGTTGCTAACTCTGAAGTGATACTTCAAATACTGCAAATACACCTTCTTTCCACTATAGGTAGCAAACACACACTAACTTTTTGTTAAAAAAATAGAAGTTGTGTTAGGCATCAATTGTTTTGTACATTTATATCAAAATTTGTACACTAAGATCTTCCTTTTGATTTATCACTATATGTTCTGAATATTAGTAAGAAAAAGCATTCATTCAATCAAAGAAATAAGTGATTTATATAATATTTTAAAAGAACAGTTGATTGGTATATTTTCTATGTTGTTAAATTTTGAAAAATATTTGAACACTTTCTCTAATACTGACTGTTACGGAATCCTTCCATCCTGTTCTTCAATTGGTGTCAACTATAAACCTCTTTCTCCTCCAATTTAATACCCTCCATATTTTTTCTTCCCTTACGAACAAGTACAAGTTTTTATCTAGGATTTTCTCCCTGTTTCCCTCTGTTTCTTCCTCTCCCCTTTTTCAGTTGTTGCTATATGTGGGTTCTTGTCTTGCTTTTATAGCTGTGGGACTCAGTGTATCATTATGAGCCCCTTATGGAGCACTGGACACCCAAGCTCAAATTCTGAATCTGTCGCTTGCCCCGGGGAAAGCTGACAAGTTTCCTGAACTCTCTCAGCCTCAGAGTTACTCTGTAGATCAAATAAATATATGGATGCTAGTGAAATTTTCTCTCCGAATTTCATTACAAATATGGTTGTGTGATGGCTAAAAGTATGATTTGCTTTGAAAAATACTGTAGTAAGTGCTATTTGACTTTTTATAATCTTAGTTTATAGCTCTAGAAAACTCCTCTTTCTAAGGTCACTGATTTCCTCCTAAGGCTCACATTTATATGGTTCAATAGCACTTGACTCATCCTTTCTTAAAATTCTCTCTTCTCTTGACTTCTGTGATACCACTCTGTCCTAGTTTTTTATTTTCAGCTCTAAAAGATTCTTGTCAGTCTCCTTGTCCTCTTATCTCAGGTGCCTATTCTTGCTTTATGTCTCTATGTTGCTGTTATTATTTTCCTGAATGAGTTTTCTTCAACTGCTGAAACCTCCTCCCCTAGAGTGAAATACCTAGACCAGATTTCTTGCCTGACTTTCAGTCTCATAAAAGCATCTACTGATCCTCTCCATGTGTATGTGCCCCCAGACACTTCATATTAAATATGTCTGAACTAAATTCTTTATATCCTGCTAAGTCCTCTCTCCTGTGTTTCTAATGTCTGGGAATGGCTCCACCAACCATCCACTGCAAGAATAATCCTAGACTTCCTTTCTTATCTTCCCTCTGCACTAATCAGGGTACTCCAGAGAAACAGAAGCAACCAGATGTATAATACAGACCGAGATTTATTTTAAGGAAGTGGCTCACATGATTGTGGAATCTTGGCAAATTCAAACTCTGCAGGGTAGGCCAGCAGGCTGGAGACCCAGGGAAGAGTTGCAATTCAAGTCCAAAAGCAGTCTGTTGGCAGAATTCTCTCTTCTTCTAGGGAGATCAGTCTCTTTTTTCTATTAAGGCCTTCAACTGATTGAATGACGCTTGCCCACATTATGGAGGATACTCTGCTTTCCTCAAGGTCTATTGATTTAAATGTTAACCTCATCTAAAAAATGCCTTCAAGGAAACATCTAGAATAACATTTGACCAAATATGTGGATCCCAAGGCCTAGCTAAGTTGACACATAAAATTAACCATCAGGATTTTCCTGGTGGCGCAGTGGTTAAGAGTCCGCCTGACAATGCAGGGGACACGGATTCGAGCCGTGGTCTGGGAAGATCCCACATGCCGCAGAGCAGCTAAGCCCATGTGCCACAACTACTGAGCCTGTGCTCTAGAACCCGCGAGCCACAACTACTGAGTCCACGTGCCACAACTACTGAAGCCCACGCACCTAGAGCCCATGCTCCGCAACAAGAGAAGCCACCGCAATAAGAAGCCTGAGCACCGCAATGAAGAGGTAGCCCCTGCTCACCACAACTAGAGAAAGCCCAGGCACAGCAACGAAGACCCAATGCAGCCAAAAATAAATAAATTTATTTGAAAAAAATTAACTATCATACTCCCTCATCACAAAATTGATTACAATCTCCTACCTATTTTACCTACTTATATCTATCAGCTCTGTCAACTGTCTCCACCCATTCCGCGCTGCTGGAAGCCCGGGCTATCATCTTTTGCCTTGACTACTGCAAGAGTCTCTTAATTCTGACTCCAACTTTTCCCTACTAGTTCACTCTCCATATTAAGTAGAATGCCCACCATAGTTGTCATTCTGAAGTACTAAATTCTGATTATGTTAATAACATGCTTAAAATTATTAAATATCTTTCCTTCACTTTCTGGAGACTCCAACCTCATCAGCATGATATGTAAGTTCCTCGTGATCTGGTATTTGAATTTTTTCCATCCTTTCCTCCCATCACTCTTCCACATACCCAACGTTCCAATATGCTAAACTTTTTGTTGTTCAATAAACAAGCCAGGCTGTCTTATGCATCCATACATTTACAAATGCTATTCTATTTAGACTACCTGTCCAGTGATTCTTTGCTTGATTGGGTCTAATTTCTGCTTAACAACTCAGCTCAGTCACCACCATCTCCAGGAAGCTTTCTTTGGTGTCACAAGAATCAGATAGCTACCTACTCATTGCATATCAGGAGCAGCCTAAGTTCTACTGTTGGCTGAGTTAATACATGCAAAATACTTAGAACACAGTCTGGCATATAGCAAATGCTCTTTGCAATTAGGTACTATTATTATTAATAGTAATAATATAATTTATAGCACACACATTAAATTGTAATTGCTGACTGATTTGTTCATTGCTCAAAAAACACACAATAAAGATTAATAAATTTTCCCACTTTTGTAACTCCCCAACTCCTAGCACAGTGCCTGACACATTACTCTCATTTAGGTAATAAATGAGAGTCAGTGAATGAAAGCACCCTTCAATATTAGAGGTATATGATGTTTCCTGCAAAAGAAAAAAAAAATTCCCTTGTACAAAAAAATTTCAGATACAATGCCAGAGGTCTTAGACTTCAAACAAGACTAGGTGAATTTTTCAATGTGATTTCACTGAAAGCCCTCATAAAAATTAAAGCAGAATTCATCACATATTTACAAATGTTTTGACGTTATCGTCTTCCAGTCATATATCTATGGTATATGTGAAGTGTTACTAAGAATACTTCAGGACATGGCTACTGAATGAAATGTCACTAAAATTATCTTAGTATTTTTTTCTGAACTTTCTAGGTAATTTGCAGATCACTTTATTCAAAACCTTACAATGCACATTGTTATTTTCTTTCCACCTCATTGCAGCACATTTTAACTTTACAGAAATCTTCTTTTCTTTTATGATTTGTCAATCTTTCTGCCATTCTTTCTCCTAAAAAAAAAGAATCTTCTAATGAGTTCAAGTCAACTTTGTCCCATGCTAATGGTTTAAGAATACAGTAAATGATAGGTGAAACATAGTTACCAACTTCTAGGGTTTTTTTAAATTATTGTAAAATAAATGAGAATAAATATGGAGGTGCATTTATATTTCCTTATGATTATAAAAATTACATTTTATGTAAAATTTACCTACAAATATGCTTTTTAAAATTACATAAAGGAAAAAACATTTACATTTTTCTTAAAGTGTCCAACTTGCTTTATATATTTTGCAAATAATAGTCTGTTCCAATGATTCTCACAACTGCCTGCACACAAGAATCACCTGGAAACCTTATAAAGGTATTGTTATTTTACTCTTATTTCCAGGGATTGAATTCTTCTCAGGTGGGACATGGGATGTGTTTTAAAAAACAAAACAATGTCAATTACACCTCACCAAAAAATAATAATAAAGCAAAATAAAACTTACCAGATAATTGTAATGTATGTGGCCATGACTAAGAACCAATGAGCTAGGTTTTTGTTTTTTGGGTTTTTTTCATGCTTACACAAAGCTAGGTAATCATGGGACACTATTCAAATAAGAATTTGCAGACCTTTATTTTTTTTCAGGCATATTTTTGCAGATAAATAATTTCTCTTCAAAAATTTTGAGTCTTGTTCTCCTTTTGATGACAAATTAAAAACATAATAATATAAGCACATTTTGTATTATTTCTTTGACCAGTACTGTCATTAAATTTTTGGTTCTGTATTATATCTGGTTTACTCCACTGTTAGCTCCGAGTAATTCAATATTAATTAAAGTCTAATGAGAAAATAATAGTCAACATATAAACAATGTATTCATATAAGCCCACAGCTCCTAACCTTGACTGATATTAGGTTCACTTGTAAGGGTTTAAGACATTGCAATACTCAGGCCACATCCCAGCGCAATTACACAGAATCTCTGCAGGTGAGGTTCAGTCATTAGTATTTTTGAAAGCTCCCTGCTTTAGCTTGGTATGCAGCTAAGGTTGAGAAATATTGCTCTAAGCAAAGCCAAGTGTCTGGGATTATCATCCTCAAAATTATCTGTGTCACAGTAGTCAGTGTCATATTAAACATGTAAGTAATTATTTGAATTAAAAGTGTTATGTTTAAGTGAATGGTTTGATTTGAACTATATTTGTTTTATAGTTATTTTTAACTTATAAATTGTTTTGGCTTTGTAGTTATAACCAAGTTAGTCTATCCATTGTTTTATGTTTGCACATATTTAGAAAGAATGATTAAAAACTATTTCAGTCAACTGTGAAGATATGGAAATTATTTTTAAACTGATCTAATCACAAACCAGGTTTGATCAAAAATGTCTGTAGCCACAGCTATAAAGTCCTCGACTTAAACAAAAGTAAATGTTTATCATGGCATCCTTTAAAAAGAAAAGGGATATTGCTTTAATGGGTACAGACTTTCCATTTGTGTTAGAAAAATTTTGGAGACAGATAGTGGTGATGGTCACACAATAATGTGAAAGTACTTAGTGCTACTGAATTTTACACTCAAAAATATTAAAATGGTAAATTCCATGTTACATACACTTACCACAATAAAATAAAGAAGGGACTGTCTAGTTGATCCTTGAACAATGTGGGGGTTAGGGGCACCTATCCCCTGTACAGTCAAAAATCCAAATATAACTTTGCAGTTAGCCCTCCATATCCTCAGTTCTGCACCTGCAGATTCAAGCAGTTGTGGATAGTGTAGTACTGTGGTATTTAGTGAAAAAAAAAAATCCTTGTATAAGTGGACCCATGCAGTTCAAACCCTTGTTGTTCAAGGGTCAACTGCATATTCGAATTTCTTGTCCTTTTTACTTAGTTTGTATATTTTGGGGTTTTGAAAGTTCTTTATTTGTTCTGAATACATTCTGATATGTTTATCATATACATAATATGCAAATGTTTTCTTTCAGCAATCAACAAGTGTCACTAGAGAGGAAGGGGGATTTTTATTTAATAATGATAAAGGATCAATCCAACAGAAATATGTAAGAGTCTTAAACATTTTGCAGTTAATAAATGGCCTCAAAATATATGAAGGAAAAGCAGAAAGAACAAGAAGGAGAAGCAGATCAATCCAAAATCATAGTTGAAAATTTTTAAACCTCAATCTTTGTAACTGTTAAGACAAAAAGACTCAGAATTAGTAGAGATATGTAAGATTTGAACAAAAGGAATAACAAATGTGACCTTATTTAAATCAATAATTCTGTTTTTAATAACTAAGAACATACTTTTCAAATGCACATAGAATATATACAAAAATTTAATATATGCTGGGCCATAAAACGAGTTTCAATAAATATCAAAGTATTTGATATGATATATACATACTTAGAACATAATGATAATAAAGTCAAACTTAATTTTTTAACCTAGTTTAAAAAATCAGTAAACATTTAGAAATCAAGCAACACACTGCCAAATAAAACGTGAAACTAACTATAAATCACAGTGGAAATTACAAAATATTTTAAACTGAATTAAAAATACTGCATGCCTCAACGAAGAGCCCGCGTGCTGCAACAAAAGATCCCATGCGCCACAACTAAGACCCAACGCAGCCAAAAGTAATAATAAATAAATAAAAAATAAATAAACAAAAACAATGCACAAAAATAAAAACATAAAAATACTGTGTATCAAATTTTTGGTATGAAACTGTGGATCGGCTAAGAGGGAAATTTGTAAACTTAAGTGTATATGTTAGCAAAAAACAAAGCTAAAAATATTCAATTATCTTGATATCGATTTCAAGAAGTCAGGAAAAGAAGAGGAAATTAAACCCACAGAATGTACAAGAAAAAAAAGAACAAAAATAAGATTTGAAGTTAATGAAGTAGAAGTTATATCAACATAAGAAAAAAAAAATTTTAAGTCAAAATGTGCTCATTTGGAAAGACAAAGAAATATTTATCAAGGGAAAAAGAGAAAGAAATCACAAATAACCAATATCAAGAATAAAAAAGCAAATGTCATCACATCTGGAAACATTAAAAAGATAATAATAGGTAATTATGACCAATAATATGCCAATAAATTTGAAAACATCAAAACTGACTGAAAAATAATCTGAATATCTTATAGCTATTAATAAACTGAATTCATAAATAAAAACTGATCCACAAAGCAAACATTAGGCCTAGATTGTTTCACTGGTCAATTTTCTAAATATGTGCAAAGGAATGTGCCAATTTTAAACAAACTCTCCCAAAAAATAAAAAACACCCTCTAAGTCATTCTATGCAAGTAGCATGACTGAAACTAAACCTGGAAAACATATTATAAGAAAGAGAATTACAGGCCAATTTCTCTTGTGAAATTGATTTCAAAATACTAAAAAAATAAAAGAAAATCAAATCTAGTAAAATTTTAAATTATTATACATCTGGACCAAGTTAATTTCAAGAATGCAAGATTGGTTTTACACTAGAAAATAAATATGTGAGCTAAAAAATGAATGGTAAAATTTATATAATCATCTCAATATATGCAAAAAAGCAGTTTGTTAAAATTCTTCACTTCAGATAAAAACAGCAAACTAAAAATATGAGAATTCCTTAATCTACAAGATATCTGGAATACATCCATACACATGACAAAATATGCATACTTAGACTATACATAAACTCCTAAAAAATTACAGATAACTTAATAAAAGCATTGCCCCAAGTCCCTTGAATAGACACTTAACCAAAGAGGATATCCTGATGTCCAATGGATATATGAAAAGGTGCTCGACCTCTTCAACTACCAGAGAATTGCAAATTAAAGCCATATTTGAGACACACCCACAAAATATCTAAAATTAAAAATAGTGAGAGTACAATGCTGGTAAAAATGTGAAGCAAGTAAAACTCTCATATTCTTCTTGTGGAAAACAAATTGGCACAACTGCTAGGAAACAAAGCAGTTGGTAGCATCTGCTAAACTTGAATACACAAATACACGACCCAATAATTCTATTCCAAGCTATATACACAACAAAAATGCATACATGTGTGCACCAAAATGTACACATAAAAATGTGAAAAATAATGCAAATAACCTAAACAGTTTATCCACATTACCCAACAATTTAATAGGTAATTAATTATGGTATATTCATACTATGGAGTATTAAAAGCAAAAATAAATGAATAAATAAATAAACTACAGAGATGAATTTCACACAGGCATAGTTGACTGAAATAAGACAGAAAGAAAACAAGCATCAAGAAACTTAAAATAATTGAAATCATACAAAATGACTGAACATGTACTTTGTACATATTCTATTTTATGTTGTATTCTATTTTACAAAAAATAGAATAAATTTAGAAATCAGTACTGAATGATGTTTGGGAAATTCATAAATTTGTAGAAATTACACAACATACTCATAGATAACCATTTAATGTTTACTCTTTATTATCAAAGAAAAAATCCCAGGAGAAATTAGATAATACTTTGAGAGGAATGGAAATACAAATGCAATATAAATGTTATGACAAGAAACAAAAGTAGTGTTCAGAGAGAAATTTACACCTGCAAACACCTATATTTTTTTAAAAAGCAAAGATGTCAAATCAATAACCTAAACTTCCACCTTACAAAACTAAAAAAAATATCAAAGTAAACTCAGAGCAAGCATAAGGAAGGAAATAACAAGGATTTGAGAAAAAAATGAAATACAGAATAGCAAAATAATTGAAAAAAATAGCAGAACCAAAGGTTGGTTCTTTGAAAAGACCAACAAAATTGACAAAGGCTTTAGTTAGACTGACCAAGAAAGAAAGATATATGACTCAAATCATTAAAATGAGGAATAAGACAGGAGGCATCACTATTTCCTTACTGAAATAAAAATGATTATAAGGGAATTAATTAACAACTTTATGCCAAAAATTAGATTATCTAGATTAAATGAACAAATTCCTGGGAAGACACAAACAACCAAAGTGACTCAGAAAGAAAGAAAATCTGTAGAGATTTATAAAAATACATTGAGTTGCTAATTTAAAAAAAACAAAAATAAAAGCAAAACAAAACACTAACCACAATGAAAAGCCCAAAGTGTTCTCTAATAAATTCTATTAAATGCATTAAGAAAAATTAAAACCACTTCTTCACAGAATCGTCTAAAAAAATAGAAGAGGTTGGAACACTCAGACCAATACTACACTGATACCAAAACTAGAAAAAGGTATCACAAAAAAGAATAACAACAAATCAAATTCCATTATGAATATATATGCAAAAATCCTCAACAAAATACTAGAACATGGAATCCAGCAATACATATCAAGGATTATACACCATGACCAAGTGTGATTTATCCAAGAATACAAGGTTTCTTTAACATCCAAAAGTCAATTGCTGTAATACTCCTTATTAGTAGAATAAAGGGCAAAACCATAAGATCACATAAATAGAGGCATAAAAGATATTTGACAAAGCCTAACACACTGTAGGGATAAAAAAGATTCAACAAACTTGAAGTACAAGGTTATGTCCTCAACCTAAAAATGAGTATCTATGAAAACCACATAGTTTATACCATAATTAATGATGGAAGACTGAATACTTTCCCCCAACATCAGGAAGAAGGAAAATGTGTCCTCCCTTACCACTTCTATTTAATACTATACTTGAGGTTCTTGTTAGGACAATTAGACAAGAAAAATAAATGCATCGCAATTGGAAAGAAGATGTAGGAGGACCTTCAAGATGGCGGAGGAGTAAGACATGCAGATCACCTCCTCCCCACAAATACATCTAAAATACATCTATATGTTGAATAACTCCTACAGAACACCTACTGAACGCTGGCAGAAGACCTCAGACTTCCCAAAAGGCAAGAAACTCCCCACGTACCTGGGTAGGGCAAAAGAAAACAGAAAAAACAGAGACAAAAGAATAGGGATGGGACCTGCACCTCTGGGAGGGAGCTGTGAAGGAGGAAAAGTTTCCACACACCAGGAAGCCCCTTCACTGGTGGAGATGGGGGGTGAGTAGGGGGGAAGCTTTGGAGCCACAGAGGAGAAAGCAGCAACGGGGGTGCAGAGGGCAAAGCAGAGATATTCCCACACAGAGGATCGGTTCTGACCAGCACCCACCAGCCCGAGAGGCTTGTCTGCTCACCCACCAGGGCAGGTGGGGGCTGGGAACTGAGGCTCGGGCTTTGGAGGGCAGATCCCAGGGAGAGGACTGGGGTTGGCTGCGTGAACACAGCCTGAAGGGGGCAAGTGTACTACAGCTAGCCAGGAGGGAGACCAAGAAAAAGTCTGGACCTGCTGAAGAGGCAAGACACCATTGTTTTGGGTTGCTTGAGAAGAGGGGATTCGTTCCATTTCTGCCCACAGAAGGCAGAGCACCGTCTAAACAAGCTCCAGAGATAGGCGTGAGCTGTGGCTATCAGCTCAGACCCCAGAGACAGGCATGAAACACTAACACTGCTGCTGCACCCACCAAGTCCTATGTGCAAAGCAGGTCACTATCCACACACACCCCCTGCCCCCCCGGGAGCCTGTGCAGCCCACCACTGCCAGGGTCCTGTGATCCAGGGACAAGTTCCCTGGGAGAACATACAGTGCTCCTCAGGCTGTTGCAATGTCACGCTGGCCTCTGCCACTGCAGGCTCACCCTGCATTCCAATTATAACCTGTACCCTCCATCCCCTGGCATGAGTGAGCCAGAGCCCGCCAATCAGCCACTGCTTTAACCCTGTCCTATCTGGGTGGGAACAGAAGCCTGAGGGCAACCTACACGCAGAGGTGGGGCCAAAACCAAAGCTGAACCCCAGGAGCTGTGCAAACAAAGAAGAGAAAGGGAAATCTCTCCTAGCAGTCTCAGGAGCAGCAGATTAAATCTCCACAATCAATTTGATGTACACTGCATCTGTGGAATACCTGAATAGACAATGAATCATCCTAAACTTGAGGCAGTGGACTTTGGGAGCAACTGTGGACTAGGGGTCTGATGTCTACAACTGATTTGTTTCTGATTTTTCTGTTTATGTTAGTATAGTTTTTAGTGCTTGTTATCATTGGTGGATTTGTTTATTGGTTTCCTTGTTCTCTTCTTTTTTAATTATTATCACTATTTTTTTCCTTTCTTTTTTTCTCCGTTTTCTTCTGAGCTGTGTGGGTGACAGGGTCTTGGTGCTCCAACCTGCTGTTAGGCCTGAGCCTCTGAAGTGGGAGAGGTGAGTTCACGACATTGGACCACGAGAGACCTCCCGACCCCACGTAACATCAATGGGTGAGACCTCTCCAGGAGACTGCTCCTGGAGAGGTCTCAGTCTAAGACCCAGTGCTAAGACCCAGTGCTGAGACCCAGTGCTGGTCTCAGTGCTAAGACCCAGCTCCACCCAACAGCCAGAAAGCTCGAGTGCTGGACGCCCCATGCAAATCAACTAGCAAGACAGGAACACAACCGCAACAAATAGCAGAGAGGTTGCCGAAAATCATAATAAGGTCACAGACACCCCAAAACACACCACTGGACTTGGCCCTGCCCATCAGAAAGAAAAGATCCAGCCCCACCCACCAAAACACAGGCAGCAGTCCCCTCTGCCAGAAGCCTACACAAGTCACTGAAACAACCTCACCCACTGGGGGCAGAAACCAAAAACAACGGGAACTACGAACCTGAAGCCTATGAAAAGGAGACCCCAAACATAGTAAGTTAAACAAAATGAGAAGACAGAGAAATATGCAGTAGATGAAGGAGCAAGGTAAAAAGCCACCAGAACAAACAAATGAAGAGGAAAAAGGCAATCTACCAGAAAAAGAATTCAGAGTAATGATAGTAAAGCTGATCCAAAACCTTGGAAATACAATTCAGAAAATACAAGAAATATTTAACATGGACCTAGAAGAATTAAGAGCAAAAAAACAATGATGAACAACACAATAAATGAAATTAAAAATTCTCTAGAAGGAATCAATAGCAGAATAACTGAGGTAGAAGAGCAAATAAGTGACCTGGAAGATAAAAGACTGAAAATAACTACCACAGAGCAGAAAAAGAAAAAGAAAAACAAACAAACAAACAAAAAACAGAAAAGAATTGAAGAATGTCTCAGAGACCTTAGGACAATATTACATGGACCAACATTTGAATTGTAGGGGTCCCAGAAAAGGAATAGAAAAAGAAAGGGTCTGAGAAAATATTTGAAGAGATTATAGTTGAAAACTTCCTTAACATTGGAAAGAAAATAGTCAGTCAAGTCCAGGAAGTGCAGAGAGTCCCATACAGGATGAATCCAAGGAGAAATAGGCCAACAAACATACTAATCAAACAATCAAAAATTAAATACAAAGAAAAAATATTAAAAGCAGCAAGGGAAATGCAACAAATAACATACAAGGGAATCCCTATGAGGTTAACAGCTGATTTTTCAGCAGAAACTCTGCAAGTCAGAAGGGAGTGGCAGGACATATTTAAAGTGATTAAAGTGAAAACACTACAACCAAGATTACTCTACTCAACAAGGTTCTCCTTCAGATTCGATGGAGAAATTTAAACCTTTACAGACAATCAAAAGCTAGAAGAATTCAGCACCACCAAACCAGCTTTACAACAAAGGCTGAAGGAAATTCTCTAGGCAGGAAACACAAGACTAGGAAAAGACCTACAAAAACAAACCCAAAATAATTAAGAAAATGGTAATAGGAACATACATATCGATAATTACCTTAAATGTGAATGGATTAAATGCTCCAACCAAAAGGCAAAGACAGGCTGAATGGATACAAAAAGAAGACCTGTATATTACATTGTCTACAAGAGACCCACTTCAGACCTAGGGACACATACAGACTGAAAGTGGGGGATGGAAAAAGATATTCCATGCAAATGGAAATAAAAAGAAAGCTGGAGTAGCAATTCTCATATCAGACAAAATAGACTTTAAAATAAACACTGTTACAAGAGACAAAGAAGGACACTACATAATGATCAAGGGATCAATCCAAAAGGAAGATATAACCATTATAAACATTTATACACCCAACATAGGAGCACCTCAATACATAAAGCAAATGCTAACAGCCATAAAAGGGGAAATCGACAATAACACAATAATGGTAGGGAACTTTAACATGCCACTTTCACCAATGGACAGATAATCCAAAATGAAAATGAGTAAGGAAACACAAGCTTTAAATGACACATTTAAAAAGATGGACGTAATTGATATTTATAGGACATTAAATCCAAAAACAACAGAATACACTTTCTTCTCAAGTGCTCATGGAACATTCTCCAAGATAGATCATATCTTGGATCACAAATCAAACCTTGGTAAATTTATGAAAACTGAAATTGTATCAAGTATCTTTTCCAACAACAATGCTATGAGGCGGGATATCAATTACAGAAAAAAAAACTGTAAAAAATACAAATACATGGAGGCTAAATAATACACTACTAAATAACCAAGAGATCACTGAAGAAATCATAGAGGAAATTAAAAAATACCTAGAAACAAATGACAGCTAAAACACAATGACCCAAAACATATGGGATGCAGCAAAAGCAGTTCTAAGAAGGAAGTTTATAGCAATACAATTCTACCTCAAAAAACAAGAAAAATCTCAAACAACCTAACCTTACACCTAAAGCAATTAGAGAAAGAAGAACAAAAAAAACCCCGAAGTTAGTAGAAGGAAATAAATCATAAAGATCAGATCACAAATGAATGAAAAAGAAATGAAGGAAACCACAGCAAAGATCAATAAAACTAAGCGGGTTCGTTGAGAAGATAAACAAAATTGATAAACCATTAGCTAGACTCATCAAGAAAAAAAAAGGGAGAAGATTCAAATCAACAGAATTATAAATGAAAAAAGGAGAAGTAGCAGTTGACATGGAAAATTACAAGGATCATAAGAGATTACTACAAGCAGCTATATGCCAATAAAATGGACTACCTGGAAGAAATGGATAAATTCTAAGAAAAGCACAACCTTCTGAGACTGAAACAGAAAGAAATAGAAAATATAAACAGACCAATCACAAGCACTGAAATTGAAACTGTGATTAAAAATCTTCAAACAAACAAAAGCCCAGGACAAGATGGCTTCACAGGCGAATTCTAACAAACATTTACAGAAGAGCTAACGCCTATCCTCAAGCTTTTCCAAAATATAGCAGACGGAGGAACACTCCCAAACTCATTCTATGAGGCCACCATCACCTTGAAACCAAAACCAGACAAAGATGTCACAAAAAAAGAAAACTACAGGCCAATATCACTGATGAACATAGATGCAAAAATCCTCAACAAAATATTAGCAAACAGATTCCAACAGCACATTAAAAGGATCATACACCATGATCAACTGTGGTTTATCACAGGAAAGCAAGGATTCTTCAATATATGCAAATCAATGAATGTGATATACCATATTAACAAATTGAAGGATGAAAACCATATGATAAGCTCAAAAGATGCAGAAAAATCTTTCAACAAAATTTAACACTTATTTATGATAAAAAGTCTACAGAAGGTAGGTATAGAGGGAACCCACTTCAACATAATAAAAGCCATATATGACAAACCCACAGCCAACATTGTTCTCAATGGGGAAAAACTGAAAGCATTTCCTCTAAGATCAGGCACCAGACAAGGTTGCCCACTCTCACTACTATTATTCAACATAGTTTTGGAAGTTTTACCCACAGCAATCAGAGAAGAAAAAGAAATAAGAGGAATTCAAATCAGAAAGAAGTAAAACTGTCACTGTTTGCAGATGACATGATATTACACATAGAGAATCCTAAAGATGCTAGCAAAAAACTACCTGAGCTAGTCAATGAATTTGGTAAAGTAGCAGGACACAAATTTAATGCACAGAAATCTCTTGCAGTCCTACACACTAATGATGGAAACTCTAAAAGAGAAATTAAGGAAACACTCCCATTTACCATTGCAATAAAAGAATAAAATATCTAGGGATAAACCTACCTAGGGAGAAAGAAGACCTATATGCAGAAAACTATAAGACACTGATGAATTAAATTAAAGATGATACAAACATATGGAGAGATATACCATGTTCTTGGATTGGAAGACTCAACATTGCGAAAATGACTATACTATCCAAAGGAATCTACAGATTCAATGCAATCCCTAACAAACTACCAATGGCATTTTTCACAGAATGAGAACCAAAAAAATCACAATTTGCATGGAACGACACAAAAACCCAAATAGCCAAAGCAATCTTGTGAAAGAAAAATTGAGCTGGAGGAATCAGGCTCCCTGACTTCAGACTATACTACAAAGCCTCAGCAATCAAAACAGTATGGTACTGGCACAAAAACAGAAATATAGATCAATGGTACAGGATAGAAAACCCAGAGATAAACCCATGAACATATGGTCACGTTACCTTTGATAAAGTAGGCAAGAATATAAAATGGAGAAAAGACAGCCTCTTCAATAAGTGGTGCTGGGAAAACTGGACAGCTACATGTAAAAGAATAAAATTGGAACACTCCCTAACACCATACGCAAAAAATAAACTTAAAATGGATTAAAGACCTAAATGTAAGGCCAGACACTATAAAACTCTTAGAGTACACTCTCTGACATAAATCACAGAAATATCCTTTTTGACCCACCTCCTAGAGATAGGGAAATAAAAACAAAAATAAATATATGGGACTCAATGAAACTTAAAAGCTTTTGCACAGCAAAGGAAACCATAAACAAGATGAAAAGACTATCTCAGAATGGCAGAAAATATTTGTAAATAAAGCCACTGACAAAGGATTAATCTCGAAAATGTACAAGCAGCTCATGCAGCTCAATATCAAGAAAACAAACAACCCAATCAAAAAATGGCAGAACACCTAAATAGATACTTCCCCAAAGAACATATACCGATTGCCAACAAACACATGAAAGGATGCTCAACATCACTAATCATTAGAGAAATGCAAATCAAAACTACAATGAGGTATCATCTCATGCCTGTCAGAATGGCAATCATCAAAAAATCTACAAACAATAAATGCTGGAGAGGGTGTGGAGAAAGGGGAACCCTCTTGTCCTGTTGGTGGGAATGTAAATTGATACAGCCACTATGGAGAACAGTATGGAATTTCCTTAAAATACTGAAAATAGAACTACCATATGATCCAGCAATACCACTATTGTGCATATACCCTGAGAAAACCATAATTCAAAAAGAGACATGCACCACAATGTTCATTGCATCTCTGTTTACAATAGCCAGGACATGGAAGCAACCTAAGTGTCCATCTACAGATGAACAGATAAAGAAGATGTGGCACATATATACAATGGAATATTACTCAGAGATAAAAAGAAATGAAATTGAGTTATCTGGAGTGAGGTGGATGGACCTAGAGTCTGTCATGCAGAGTGAAGTAAGTCAGAAAGAGAAAAACAAATACTGTATGCTAACGCATATATATATAGAATCTAAAAAAAAAAAAAAGATACTGATGAACCTAGTTGCAGGGCAGGAATAAAGAGGTAGACATAGAGAATGGACTTGATGATACGAGTGGGAAGGCAAAGCTGGGGCAAAGTGAGTAGCCTCAACATATACACACTACCAGATGTAAAATATTTGGCTGGTGGGAAGCAGAAGCATAGTGCAGAGAGATCGGTTCACTGCTTTGCAATGACCTAGAGGTGTGGGATAGGGAGGATGGGAGGGAGGCTCAAAAGGGAGGGGATATGAGGACATGTGTATGCATATGGCTGATCTGCTTTGTTGCACAACAGAAACTAACAGAGCATCGTGAAGCAATTATACTCTAATACACAGCTATTTAAAAAATACCGATAGAAACATGTAATGTGTTTAATCATATTAATGAAGGTTTACAGTTCTGTTGGAAACTTTGAGTAATATTAGTAATAATACATTCATAAATCATTTAAAATTAACAAAAATAGAGAGGGCAGGCAGCAGAAGTAAGAACTACAATCCTGCAACCTGAGGAACAAAAACCACATTCACGGAAAGATAGACAAGATGAAAAGGCAGAAGGCTATGTATGTACCAGATGAAGGAATAAGATAAAACTCCAGAAAAACAACTAAATGAAGTGGAGACAGGCAATCTTCCAGAAAAAGAATTCAAAATAATGATAGTGAAGATGATCCAGGACCTCGGGAAAAGAATGGAGGCAAAGATCAAGAAGATGCAAGAAATGTTTAACAAAGACCTAGAAGAATTAAAGAACAAACAAACAGAGATGAATAATACAATAACTGAAATGAAAAATACACTAGAAGGAATCAATAGCAGAATAACTGAGGCAGAAGAACAGATAGGTGACCTGGAAGACAGAATGGTGGAATTCACTGCTACAGAACAGAATAAAGAAAAAAAATGTAAAGAAATGACGACAGCCTAAGAGACTTCTGGACAACATTAAACACAACAACATTCACATTATACAGGTCCCAGAAGGAGAAGAGAGAGAAAATACCAGAGAAAATATTTGAAGAGACTATAGTCGAAAACTTACCAAACATGCGAAAGGAAATAGCCACCCACGTCTAAGAAGCGCACAGAGTCCCATACAGGATAAACCCAAGGAGAAACATGCTGAGACACAGAGTAATCAAAATGGAAAAATTTAAAGACAAATTATTCAAAGCAGCAAGAGATAAATGAAAAATAACATACAAGGGAACTCCCATAAGGTTAGCAGCTGATTTCTCAGCAGAAACTCTACAAGACAGAAGGGAGTGGCATGAAATATTTAAAGTGATGAAAGGGAAGAACCTACAACCAAGATTACTCTACCCAGCAAGGATCTCATTCAGATTTGATGGAGAAATCAAAAGATTTGCGTACAAGTAAAAGCTAAGAGAATTCAGCACCACCAAACCAGCTCTACGACAAATGCTAAAGGAACTTCTCTAAGTGGGAAACACAAGAGAAGAAAAGGACCTAAAAAAACAAACCCAAAACAATTAAGAAAATATTAATAGGAACATACATATCGATAATTACCTTAAACATGAATGCATTAAATGCTCCAACCAAAAGACACAGGCTCACTGATTGGATACAAAAACAAGAACATATATATGCTGTCTACAAGAGAGCCCCTTCAGACCTAGGGATACATTCAGACTGAAAGTGAGGGGATGGAAAAAGATGTTCCATGCAAATGGAATTCAAAAGACTGCTGGAGTAGCAATACTCATATCAGATAAAATAGACTTTAAAATAAAGAATGTTACAAGAAACAAGGAAGGACACTACATAATGATCAAGGGATCAATCAAAGAAGAAGATGTAGCAATTACAAATATATATGCACCCAACATAGAAGTAGCTCAATACATAAGGCAACTGTTAACAGCTCTAAAAGAGGAAATCAACAGTAACACAATAATAGTGGAGGACTTTAACATCTCACTTACACCAAGGGACAGATCATCCAAACAGAATATTAATAAGGAAACACAAGCTTTAAATGACATAATAGACCAGATAGATTTAATTGATATTTATAGGACATTACATCCAGAAACAACAGATTATACTCTCTTCTCAAGGGCATATGGAACATTCTCCAGGAGAGATCACATCTTGGGTCACAAATCAAGCCTCAGTAAATTTAAGAAAATTGAAATTGAAATTATATCAAGCATCTTATCTGACCACAACACTATGAGATTAGAAATCAATTACAGGGGAAAAAACGTAAAAAACACAAACAAATGGAGGCTAAACACTACATTACTAAATAACCAAGAGATCACTGAAGAAATCAAACAGGAAATCAGAAAATACCAAGAGACAAATGACAATGAAAACACGACGATCCAAAACCTATGGGATGCAGCAAAAGCAGTTCTAAGAGGGAAGTTTATAGCAATACAAGTCTACCTCAAAAAACAAGAAAATTCTCAAATAAACAATCTAACCTTACACCTAAAGGAACTAGAGAAAGAAGAACAAACAAAACCCAAAGTTAGCAGAAGGAAAGAAATCATAAAGATCAGAGCCGAAATAAATGCAATAGAGACAAAGAAAACAATAGCAAAGACCAATAAAAACTAAAAGATAAACAAAATTGATAAATCATTAGCCAGACTCATCAAGAAAAAATGGCAGAAGTCTCAAATGAACAGAATTAGAAATGAAAAAGGAGAAGTAACAACTGACGCTTCAAAAATACAACGGATTGGGCTTCCCTGGTGGCGCAGTGGTTAAGAGTCCGCCTGCTGATGCAGGGGACATGGGTTCATGCCCTGGTCCAGGAAGATCCCACATGCCACGGAGTGACTGGGCCCGTGAGCCATGGCTGCTGGGCCTGTGTGTCCGGAGCCTGTGCTCCACAATGGAAGAGGCTGCAACAGTGAGAGGCCCACGTACCGCAAAAAAAAAAAAAAAAATACAAAGGATCATGAGAGATTACTACAAGAAACTATATGCCAATAAAACGGACAATGGAAGAAATGGACGAATTCTTAGAAAGGTATAACCTTCCAAGACTGAGCCCGGAAGAAATAGAAAATATGAACAGATCAATCACAAGTAATGAAATTGAAACTGTGATTAAAAATCTTCCAACAAACAAAAGTCCAGGACCAGATGGCTTCACAGGTGAATTCTATCAAACATTTATGGAAGAGGTAACACCCATCCTTCTCAAACTCTTCCAAAAGATTGCAGAGGAAGGAACACTCCCAAATTCATTCTATGAGGCCACCATCACCCTGATACCAAAACCAGACAAAGATACTACAAAAAAAGAAAATTACAGACCAATATCACTGATGAATATAGATGCAAAAATCCTCAACAAAATACTAGCAAACAGAATCCAACAACACATTAAAAGAATCATACCCCATGATCAAGTGGAATTTATCCAGGGATGCAAGGATTCTTCAATATATGTAAATCAATCAATGTGATACACCATATTAACAAATTAAGGAATAAAAACCATATGATAATCTCAATGGATGCACAAAAAGCTTTTGACAAACTTCAACACCCATTTGTGATAAAAACTCTCCAGAAAGTGGGCATAGAGGGAACCTACCTCCACGAAATGAAGACCATATCTGACAAACCCACAGCAAACATCATTCTCAATGGTGAAAAACTGAAAGCATTTCCTCTAAGATCAGGAAAAAGAGAAGCATGTCCACTCTCACCACTATTATTCAACATAGTTTTGGAAGTCCTAGCCACAGCAATCAGAGAAGAAAAAGAAATAAAAGGAATACAAACTGGAAAAGAAGAAGTAAAACTGTCACTGTCTGTAGATGACATGGTGCTATACATAGAGAATCCTAAAGATGACACCAGACAACTACTGGAGCTAATCAATGAATTTGGTAAAGTTGCAGGATACAAAATTAATGCACAGAACTCTCTTGCATTCCTATACAATAATGATGAAACATCTGAAAGAGAAATTAAGGAAACACTCCCATTTACCATTTCAACAAAAAGAATAAAATACGTAGGAATAAACCCACCTAAGGAGACAAAAGACCTGTATGCAGAAAACTATAAGACACTGATGAAAGAAACAAAAGATGATACAAGTAGATGGAGAGATATGCCATGTTCTTGGACTGAAAGAATCAATATGGTGAAAATGACTATACTACCCAAAACAATCTACAGATTCAATGCAATCCCTATCAAATTACCAATGGCATTTTTTACAGAACTGGAACAAAAAAAATTAAAATTTTTATGGAGACACAAAAGACCCTGAATAGCCAAAGCAGTCTTGAGGTAAAAATATGGAGCTGGAGGAATCAGACTCCCTGACTTCAGACTATACTACAAAGCTACAGTAATCAAGACAATATGGTACTGGCACAAACAGAAATATATATCAATGGAACAGGATAGAAAGCTCAGAGATAAACCCATGCAGATATGATCAACTAATCTATGACAAAGGAAGCAAGTATATACAATGGAGAAGAGACAGCCTCTTCAATAAGTGGTGCTTGGAAAACTCAACAGCTACATGTAAAAGAATGAAATTAGAACGGTCTCTAACACCACACACAAAAATAAACTCAAAACGGATTAAAGAACTAAATATAAGACCGGACACTATAAAACTCTTAGAGGAAAACATAGGAAGAACACTCTTAGACATAAATCACAGCAAGATCTTTTTTGATCCACCTCCTAGAGTAATGGAAATAAAACAAAAATAGACAAATGGAACCTACTGAAACTTAAAAGCTTTTGCAAAGCAAAGGAAACTACAAACAGACAAAAAGACAACCCATAGAATTGGAGAAAATATTTGCAAACGAATCAATGGACAAAGGATTAATCTCCAAAATATTTAAACAACTAATGCAGCTCAATATTAAAAAAACAAACAACCCAATAAAAAAAAAGGGCAGAAGACCTAAATAGACATTTCTCCAAAGAAGACATACAGTTGGCCAAGAAGCACATGAAAAGCTGCTCAACATCACTACTTATTAGAGAAATGCAAATCAAAACTACAATGAGGTATCACCTCACCCAGTTAGAATGGGCATCATCAGAAAATCTACAAACAACAAATGCTGGAGAGAGTGTGGAGAAAAGGGAACCCTCTTGCACCGTTGGTGGGAATGTAAATTGATACAGCCACTATAGAGAACAGTATGGAGGTTCCTTAAAAAACTAAAAATAGAATTACCATATGAACCAGCAATCCCACTACTTGGTATATACCCAGAGAAAACCATAATTCAAAAAGACACATGTACCTCAGTGTTCATTACAGCACTATTTACAATAGCCCAGTCATGGAAGCAACCTAAATGCCCATCAACAGATGAATGGATAAAGAAGATGTGGTACATATATACAGTGGAGTATTACTCAGCCATAAAGAGGACTGAAATTGGGTCATTTGTAGAGACATGGATGAATCTAGAGACTGTCATACAGAGTGAAGTAAGTCAGAAAGAGAAAAACAAATATCGTACATTAACGCATATATGTCAAACCTAGAAAAATAGTACAAATGAACCGGTTTGCAGGGCAGAAATTGAGACACAGATGGAGAGAACAAACGTATGGACACCAAGCGGGGAAAGTGGCGGGGGGGGGGTGGTGGCGGTGTGATGAATTGGGAGATTGGGATCGACATATATACACTAATATGTATTAAATGGATAACTAATTAGAACCTGCTGTATAAAAAATAAAATAAAATTCAAAAATTCAAAAATATATATATACTGCATGATGATAAAAGAAAATTAACAAAAATAGGTTAGCTCTAAGAAAAAAGTTTATAAGAAAGGAAATATAACTATGATACACTTTATGATTTAACTGTGAAAAAATGTTACATAGAAAAATAAGTTGTGAATATTTATTTAACCAAAAGTTTAATATAACTGTATCTCTAGGGTAAAAGGATAGAAGTTATATGTGTGAGTTTAATATTATTTTTCTTTCAGAACTATGTTTATGAATTACTCTGATTTTTTTTAAAGCTAAATTTGTAAAATAATAATGAATTCAGAATATATGATAAAAAAGTTTCTTGGGACTTTGTGTCTTCAACTGTCTAGTAAAATTATGAAAATATGTGTGGTTCATTTATTTTAAATAAAATATAGACATTTATCTAAAGTTATTTGTAAATGAATATGAAACACAAATAATATTTTGGTTTTCATTTGTCAAGTTTTTTCTGACAAAATTATATGATAACCTGAAATGACATTCTGTACTTCATGCTTGACTTTCTCAGCAGGTCAAAATGAGACTCATTTTGGCAAAATATATTGAAAGGGTTCATCATTTTTCCAATTATCTTATTTAATCCTTTCATATTCATTAATTCTCTTCTTTTGGACTGGTGTATACTTTATATACAATAACATCCCCTAATGTTAAGTGGATACCTTAATGACTTTTGATAAATGCATGTAGTACTCTAAACATCATTACATCACGATAGAGAAGATGTCCATGCCCTGATTTACTCTCTGAACATCATCATGCATTTTGACTTTCTGTTCCTTGATTGTTAAATTCCTAACTCTGCCAACTTTTTATTTGTTAATCAGATCCCAATATCACTTTCATTGACTTCGTGAAAACCTTCATCACTTTCATAACTTGCAATTTCACTTTTGCTTTTGCAATACCATATTGTTAAGTTAAACAAGCAGGAGTCATAAAATGAAAACACTAAAGGAACTTTATCACTTTCCTTTTAAATCAAGTTGATGTGTGTACCTTTCTTCCCCCATCCCCATTCCCAGATAAAAACTCAAGCAGTCCCCAAGAGTTCACTGGTTACTCCTAGTACTCAGTCTCAATTAAAAATTTTAAAAGTCCAGACTTAAATAATAATTGAAAGTTTGAACTTGATACAAGTTAATCTTTCTAAATTCTGCACTTGTTAGCAGAAACCCCCCGTAGTTTCTTGAGGAGGCAGGGTGTAAGTTCCTTCTTCCCTCTTTCCACGTATGGTATTTCTACATGACATTTCTTTCCCTTCTATTACTAACTAGAGTTTCTGCCAATTCCAAACAAGATTAAAGCAAGTAAAGTTCAGAGAGATGTGGAAAGAGGCAGAAGAGCCCAAGGAGCAAAAATTTCTCAAGTGATTGCTCCAGTTATGAGATGGTCTCAAGCTCTTTCCAGAGAAATGCTTAAATCTACCACTTTTTTCTGTGTTTTGGGGAATGTTCTTGCTGGATTTCTCCACCTTTAGCTTTTGTGACAGAATCATTGTTGTCCTTTGGCTCAGTGCTTAGTATTTCCTCTCAACTTCTGGCATCTTCTTGAGGTAGGTTCCTTCATTCTGTAGCAGAAGTCCTCATGCTGCCTTCTTCTCTCTGATCCAGGCTGCTTTGCCAGATGTTTGTCCTTTAGCATTGGGTTCACTGTGATCTTCTACTGCAAAGAACACACTTCAGGCTATCTAGTGATCCAGCTGAAAACCCAAAATGGGGATCAGGCACATCCCTACATATACTCATGCTCAGACAATGAGAATCCCAACCAGGCTTTTTCCAAAGAAATTATCTCCCTCAAATTTTTTCCAGTTTCCTATAACCTGACCCTTTGATAGTCTTGATTTGTTTAATCTAATTATTTTGATCATCTACTTTAAATTTCTATGACCATGTCTCAATCAAAATGGATACAACGATAATCCCATTACAGAGATATACCACACCTGACAACTGGAAAGATAGTGAACTATGCAAATATTGAGGTGGACACTAGGATTAACTGTTGGGGAAAATACCTCAGTGGACACTAATTTCATAAATGACAGTTTGTTTATGAATAATTTTCAGGTTATAATGATTTTTACTTTGATATCCAACTTTGTAACTGCAAGAGTTTCTATATTAAAAACCCAAGTAAAGAGGATAAATGCCAGAATGACGGTGTTTAATTCTTCATTAACTTTTAATCTATGCCCTTTCCATATAAAATGCTCTCAAAGCAAAGCATTAGATCTCTTTCATAGTACATTCTCCCTTTATGGCAATGTTTCACATAATAAGCCCTATGGATCCTGTAAAGGCAAAGATATAGTTTTACACATGGAACCTTTTAAAACTTTCCTAGCTCACTTTCCTACCTCTAGATTCTTCCCTAGTAATCCATGGAATGTGCTACTGTTAGCCTAATTTTGCTAAAGTACAACTCTGATCAAATCATTATGTAATAGAAATGCTTCAGTGACTCCCTGTTGACAATAAAATAAAATTCTAATCCCTTGGCCTGGCATCATGGCTCTCCAGGATATGACCATCATTTTCTTTACCAGCCCAATATTTTTCTACAGCCTTTGCAATTTTCACAATCCTTGTGTTCAAAAGTTATAGAACCACTTTCAGTTCCAAGTACATGTCCAACACTTTCTCGTATCTCTGGCTTTACATCCATGATGCTCTAGGACTAGAATATCTGGAACACACACGTGCCCATACGCCATGCATGCACCCATCTTTGCATTGCTGAATCTTATCCACTTCTTAAGATCCAACTCGTAAGCTGACTAGTCAGCATTTCCTGATTCTTCCCAGTTAGTCCAATTATCTCTTTCCTCTAGATTTCAGTTTATCTGTACCTACCTTATGATACTTATTTTCTACTTAGATTTTTTTTTAATTTTTATTTTATATTGGAGTATAGTTGATTTACAGTGTTGTGTTGGTTTCAGGTGTACAGCAAAGTGATTCAGTTATACATATACATATATCCATTCTTTTCCCATATAGGTTATTACAGAGTATTGAGTAGAGTTCCCTGTGCTTGTTGATTATATATAGTAGTGTATATAGATGTTCTTTTTAAAATTTGTTTCTGTAGCTCCTTTGTGAAAAAGACTGAATTTTATATATCCTTATCTCACATGGAACTTAAACCACTGCTTATGTAATAATCATGTAATAAGACATATTCAAAAAAATAGTAATTTCTATGGACTTGCCATATATTGCCCTGTAATAATATTGAATTTGAATACCTTTCAAAGTAAGGGAGAACAAAATTTATAATCTTAAACAACCTTTCATTGGAATTTTGGTTTAGAATCTGTATACATTAGAATTCCTCCAGGTAACATAATATATATACTGTTACTGTGGAAAAGAAAGCAAAATAGCACCTTAGGTAAGTTACTCTCAGTCTCAGCTTCCATATCTGTAAAATGGGAAAATAATACATTGTGAGGATTGACCAAAATGGCACATATATAAATGGTGTCTGGCAGATAGATGTGTTTACTCAATAAAATGATGTCAATTCCTATTAGACTATAATCTGCCACTACTTCTACTGACATAGCATTGTCCCTTAATTCTACTGCCTGAACACTCTTACTCCCTACTTTCTATACCATTAAGATGAATATTTTTAATAAAATTAATATAGGCTGATTTTTTTAAAAACTATTATAAAGATATGTGAAAAATAAATAAAATCCTTCCTATTGTCATCACCTAGAGATAACTATTGTTGACATTTTGGTAACACCATTCCAGGCTCATTTCTATTTCTATGTCTTCATAAATATATAAATGTTTTATTAAACATAGAATACTTAAAACCTGATTGTTTATTTAATAACTTATTATACCTCCTCTATATAAATACACATACCTCTTTCTCTATCATCTATCTATCTATCATCTCCCTATCTACCTCTCTCTGCCTCTGAGAGAAAATACAAAGGAATAATATACAATATATGTATATATGTACCTATTTATATATTCATGAAATTACCTAAACTTTTTAGTATACATGGGAGTATAATTTCTATGCTAAAGTTATGTACTGTTTTATAGATATTAATACATATTGCTAAATTGCAACAGTATACAAAATGACCATTTTTTCACACTTAAAAAATCTGAGCATTAATATAAAAATTCACTGGTTTGCTGAGATAAAATTGAGATTTTATTGTTTTAATAGGCATTTTTGTTTATTAGTGAGATTAAACATTATCCATACACTTATGTTCAGTTGTTTTGTTGTATAATTTTGTCTCTAATGAAAAGCTAATTTTAAACTAAAGCTACCTACATGTTTACCTTTCAAACATTATTTTTTTCTAAGTTATAGTATGCAGCAAATAAATTAAAAACAAACATTCAGCAAGGTGTTTCTAGAAGCTGACAGCATAATATATTTTAAAAAGAAAAAGTAAAGCCGGGAGAACCACCAAGCACACAGTGCCTTAGAGCGCCTCACTATAATATACTGAAACACTTGCAAGCATGAAGACAAGGCTGAGTTATCATAAACATTTAAAGTTAAATATTAGGAAAAAATAAAATTATGTATTAGATTTTAGAAATATTTTCATCTAAATTGTTAGCACTTGGTAGTTGGAAAGTTGATATTCAGTAGTCTAGAAATTTCACTTATGTGAATACTTTATTCCTATGATGAAAGATAAAGCATTGATTTATTTTATTCTATTGTTACAAAATTACTTTGTATACATAAAATACATACATACAGTTTTATGACCATAGAATATAATTTGGCATATATTTCAAAATGGTATTTGGACTTCTCAACTCCCATATATTTCCATAATACTGTAAACAAGAATATAGTATAAACTGGAGGAGGTCCAAATTACTTCTTCTTAACTCTAAATTTTCACATAATATTTCCTTTTCGCTAAGTGAAAATGCACTAATTTTCTTTAAAAAAATTGATTTTTACCATCATGGTAAAAAACATTGCTTAGAAGAAAACCTAGTGTATAGTAAAAACTCGACATTTGTTGAATAAATAGCATTAAAGCAAAGTGACATGTTTATTTTTATGAACAAGAACATGCTAAAATCAAATGATTACTGTTAACTAAAAATATTTAGAGTCATTAATCAAATATTTGATAAAGTATTGTTTATATTTCTTGCATATATAATAAATTAATTACACTATGGATATGAAAAACATGCAGTATGATCTTACATAGGCTAAGATTTAAAACCCCTAGGTTTTAGTCCTGTGGCTCCTCTAATAATTATGTGATATTGAACAAACCACTTAACCTTCGTATCATTTTCTCCAGCTGGAAAACAGTAATAATAGTAACTCCCTATGCAGCACAGACGGTTGTTGTAAAGATAAAATGAGATAATAGATGTAGGAGTGCTTTCAAATATAAAACTTACATAAATGTAGGATAATATATAGATGTGGTCAGACAAAAGGAGAATCAGAACAAGCCCACAAAGGCAAAATAGCTAAATCTGACTGCAATGCTTTCAACTCTGAATAGAGTTAAAGGAAAAATAACCTAAATAAATCCTGAAGGAACTAGGTTTCCTTTTAAGAAGAAGCAATTTGAAATAGATAACCTCTAAATGTCCATGTTGTACTCTGGATACCAGCCAAAGAACCTAAGTATTTCTAAACAGGAATAGGTGGGAGACTGGAAGTTCGAAGTCTGTGATTATTTTGTCTTACAAGGTGAATTTATTCCCTCGTGTCCCACATAAATGCACATGTAACTGACAAAGGAAATCTCAGTTATAGTAACAGTTTGCCCACACTAGTATAGTGATCTAGAACAATTATTTTTCTTAATCTCTGAAGGCTTCATTTTTCACATGAGAAAAATGAAGATTATATATACACTATTTCCATAGAAACTTCCAGAATTAAAGATATACACATATATAAAGTATGGAGGCATGCATATATGTGAAAACTTTGCAAATATGTATATTACAAACATTCAGAAATATAAATTCAGAAATCCCCTACACTATTGATTCAGCAATATTGCTAAGCACCTAAACGTTGCCAAGCATTGAGCTAGATCCGACCGATACCAAAATAAATAACCAATTTATGGCGCTCTATAGGAGGGGATGGCTCTCAATAGGAGGGGATATTTCAATAAACAAAGAATACAAAAGTATGTATATATTTATGAATTATATATGAAAAAGTGTCCAATTCCTGGCTCTTACCACTTAGTCCCAGAATATTAAAACGGAGCACTTTTAAAAAGTTGAAATGTTTTTAGGTTGCTTTTTAATTTACAGGAAAATAAAGATTTAAAAGGTACTTTCAACATTCAGAAGAAAGGCTTATATATGTATGTTCAATTGCCGATGGACTAGAGATGATGGCATTGTCTGTCCAAAATCTTATATTAGTACCATAGAACTTTCTGTCATATTATAAAATAGGTGTACGCCAATTGAGTTTGACTTTGTTTAAACTTTGGAACTAGAGTCACTCAAATCAAAATAAAAAATAATTACAATTAAAATGTAAGCCTCTTAAAAATAAAGTTAAATTTCACATACAAATGGTTCTGGTTTAACAAAGCTAATTACTTTTTTACCTTGCTGATTCCTTTATTACAGTAGGATTTATCAACTTTACTGGTTTCTAGAATCAAATTATCCTCATTTTTAAATTATTGTTGCTTTTGTTTTTTTCAATTGCTAAACAAATTAACCCCTTAAACAGCGTACAGTTTTTTAAAGTGTTACTTTAATCATCTACCTTGAAAATGCTCTTTCTGCTTGTGTTTCCTCTCTATAGTTATCAATAGTCTGATTGAAAACTATTGGCACTGTACAACTTGGAGATCATTTTGATTAACATACTAAACTTAAATTGGAATTAATCTCTTTGTTTCCCTGATGTTTTTTCATAGAAATAGCTAAGAGAGTATCACAGAGACACTGGTGTCTTACATGCATTATAATATACTTTCAAATAAGGGTAGATTGTTGATATAAACATTGTGCTACAAGGAATGTGTCCTAATTTCTGAAACATAATTATTTTCTTAATGTTTCTGGGAAGCATCAAAAAAGTATCTAAGGTTATAAAGCAGAAACTAACACACCACTGTAAAGCAATTATACTCCAAAAAAAGTAAGTTCATCGACCTACCTAGCTTCTCCAGTAGTGTTTAAACAGCCACTTAAAACAGCACGCAGGGGCTTCCCTGGTGGCGCAGTGGTTCAGAGTCCGCCTGCCGATGCAGGGGCCACGGGTTCGTGCCCGGGTCCGGGAAGATCTCACATGCCGCGGAGCGGCTGGGCCCGTGAGCCATGGCCGCTGGGCCTGCGCGTCCAGAGCCTGTGCTCCGCAGCGGGAGGGGCCACAACAGGGAGAGGCTCGTGTACTGCAAAAAAAAAAAAAAAAAAAAGCACACAGATTTCCAGATCTAACAGAATGACAGATGAGAATCTGGAGAATGAACCAGATAAAATCCAATGAAATGAATAATAAAAAAATTGGAAAAATTAAAATGTATTAAAGAATTCACAATGGTTAAAAATTAGTGAAAAGAGGAACCCATGAATTTAAATCTTTCCATGAAGTGTTTGGCCAAATCCAGATTTCCTTGATTTTCCACTGATGATTTCATGGAAGAGGACACAGGATATAAAGCCTAGAACCTGATAAGGTAGGAAATGTAATAAGAAAGGCTCCATATCAAGGTAAGACCTCAATGGACACACCACCAGTGTAATGGTGAAGTAAAAATGAAGGTGCCACAAAGAAGAGAAGAGGAAGAAAAGCTGACTGTCTCAAACTTGGCACTAAGTAAAAGGAACAGACAAACAAAATTTCTCCCCTAAGAATTTGTTGCAGTCATATCAGTCCTCTAATATATAGTAACTATTGTCTGAAAAGCCTCATGAGGGAAATTTAATTTTAAATGTCTCTGGCTTGTTATTATTTGAGGGAGTCAACAGAAGCAAGCATGAATCCTCTTGGAAGAATATAATTTTAACCCAAGTAGGAATGAATTCCCATACAAAAACTTTTACGGTAAATAAGCAGCTTACATTAAAAAAAAAAAAAACAAAAAAAAACACGGGGGAAAAGGTACCATGGATGATATCTAAAAGAACAGACTAACAGCCGATTCATATCCTTAAAGACTAGATATTAAAATTATCAGCAATCAAATATAAAATAAGTATGATTAATATGAAAAAATAAATATAAGACAAGCTCAAAAATTCAAGCAAGGAAAAAGAGTTCATAAAGGGTATCCAATCATACTGAAAAAGAGCAAAACATAACTCTTAAAATGTAAAATATTATTAAAATGCAAAACTAACTGGACATATTTAAGAGCATAATGTTCATTGGTGAAGTGAGAATTATTGAATTGAAACACAGAACCAAAGAATTTATGTAAAAGAAGCATTCAAACAAACCAATGAATGGAAAATTTTAAAGATAGTTTAAAATGCTCCAATGTACTAGAACTTTGAATTTCTGAAGAAAAATATGACAAAGAGATGAGGCAATTGTCAGAGATCATGGCAAAGAATTTTTCAGGCTATGGGAAAGCACTAAACCTGAGTCCAAGAAAGCCAAATGAAATTCTAGTGTTATAAATAAAAATAATCACATCTGTATCATGGAGAAATTACAGAACATCAAAGACAAAAAGAAGATATTAAATGTAACCAGAGAAAAAAGAAAGATCCAATACAAAGGAAAGCAATAAAACTGACAGCTGACTTCTCAACAAGCAACAAGACAAAACATGGCATATTTTCAATCCTCTCTAATGTCTGTATTGGAAGAATATATAGTTCTCTCTATTGCAAGTGGGAGAGCCAACTGGTACAAACACTTTAGAGAACTCTCAGACAATTTCTTAAAAAGTTAAATGTATATCTATCCAGCAATTGCATCCCTAGACATTCATCCAAGAGAAATGAAAATATACATGCACAGAAAGACTTGTACACAGATGTTCATAACAGGTATACATGAAATCCCAGTACTTCTGCAAGGCTAACGACAGTGGCATCTGCATAGCTTCCGAACCCCCAATACTGCCCCAAACAATGAAAAGAAGATAAAATTAAATTCTACAAAAAACTATGTCTTCAACACCATTTGCAGATAGACAATACTAAAACATCAAAACAGCTATAAGCAAAAAAAGAAAAATCACAACCCTGCATACCTTCTCTCCTGTTCCCACTCCACCCCTGCCCTGTTGCAGGGCTTTGAGGCAAGCAAAGGCAGACCTAGAAAAACTCCAGGGAGGAAAAAAGAGGAAACTAACGAAGAATTCTGAGGGGGAATCACAACAAGTTTCAGGAATATTAAGTTCACCCAAAATACTAAAAAGTGTCCAGGCAGATCAGAGCATGGACTATAGGGAAGGAAGTTCAAAGTACACATGATTTAAGAGCTCAGGTTCAATCTAAAAGGGGTACTTTTCAAAATATATAGCTTCTGGGGAAGAAAATAGAACAAAGAAGAATGGGAAAATCACTCTTTGCCAATTGGGTGGTGAAGGGGAAAAGGAAAAAAAAAGTATATATATATAGCCTAGAGTAAAATAATTTTTGCCTATTTCCCTCATAAAAGTGAACACAGCCAATTGAAGTATCACACAACCAAGGGGGAAGGAGGCCTGTCATTTAGGAAAGCTTTTCTAGGTCTTCCTTGGCTTGCCTCAAAGTCCTAGATGTATATGTATACATGGGGGAAATCTAGGCTATGTCATAACAAAAGAGAACCATAAACCAGAGGACTTATAACCTCTGTTTCACCACACCAATACAAAAACAAATAAACAAACAAAAAGACAAAGTACCTGGACTATGCTCTACTAATAAATTAGGATGACATTAAGCTAGGAATCTTTTAAAACACCTAAATACCTTAAAGAGGAAGTTCAATAAATCCATATTAAATTATTGTAAAATATCAGGAAACAAAATGTCACATAGGTTAACTGAATAAAATCCTCCCTCCTGCAAAATAACCAGGAAGCAGAAGAAAATGAAAAAAAACAACATTCCAAATACGATTAAATATGCTCAACTCAGCCTTCAAGGATATGAGAAAGCAACTTGAAATAGAAATTCAAATACAATAAACAGAAACAAACCTAAATAGAGAGAAGTGATAAAAAGAAGTTGATTGAACTCAGGAAAGAAATACAAAAACAAAATTAATTCAGAAATAAAAAATAAATCACAAAGTGCCCAAAGGAAAATAGACTCAAATAGAAATTGAATAAGGGGCACTGAAAGGCAGAAAAGCAACCAAAAAATAAAAATCATAAAATTAAAGAAGTAAAAAGGCTTAGAAAGTAGTAGAACTGGAAGACCAGCAAAGAAGGAATAATAGTCTTATTACGAGAGTCCCTAAAGGAGTAGAACAAAATGATGGATAGAGCAAATACTTAAAACTATAATGCAAAATAATGTCCGTTTTTCTTCCTAAATGGCAGGCCTCCTTCCCCCTAGTTGTGTGACTCTTCAATTAGCTGCATTCATTTTTATGTTGAAAACAGTCAAAAATTATTTTACTCAATCAAATAAGATGATCTTAATTCCCTTCATATTTATAAAATTTTATGTTTTTCAAAACATACAAACATTTTAAACTATTACCTACAATTCTGTAAACTGGAGAATGTGCTATTCCCATTGAGTGGATGGGGGAACTTGGCATGATAGAGTGAGACCTTGCTTAGGGTCTTCAGCTAGATAATCACAAACCTGGTTCTAGGAGTCACATGTTGAATTCTGCTCCCCAACACTCTTTAAAACACATGGATGTAGTCACTGTACTGAATCAGTCAATATATGTTGAGTTTATACAATGTGGTAGCAATTGAACCAAGTCACAGGCTGTCCAAGCTCTCTTTAAAGATCCTTTCTGTGTTATCATGCAGCTATATCGATGCTGCTCTTAGTGTTTTTCTTAGATCCCCTTAAAAAATGAATGCTCTTACCAGAAATTTTAGCATCTCACTTTTCCAGGCCCTATATCAGATTCATCTACTATGGCTTCTCATTGCAGAAAAATGTGTTATTGGGGTTTTTTTTTGCCTCTACCCTCCCTTATTACAACTGATTTTGCCAGGTAGAGCAGCAACAACTATAAAAAATTCTTTTATTTTTTTCCTATCAAAAAACAGTTATTCAATTTACCAGAGTTAATAAAAGTTGGAGTTTTTTTTTTTTTTTGGTCTCACGTGGCTGGGTCACAATGATTTCACACACACACGCACACGTACACACCCAAAAACCTGTTTCCAATATATTTTTCTTCATTTCTGGTCTCAAGGAGTTTTGTTAAAAGTCACGTTCTATTGACATAATAATCAGTCTCTATTTTAAGAGTTCAATCTCTATTATCACCTACTTAAGAACAAATTAGCTACTATATAATCAATGGAAACTAAAATTTAAGATGTAGGAGTTTCAAATGTCTATTACAGCTAACCAAATGTGAGCTCCTACTGAGACCCACACTACATGTAGAAGAAAAGGTGTGGTTTATGCATAAAAAAGTTGTTTTTGTATCCAAAAATACAGCTTAAATCAGTCTGAAACTCTCATCTTAAAGGATGGTTCTGAATTTCTAGCAGCATAGTAGATATTTTCTGTTGAAGAGCTCAAAGCAACCACTGTCTCATCTGTGTTTTCTTCCCCTGTATTTAATCAGTCACTAAGTCTATCAATTGTTTTTCAAGTTTTTCTCACTTGAACCCTTCGTTTTCATCATTACCACCATTCTAGCCCTCACTGCTTCACAACTGGACTGCTAATTCATTTCCCTATTTTTAGTCTCTTTTTCCTCCAATAGATTATATGTACTGCCACAAGAGCGAGACACTACTTTCCCATCGTCTACGCGATGCAGGTCAAATGCTTAAAACTGAAATTTAAGACCCTTGTAGTCCAATTCCAACCTGGCTTCCTCACTTTCAACTTTTACATAAGTCCTTCTCCAACTAAACTAGGATAGTCAAACCAACTCACTACACTATGTTCCATTGTAAACTCTTATGTAAAAGAAATACATCGGCTAGAATAATTTGAGTTGATTGATAGCAACTGAGCACTCAATTCAAAACTACTTAAATAGTAAGTGGCTTATTATCTCACCTAACAAGAATTCTGCAACCGTTTTTCTCAGCTTTGTTTTTAATAGCTCAATGACATCAACGACACGTTATTTCCAACCTTCTGCTTAACCATGCTTGCTATATTAACCTAAACCTTCACAGATTGGAACTATGTAAGCTCCCATCTCTCAATCACTCACTTGGTAAGAAGAATGAAGTCACTTTTAATAGTTTAGACAAGCTAAGATTCACCCACTGCAGTTGGGGAGGTACCAGGATCCTTTAAAAGACAAAGACACTACAGAGAAAAATCAGGGCTCAGTTAACAAGACCGTCTGTTAGAAAGGCTAAGATCAATTGGCCATTAAGAGTCTACCTCGCCCTTGAAATTCTTGTGTCAATTACATATTTATTGATTAATATTTATAAAAGTTAAATTGGCTTTAACTATTATAGCAGTAGACTACCTAAAAGAGATAATGTATTGGTTAGCTGCACAATAAGAAGGAGTTTATCTGATTAAAACTTATATAACCCATTACTATTAATATAAAGAAATACACATACAAACACACATACACAGACACACACACACACACACACCCCACACACACCCCTAAACAGAAAAACCAACAAAGACTTGCAAAATTTAGCCATATTTACAAGACATATTCTGTCAGATGAGCTCTAGATGAGCTCAGTTTGAATGAGGAAACTGGATTTATAGGAGCAAATGGCATGCAGGATCCCATTAGAAGTACTAGAAGAGCACATGAGAACTTAGCCTCCATTATAATTCTATTGGTAACATCAGATTCCTTCAAAAATAAATCTGAAGGCACTTTCTTTCAAGGTAACTTTCTTGTTAAGCCTGAATCTGCTACTTCTCTTACCCATTTATTCTTTTATTTTCAGGACTGTGTTTTAAGAAACATTCAGAACTCCCCAGGAAATTCTTTAAGTCAGCAGAACCTGTCAGAATGGGATCTTGTCAACTTACCCAGCTGCAAATAGTGAGCCATTATTTTGCTATCACCTTCTTTATTATTCTCTGTGAGAATTATTGTATCATAGGTGATATGAGCTCATGGGCACCACAAAGAAAAAAATATTACAAAAGATCTGTAAAAAATATCTTATGTGGATATAGCTTTTATAGTAATTAAAAAGTAAAGAAATAAAAAGAAACATGTCTAATTGGGAAATGTTGTATTGACACCTCTGTAGGAAATGGTCACATTAGAGCTATAAACAACTGAGAGAATGCTTTTTCTTTAATTTTCTGTCCTTAGAGTCCCTGTTTTTTTTTTTTCTTTTCCTTTTTTTTTTTCGCTCTTTTTATTTATTTTTCCAGGAAAATAATGCATGTACTCAAAGCCTTAGATAAAATTCTGGAAAACAAATTCCACTCCAAATAACAGCAATATTAAAGATGTCCCACTTTGGATTCTTTGCTACATGCTAGCTAGCTATTGCTATGTGGAAACAAGATGTCTACCCTCCATATCTCTAGCCTACTGAAGTTGTACTAAAGTATCTGTAGAAGGATGAATTCTGACAACGAGGACCAAAAACTATGAACCCTACAGCCTCAGACTTCATATGCTTTTGTGTACCAGTGGAAGCAATTTACATTAATACTCCAAATATCTGTAGTATCCTCATTTATTTGACTTGCAGGTGGACTTCTCTTTTCTGAGTTTTTCCTCTACAATTTTTTCCAATTTTTTTGTCTGCTAACCTGCCTCCACACATCAAGCTGTTTTTTGGATACTGTTGTCACCAGTGAGAGAAGCTAGAACTGAGGGGTATTTCTCTGGGCCAGATACCTCAGTGGTGGTTCACAATCAATTGCTGAAGCCAACTGGACGTTATTTGTACCAGAACTTCATCAGTACCACCTACCTCAGAGTGAGAATCAGTACTCTGACTTTTTGTATTACATTTCATCAAGGGCTGTCCTACAGCAAAGCAGCCTAGAGCCCAAAGATTTGTACCCTTCTAATCCATAAAGTCAATTCCCAAGAGCCCTCAAACGTCAAAGAGATGCCTGGGTCATGATGTGCTCTGCTGTCCCCAACATGCTGTGTAAGAACTCACACTCCCCTCTAAGATACAGGCCTTGACCTTGGACACAGTCTGTCAGACTCCTTTTATGGTGAGCCCTTTCTCAAGGCCCACACTTCTTTCAGTCCTGCTTTCTTTAAGATAGCCCAAATACGTCTCATATTTTATCTTTTTCGAAACATAATTATAAACAATGACATAGTATGACCTTAACTTCTCATAGACTTGGGTCAAATTCAGTTCAATCTCATCTGTGACCCTGGGTAAATCGTTTACTATCCCAAAGCCTCAGTTTCTGTTTATGATAATAAGGAGTAAAACTTTTCTCACAGCGTTGTTGTAAAGATCAAATGCAGTACATTCTGCTTCTAACACCGTCTCTAACATATTCTAAATACCAAATTTTACATTTTTTTATCCTAGAAGCTTTCCAAATGCAAAAGAAAATCAGTGATGTATGAGCATATAAGAAGAAAACAGGGCTGTTTCTGACCCTTTTTATCAAAAGTTTCTGGGCTTTGTACCTGCCCAGACAATGTGCCTGAGATGTGCTGTCATAATAATAAATAGCACAAATTACAAATTGGTTTTGATATTTAATTGAGTTTTTAATTCTACTGGAAGATTGGGAAACAGTCACTACAATATTGGATCTATTTGAAAGTAGAAATAATTTAATAAACCTTAAGCGAGTCTAAAACATACATTAAAACTTGTCTGTTGACTGTTGTAGTCTTTAAAAATGTCTATTGAAAGAGCAGATGACTCACAGAAATTAAGAAAATATTAACAATAATTAAATGTGTGAACCCACCAAAAACAGGTTCCATTCCTTTACAACACATGTACATGCAAACACACACACACTTGCATTAAACTCCAACACTTACACATAATCTATTCTTCAAATTAGGTTTATAAGAAAACATAGCAACATCTTTTAATAGTTGATTTTAAGTTATTGGTAACATTATTGTTGTAATTGATCATGATTGAGAAACCTGCTGGAACTTGGAATAAACTGACTCTGTTGCACCTACACTTTCTTGTTTGAACACCATAATACGTGGCACATCTGACTTATTTACACCCATTTAATAGGGTTATTTTTGTGTATTTTTTTTTACTTTTCAGAGATTCTTAATTAAATAAGACCAAAAATACCTGATAACTCTAGAAACTGACAACAGAGAGAGAGAATAACTACCAATAAAAACAGATAGGCCACGTAGTCCATCACATTGACTGAAAAACTCTTGCGAATATGGAATCATTATGTTTTAGAAACATGTAAAGTTTCAGGCAAGCTAGGGAGATCCCAGTGGAAACAGGGTTTATCTGTCAGCTGCCTTCATCAGAAAAGGGGCAGATCTTCTAAAATGTATGGATTTGGCAGCCATATTATGATTGGTCCCCCCAAATGAGAAAGTCAATCATCTTTTAACTTGAGCAAAGTCTGATCCTGCTGTCTAGAGATCTTTTTCAAAAATAACATTTTCCAATTTTTAATGTAAAAAGTATTATAAATCTTATCACATACTTTCCACTAGTTACTTACTGGTTGATATTTGAATTTCACTTCCCTGACCCTTCAATACAGTCAAAATAAATAATAGCTTATCCTCAATAGTGAACAATATTATTTCTGCAAAATTTAATCAACTGCTACAAAACACACACTGGTTTCCATCTGTGTTTGACTCTTACTGTGTAAAACTTATTCCACTTTGGAAACAGAAGTTTAAGAGATGCTCTTAAATGTGAACTTTCCATTTCCTATCCAGGTGTTTTTTAACAGTGTTCCAATGTAATATTAGCATTTTTCTATCTCAACAACCTAAAAGTAAGCTCTCATAATATTTGCCCAGTTAATAATGCTCTACAGAAATATATACTATTTTCCTCCAATACAATCACGGAAACATATTTATGCAGCATTGCATTTTAAAATGCTCTCGATTGATTCCTCCACAGAGCTTGCTTGTCACGGCGCTTTGTTAACCTACCCAGTACAGTACAGTGTATCAGACAACTTTGCCTTGCGTTGTCAATTAGGAAAAAAATAATAATAGTAACAAAAATAGTCTGCCTTCCAAATTCTCAGCTGCCCCAATGCTGAAAACCAATGATGTGTAGAAAAGAAAAACCCTCATAACTCCTTGCCTGATAAATGAGTAGGGAGAATTTGACAGATCAGAACGAGAGGAAGCAGCCTAAAACATTTGGCACCATGTGCGTCTGGCATACAGAGACTGCCTGTCAAATGCCTATGACTCCATACAGCAGCTAGGGACCCTATGGAGCAGCAGATGGGCCATTAAGGTAGTATTAATGTAGATGCCATCAGTTTTCAGTTCTGACTGGGACATACTCTTTAGAACTATGAGCAGCTGCTGCCATTTATTGTGACAGCTTCCTGCTAACTTTTGCCAACTGGCACAATCTGACTCTTTGTACCTGAGCTATTAAATGTGTGACTTCCACCATTTTATTCCTCCAGAGAACGCTTTTAATAATCCTCTAAAGAAGAAATGAAGCATTTATCACTAAAGTGAATATACATACCATGCCGTTCTATTGTATAAGACTCATTAATGTAAGGTCTATGAAGTATACAGTGTACTTCATAGACCTTATATTAACACACTTTTAGTAAAACCAAACATAGATCTTTTCATATGTATGGAAACGTTCAAGTGAAAATGATCACTCATACTAAACCTAAATCTTTAATGTAATATTTTTTAATGCAATATTGATGTACTTAGCTATGAAGTAACTGGAAACTTTTATCTTTTGAAATATTTTTTCTCTGATGAGCAAATTTTTTAAAAAACTGTCACATGAAATATAGTAGTAAATTAACAAACCCAAAGTAAGTTATTTCGTGGCTCTCTAAGTATAGGTAAATATCTTCATCTCAAAAGGTTCAGATACACCTGGTGGTTTATTTAATATGTGTAAAGAAATTTTAGGTGTATGAATGGATTTAAAAGCTCGTGTCTCTACTATAGATCATGGACAATGCATTATAAAGGATGGTAATTGTGTATTTATCACCTGCAGAATAATTCCAACAGAATGTGCAACCAAACTATTGGCGAAGCAGCACTCTGCTGCCTTGCTTTCACCCAGCTAGACTTCTAGGGATACAATGCATCATTTTTTATTATGTCGAACAAGAAAGCTCACAGTACAACACAGCATACGGTTTGTCAGACAATAAAAACTGCACCAAGCCATTATAAAAATGGTTGGCAGACATATTCATTATGCTGAGCTAACGTCTTTTCTGCTTCAGATATCTCTACAACCTGACCAGTAATCTATGTATGAGATTTCTAAACAACTCTCACCCACTCAATACAATATTTCATAGGAAGGTCTGTCTGTGTATTTATACATGTGCTCACACACATGTGCATACACACATGCTCACACACATAGACAAATGTTAAATCTCAAGGCAGCTAAACTTCCTAAATTCATTTAGATATGTGCAATAAAGAAAATGCCCCTATCAGAAAGCATAATAGAGGAAAGTTTCAAAGATGTTGACATTAATACAGCTTTTGAAATGCCTAAGATGTATGAAAGACATAATACAAAAATGACATTTAAAATGCTCCATGTTAACATGTAAAGGAAATATGTGAAATAATGATTGTTTATATAGAGCAAAGGATAGTTAGAGGGATGGCATCTAGATGTTAAGGCACTCTCAGTGACTCCCACATTTTCTTTCTTGAACAAATCTATGATATTTGACAGAATATCAGAAGCTTCCTTTACTACCTGTGAGTGAGTGAGAGAGTGTGTGAGTGTGTGTACGTGTGTTTGTGTGTGTTTTCACATGCCTTTACTTGCCTTTGCGTATTATTTCTAACGGAGTTGAAAGGTATTTACTTCTGGGAAACTCCAAAGAGTGGAACATTATATTATAGAAATGGACCTGAAGAATAATATTACTGAAAGTGAGCGTGATTTACAAGAGTTCAAAGAAAACTAAACTTGTTATGTTAAAACCTAGAACTTGACTATAAAACAAACATATTAAAGTTCTACTTAAAAGTTACATGATTTATTATTGTTGTTTTAACATTTCAGTTACCACACTGTATTTTTCCCTTTACCTAAGCGTACTGAAATCACAAGACAACATGAACTTGTTTTGAATGTTTTAACAAGTAGTGGCATAAACGATGAAGTTATTTTGCAGTAGCTAACTTGTACCAGCCTTTCATAGGTTAACAAAGAGGAACCTTGCTTAATGCTGTAAAAAACTGGCAAAATCTGAAATGATTTTTGAAACTTCTCCATTTTTTACTTTGACTTGGTATCAAGTTAATGATGCCACTATATGATAAACATTTTGAAAATAATCTAATAATGTATTGGGAAAAAATTAACATCAAAACATGAGCACTGCTCACATTTAGCACCTGTAGCAGTGTTCCCTCAGAGGGGTATTTAACTAAGCTTCTGCAGAGAGGGGTACTCTGTTTCTTCATGTGGAAACCAAAACCCAAGAAATGAAACTACCATAGTGTCTCTGTTATATGAAAAGAATAGATCCATGACCAGAGAATCTGGAGAGCAATTCTTTTAAGAGGAATTGAGAGTTTTAGAATGCTGTGCTGATATAATAAATTTGGAAATGATCCCAGAGAATTACATCACACATGTATTTCCAAGGAAAACTAAATTCAGAAAGAGCTACATGAAGTTTATATTATTGGCCTTATTTGAATACTACTGCTTTGGAGTGGTGATTTCGTATTTTTAAAGGTATATCTTATACATGTTATTTTCAAGGAAAAATCTAATAGAATATTTTAACAAAAAGCAAAGGATAGAAAGGCTATCTATTCCAATAAATTATTACATAATTATTTGTAATATATAATTCTAAATAATAAAATGATCTCTGGATAAGAAATTCTATTTGTTTTTGTGATCAGGGTCAGAAAATACTGATATTTTCAAGACTCATGATTTAAATGTTTATTGAAGAACTAAGAATAAGCAACATTACCTTTCAGATTCTATCTGCAAGGATAGTTTTGTAAATCACTGCAGTATCATATGTGGTAATGCTGTAACATCAATGAATATATGTAATGTCAAGTATTTTCATCAATGATATGTTTCACACACAATGGTGAAAATGTTTTACTAAAAGTCTATCCAAAGAATCTAAAATCTTTGAAACTCCGAGGAATCTTTCCATAGAGGAATTACTTGTATTCAATATTTCTAATCTGGTTCAAACTGCTATTGTCACTATTATCTGAATAGAAATATTTTACTGAAATATGAAAAGCGTGTAAAAAGGTAAAGGCCTTAAAGAGAGAATATACTTTAAGAGTTATTTTTATTAGAAATAAATGAACCTCTACTGTGACTTTTTTTAAGTTAGCAGATTTGGTCTTAATTAATAAAATGAATTTAGCTCCTTATGTTTTGGTTTTATAACCTATAGGAACAGGAAAACTTCATTGCCCGTTTTAGATGTTTATAATAAATTAAGATCATATGGTACTTGAATATAAAATGTGACAGACATTATTAATAATATTAATAATAAGTACCAAAATCATGGAATACATCCACAATCCCACCCAATCCATAAATAGGTACTGTTGGTTTAATAAAACAGGCCAAAAGACAGTTTTTTAAAATACCTGTTTCTCTTTATCAATCCACATATTTTATGAATTTCAAAAGCATATCAATATCCTCTGTGGTTCAGCTAAAGTAAACAGAAATAATTGGAACAGGGACAGCTAAATTATTAGAGATTTACTTGGCTAGAATAGTACACTTTAAAGTACAAAAAGTTCCATTGGTAGTGATTTCTCAGAAAATTAATAGGGTTACAATGCTTGTTTCTTCTTTTGACTTTTAACCTTCATGGGAATAGTTTATCTAGAAAGGTGTTATTAAAAACATACAGAAACTTTAAGTTAAAGCAAAATTACATCCATTTGCATGTTCTTGCTTAGCTCTTCACTCTTATCAGATAAGCTCAAAAGTAAAAAATGCCTCAGTACACATAAAGGAATTTCAGTTATAATATTGATTTCCCTTGAATTTGAAAACTAAACTGTTGGGCTTTGAGTGATTTTTCTTCTCACACAAACAACCACATACAGATGTGTACCATATGCAGATAAAGGGGAATAAAACTGAGATCCACTCCAATCATCTTTCACCAAACTATCTCTTCCCATTCTTTCATACTTCTACTTATAGCTTACTTCCTCTTGAAACCCTTACAAACCATCTTAAGTAGTCTTAATTCAATTTATAACTTGGTTATATAAAGAAAAAAAAGGTTTACTTAGCCTAGAATCACTCTAGTCTTCCTCCTAACCCCCAAATTGGGGTTATCCGGAAGAAATAAATAAGCGAACAAGAAATAAAAAGGCTAATTTGTAAAGCCTAAACTAAGTAATGATATAAATTGTCTATTTAAGGAGTGATTATTGTCTTGAATAACAATTCTCAGTTTCTCTCCACTCCATGTTTTCCTTTGTAAGATGAAGTCCAGGCGTACCAAAGTGTCCGAGACACAGAAGTAGGGAAAGGTCAAGCCCTCAAAATGTCCACCGTCTCCTCCAGGCTCTAAGGTTATGGAGGTGCTGGCCGTGGAGGGGGAGCATCCTGATGGCACAACATGATCTGACATCTTAGTATCTTCGAGAAGAGGCAGCATCCCTGTATGATTTAGGCCTGATCTAGGCTTGTGCTGGTGCTACAAGAATTCTTTCATTTAATTTTAAACATTTGAATCTGTAGCCATCCGCAGCAAGGTCCTTCTGGTGAGCCGTATATTGGCCATTTCCTCTGTTATAATGTTGCATAAAAACTCGTCCCCCACGTTTTAGTGACCTGCAAATACAAATTTATTTTTCTTGCACCAAGGTTTGTGGTTTGGCTTGAGGGACTCTGCTTTAGGCTCTAGATCCTGTTCAGGTCATTTTCACGTGTTTTTTATTTGGAGGGCAGTGACTACTCAGATTAGGATCTTTTCATGATGAGTAGCAGAAGTGCAAAAGGAGTCAGTAAAAACATGATGCTTCCTAAATCCATGGCACAGACTAGCACATTGTCACTTCTGCCCAGAGTCCACTGGCCAGAGAAAATAATATGACCAAGCCAAAATCAATGGAGAGGAGCTGTATAATCCACAACTCTTGTCAGAAGCACCAAAAATTTAAATATTAGAGGGCATGAGTATATATTTCTATGACAGAAGCTAGTGACACATATTAGGAACAATAATTCAATTCACCACATCTCCTCTGGAAAACTCTCTAGCCTGATTACCATCTGCTCCTTGGTCCTGTCTACATCTTACTAGCTAAGCTCTGGTTTCTTGTTACCTGACCACAAAGAACTGCTGTGCTGTGTCTGAGCTTCTGCTCTCCCTCTCCACAGACCTTATTTAGCCCTCCTTCCCCTCTCTAAATCTAAGACAAGAGACAATCTGGCTGATTCTTTTTTCTCTGTTGCTGTTCTTCACAGCTTCTAATAATCCCACTCTAGACTAAAAATGAAATTTCTACTATATCATATCCTCTATCTTTGGTACTTCAACTTCCTGGGAAACACTAAATGGTAAACAAGGATATTTTCTTATGTATTAGAAGAATTCCATGATGCAAATCCTCCAGGATCAAATGCTAAACAAAACAAAACAAAAAAAGTGGGTATTTGGAAAATTTTCCATCAAGGTGATTGCTTTGTTTGCAAAGTTGGGTACCAAATTTGTAATTCTATTTTTGAATATCAGAAGCTGAATACCAACTAAGTCTTTCCCATTACATTTCCTTATAACACACACCTATTTCCCTTTAGACTTTGATGGCTAGGGAGAAGGTTATGTTTTCTAGAAAGCAAGAGATAAAAGAACATTAAGATTTTTTGTATTGCCATTATATATACAAGGTTATATTTTCCTTTTCTTTTTCAAGTGTCAACTCCTTGACAGTAGAATATGTTGTATATAGATTTTTCCCTTGTTATTAGATTTTTCCCCTAGTAACAATTAGGGGAAAAATAAATATATGACATAACCAAGAATTGTTGCCTTGGGACCTGATTCCTGGTAAAGAAATACTGATTGAAACAGCACTTGCACCCTCATTTAGGAATAGGATGTGCACAGGAAGAAGGAAAAGGAGGGTGGAAAAATGATTCTAGGAGTTCAGCTAAGGCAATGTGTAGGGAAAAACAGAATCAGTGTGCTCAGAGGAGACGTGTTTTTAAAAGTCAATAAGTAAAAATAAAATGAAGCTTACGTTAATTCATATTTGTGACAGTAAATTCACACATATTAAAAAAGAGATAGTATAGTGAAATACACTGTATGATACTATAATGACGGATACATGTCATTATACATTTGTCTAAACCCATACTCTGTACAACCGAGAGAGAACCCTAATGTAAACTATGGACTTTGGATATGTCAGTGTAGGTTCATCCATTGTAATAAATGTATCACTCCGTTCTAAAAGAAACAGTCTTGAAAAGAGAGAGAGGGAGAGAAAGAGAGATCATGTCCTTAAAACAAAGGTCAAAAAAAAAATCAGCCTACCCATCAGTCTAAGGATCTATAAATGATAGGTTGTGCTTTTATATTCTTCAACATTCAAATTTTGGGGCTTATTTTGAAGGGAGATTATTATGTAGAGATCTTTAGAGAGCACAAACAATTTCTCTGGTTATAAAAAGCATAATTCTGGGAAGCAGTACCAAGAGAGAACAGCCTGATCTGGTTTATAATAATATGTATGAGTAACGTACAAAGCAATTTTGTTCGGGAAAGAATATTTTTAAAATACACCTGCTGGAATAACCGAAATATCTCATTATGTTACCTTTTAATCACTAGGACTTAATTTTATTCAGAATATTGGTACTTTAACTCAGTCTACTTCCATTTACATTTCCATTGAAGTCAGGGTACAATGTGTATACTATGTATAATATCTGATGCTGGTGACAATTTGCTAGTAATTAGGCTCAAAAATGCCTGTTGATAATTATCTTTCAACATGATTAATACAGGAGGAAGTATTGTGAATTAGGTATAAATATTACTGGTTTCACAACAGAGAATTGTGTTTTCTTAATGATTTGCCATCCAATGCTCTTTTTTTAGAGGCGAGGAAATAGCACTATTTCCAGCAGACCACAGGCCATCTCATTGTGCCTGTGATATACTGGCTGTCTAAAGATCTTCCCTCAAATAAGCAACATATTTTCTTTTTAAAATGGATTGTTTTGAAATATTCAAAAATACATGTGGCACTAAAATATGAATACAATTTAAATCAGTTTATATTTTAAATAAATCCAAGTATTTTTGAAAAGTTATTTTTAATACTTCAAATTTGTTGGCACTTAGTTCATACTGACGACATTAAGTTTCAGATAAAAACTGTTCTGTTAAAAAAGAGACCAGGGGCTTCCCTGGTGGCGCAGTGGTTGAGAGTCCGCCTGCCGATGCAAGGGACACGGGTTCGTGCCCCGGTCTGGGAAGATCCCACATGCTGCGGAGCGGCTAGGCCCGTGAGCCATGGCCGCTGAGCCTGCGCGTCCGGAGCCTGTGCTCCGCAACGGGAGAGGCCACAACAGTGAGAGGCCCACGAACCGCAAAAAAAAAAAAAAAAAAAAAAAAGAGACCAAAACTTAAGGACAAGGCAGCAATCAATCTTAAAACTACCTATTTTTTTGCTTGTTTCCAAATAATAAAATTTTTATCATAATCTGTAATATCTATTTTAGTGATGTATACTCCAGAATTTTAGCAGGTAATAAATGTATGCATGTCTCTAGATAGCCATGTCTTTAATGATAGAACTTGTTCTCCATGAGGAAGAGTTTCCTAAATTTTAGGATTTTTTTTTCTCTCCCCCAACTAGTGTACTCTTAATATGTATTGGAAATTTATTATAGACTCTTACGGGTTTTTTAGAATAATATCACGGCCCTGCCAATTTATTAATAACAAAAGACAAAATGCATGCTTTATTGAGCATTTGCTATATGCTAGACACGCTAACAAATGCTTAATATGGCTTATCTTCTTTAATCCTTTCCTTATGGGATAGGTAAGCAAAAAAGTAGACAGATTCATTATGTCACTGTAGGTCTAATAAATAGTTGCACTATTTTGAACTTTATTCTTTCAAAATGTGTTTGTGATGTTGAAAAGTCAGTGTGAGAGTGGTGAAGGGGTGGGAATGTGGGAGCAGGTGTGGAGGGAGGAGAGAGAAGGCACTAAGAAGATAATAATGCTAGTGTTAGAAAACATCTAAAATCAGTGTGGACTTGGTGGCCTTGGAAGACTTCTGCCTTCTCTGCTAACGTTCAAGACATGATATCGCCAACAGATATGGAGCTCAACATCATTATCTAGATTTCCTTCCAGAAAGGCATTAGGTACTTTTATGCAAAACATTGCTTTCTCCATTTCGTAATGTGTTTTAGTGTGTGTGTATGTGTGTGTGTAATAAGGAAGTAAAAAACTTTACAATGCTTTCACTCTCCTCATCAGAAATTCAATGAGATACAATTCTATTATTGATGGAAAAACAGGATCTCTATCCTGCTTTAAATCATAGTCCAAATAAGGAATTTGGCCGTATGTATGTACATCAAAACCTCAACAATTCTCATGACCTTTCAGGCAGTAATTAAATTTCTCGAAATCTAAAATTTCAAAAAAAGATACCAAAATCAGACAGTTTTATATATTTAGTGTAAAGTGAAACACTGGCAAAAGGCTAAATGCTCACAACTGCAACATTATATATATATATTTATGTGTGCCATATATGTGATATCACGTATGTGAAAATTATATATAAATTTTTTTAGTCTTAAATCCATATAGTATCATATAATATTAGATGGAAAGCACAGGATTCAATACTGTATAAAAATTCAGATGGTCTTCATCATATAAAACAAAAAAAGTAAGGTAAGAGACCTACACCAACATCTTTGAGTGTTTATATCTGAATAATGGGAATGTTTACTTTTCCTGTGTTCTTGTTTTATTTACTTACTCCTTGCCATTTCTACAATGAGGATTTACTACGTTTATTTTTGAAAAACTAATGCATTTAAAATTACAAGCAACTTATCTTGCTGTCCCAGGTATACTTAATGAAACTAGATTTTTGAATTAAAAAAAGATTTTTTATTTTGAAGTTGATTAGATCTTTTAAAATTATTTCACAAATTATTTGCTGATGTCAATGATATTTTTGTATTTTAGATTCTACTTTAACAAATTTCAAAATCATTTAACAAAAATACATTTTAATAATCGAATTTATTCAAGACATAGGAAAATAACTTTTACTTAGGACAATATTAAAGAAGATATATTTAAATGGCTATCATAAATCAGAGAACTGGCTTCAAAAGTGTACATAAAAGTGCATAAGTAATATCTATACTGAGACTTAGCATTACTAAGTGCTCTACTATATCATTATAGAAAACTTCATTAGAAGAATACATGTTGGTCTGGTTTTGGATCCTGGATACTTCTTTAAACTTTGAGTCCAGAGAAGGGGGTCTATCAAGAAAGGAGTAGATTTTGAACTTGAATGTTGGAGTTATGCTGCCTTACCTTTTTACAGTGTGTTATGTTTTCAAAGCTCTTTTACATTCAATTTATATTATTCTTACAATACCACTGTGAGGTATACAGGCCAAATACTTAATGAAGTTTGAAGAGTTTTGTGACTTTCTCATAGCGCATAGGTCTCAAATCTATGAACAGAGGCCAGATCTTATAGTCCTGTATTTTTTAAAGTAACATCCTGTTTCTTTCTAAAGACAGTTCTTTAAACCCAGGCAAGGGAAAGGTTGTAGTCAATAGGATCTCACTGCATGAGTCAAGTTATGTCAGATGAGTGATCTTCTTTGTCTAAATATAGAATGAAAGATTAAAACTAGAAATTATATGCACATAAGCTTGTCTGTTTCCCTCTAGTTCCTATATCAGATCGCATGGTTCTCATCTGCTATTAGAGCGCAAGGTGCCTAGAGTATGTTTCCAGTTGTTCCTAGAGTTTGGAAACTAATAATAGTTTCCTAGTCATTATGCAGCCACAGAAAAACATTAACTAATATTTTGCCTCAGAACTCTCAATCAACATTTTACTCAGGCACTTCTGACACGCAAATTCATTAAAACAGTCTAAAAGGAGTGGGCACTTAAACAGCATGTTACGAAATCTATTCCTGGTCTTATGGAAAATGCATGTTGTATTCATACAGAAGTAAGGATACTAAGGTTACTGTAGTCAAAGTAGCCAGCCTTCTTCCTGATGCAAAGTAATAGGTTTGAATTTTGTTTTGTTTATGACCATTAAAACATTTCAACGAAATATCCATCACATATGTTGTTGAGTAAAATAGCCTTAGCCACAGACAACGCAGACACAAAAACAATGGTGCTTCTGAAATTTGTGAACAAGTAGGAGATGTCAGTCTTTACAAGTGCAGAACTTTATATATCAGTTTAATAAATTTCCAAATACCTTATGACTCCAGTGATTTGGCAATAGAGCTAATTACTCTAAGTATTTTTTTTCTTCAAGGCTTACTTCCTACTTTGACTCATTCAACTGAAACAATTAGATTCACCAAGAGAAATGGGTAATGTCTTTTCAAACCATATTTCCCATAACACTTAGTTTCCTGCAGCAAATCATTAAATAGTTAACAGATGCATTTAGTTTTCACTCTATACAATTTCAAGCAATTGTTTTGAAACAAGGGCAAAAGTAGTTTTTTTTTTCCCTTTTCTACCAAATATCTTCTCCTGCCCCAGTTAGACACACAGGTTATTAAAGAAATCACTTTGCTCCTGTGCAACTTGCATACTACTTTCTGTTTCAACATTTCTGAGGGGCGATATCAAATGCCATGAAAGGTCTTGGGGCAAGAAAGTTGAAGAGGTTTAAAGTTCACTCTGTGAACAAGGAAATTACTAACTGTTGATACATGCAGTAAAGGAACCATCCCTGTTAGTAAAGATTAGCATCCCACAATTATAATACCTAGGAAAATATATGCTCCAGAATTGACAAATTATCCAGAACGCCCCCCCCCCCAACTTCCTTTTGTTTCATCCCTAAAATATAAAGCAAGCATACTTCAGTGACATGATTTTTTTTCTGGCACCTTTCCACAGCCAATTCCATTCATGCAGAAAAAGGATGAAATTCCATCATTCGAGCATGACATCTCAAAATTCAAACTTAATGAGAGCTTTGGCAGCTTCTGTCGAAGGCAGACAGTGATTAACAAAACACTTCAGAGTACAAGGCACAGCAGTGCTCAAAGAAAACAGTGATGATCTCCACTTAATTGTAGAAAAGCCCAAAGCATCTGCCAGCCGAGGAGAGCTAGAGCCATAAGGAGCTATTGCTCAGATAGGCTGTCATCTCCAGAGATCAACAACCATATGCTCAGCTCAAGCACAAACTCCAAAGAAGTTAATTTTCTGACAAAATACAGGAATAAATATGACATTCAAACAAGTGTGCTCACCCATCCTGAACACACGTTCATCTGCACGCATCAGATTTATGCATCATTTAAACACAAGCAAATATAATTTGTTTGGAACACAAACATTGCTGCATGGATACAGGTATAATTAATCTTTGTCTGCTCCACAGGTTCTTGTGTTCTACTGGTTAACCACGCTTTCAACAAACTTCTGATGAATGGAGAAGTCACTTGTTGCTTCATACCTAAACACACACCACACTTGTTCAAGCTCTTGAAATCAATGCAAATTTTTTAACACAAGATGAAAAATTAGCCTTATTATTGCTACGATTTGAAGTGTGACATACACACACAGAGAGAGATCTATCTTCCTGTCTATCATTCATCTATCTATCTGTGTATCTATCTATCTGTCTATCTAATCTATCTATCATTCTACCTACCTATGAAAGCAAAGCTGAGATCTTGACAAAACATTTCTGAGATATACTGCTTTACTTCTCTCTCTCTCTCTGAAATCAAAACTCTCTCTCTCTCTCTCTCTCTCTCTCTCTCTGAAATCAAAACAGATCTTGGCAAAACATTTCTGGGATACCGCTTTGCAAATAGAAGCAAGGTTTTCCCCCTGAGAGGTGGACATTTCCAGGATAAAATCACCAGAGAAATTGTTTGTTAGTACCTGTGGTCATAATGTATTCTAGTCGAAAATAACACAAGGTAAAAACAAGAAAATAAGTGAGAAATGGGTGTTGTACATAAGGGCTACAAAAAGTTAAAAAATAAGAGGTTGCCTTCTAAGAAGGAAAAACCCCCATGTTCTCCCAACATTGAGAGGTGGAGATTCCTCTTGAGGTAATACTTCCCCCAAAAATGCAAAATGTAGCATCAGGTAGACTAGATTCAGCAGGCTATCAACTGTGAATGTCTTGAAAACAGGTGTTTGATTTAGCATTTGCACACTAACCAAATGGTAGTTAATTTTTCAGAGGTGAATAATCATATTCCTTATAAAAACTAAAGTATCTGATGGCAAAAAAGGGCTTCAGTAGCAAACCTAACTCCTATTTTAAAAAACACTCCTAATGCCCTTCACAAAAAAGGAATTCAATTTCTCCTTTGTTTGTATCATCAGCATCTTCCAAGGTTGCACACTGAAACTTAAGTGTTAGCTTATTTTCTAATCGTAGCCACTCTCCCCACGTTGAAGTTACAGTGGAAAATGTCACATTGTCATGTCCATGTATAAGCTTTGTTAGAGTCTGAGTTATCTTGTAATTTTGATGTTATTGTGCCATCATTTTAAAATATTTTAAATATTTTATAATATTTAATATTTTAATATTAAATTTAAAATATTTTAAAATATTTAAATATTTTAAAATATTTTCTCTGATTATAGAAGTAATTTATTCTTAAAATAATTTATAAAATGCACGTAGATGCAAAGAGGCAGTCTGAATCATCTTTAAAGCCACAATCAGCAAAAACAAACCAAACCAAACAAAACAAAAACTGGTTAATTTTGATAAATTTTCCTAATATATATACATGTATGTAAAAAATGCCAAGCCATTAAACTCATATTAAAATATGTTTATATGTTTATTTTTTCTCCCTATACTATACTCTGAACTTTAAGCACTACTCATATAATTATATAGATTTGAAAACATTTTTAAATGGCTAATTAACATCCCATTGCATCGATGGACTTATTTTACCATGACTTATTTAACCACTTCCCTCTTTGGAGTTTTTCTAATTATTTGTGATTATAAAACGGCACTATAATGAAATTCATTATAAAAGTATTCTTAAATTATTTCAACTGGAGTTTCAAGATCAGTTGATATGATTTTTAAAATTTTGATATGTGCTATTAAATTTTCCTCAAGAATATTGATGACAAATCAAATGTAACCAGATATACATGAAAATTAGCACTTAATGGCATCTTCATTGATAGATATTCCTTTTAACTAAACCATGTTCTAGATTATTATATCAAAAAGAAAAGGGTTTCTTTGGAACAAAATTGAATATGATAAAATTGATTTAAATGCTTCTAAATTAAGGTGATTTGGGTAGAAGGAATATTTACAAATTAAATTTTAAGTGGAAACTATAAGAATATTCGTAATTTCAATTAGAATTGAAATGGTATGGATTTGTGGTAAAAAATATACTTTTTACTTTATGAATGAGATAATAGAGGAAATAAAAGTCTATAAATAAACAAAAATAGAAAAGGCAACAAAAAATAATTCAAAGACAAAAGAAATACTTCTGACCCATAAGTACAGTTTATCCCTAGATCAAAAATATATATGGCTGGGCCCGTGAGCCATGGCCACTGAGCCTGCGCTTCCAGAGCCTGTGCTCCGCAACGGGAGGGGCCACAACAGTGAGAGGCCTGCGTACTGCAAAAAAAAAAAAAAAAAAAAATATATATATATATATATATATATATTTAAGACTTTTACACACTTTTCAAGTCTGTCTTCAAGCATGCACATACGTCTCTTGAATAACTCTGTTTGAACATTCTGAATCCTTAATCTACTGCAGTAACTTTTCCATCAAATTTCATAAAATAAAATGTTCTACACCTCACTGCTTCTATTCCCTCACCATCCTCATCCTGATTAGCTGATTTGACTTCCATCCCCCCTATTCCACTGAAAACACTTTTCTAAGCACATCATTAATTTGTCTTGCTGGGTGTCTTTGGTTTATTTCTCTCCTTCTTTCTCTTACCTTTGTATTTCCTTCTTCTTGAAACTATTTTCTAATATGTCGAACATATTCTACCCCCTTCCTTTGCCCCTATTTTTCCTTCCTCTGAGAATGACCTCTCCCTCTTTTCTATCCCCAAACTGCTTTTTTTTTTTTTTTTTTTTAGAAATAGCAAAATCAACACTTGCTCCAAAAAGCCTTCTGTCATGGTTGGGACTCTAAAGAATTCATGGCACACATTTGGCATTGATAACATATCACCTACTACTACTCTTTTATGAACATGTTTTAACTCTCACAATAAATTTTAAACTGCTTGAAGGGAGAAGGCCTGAGGATCTTATATTTATGCATTTATTTGCCTATTATTTCATCCTTGTCAAAGAAGCCATACTATCAGTAGAGTCCAACTGTCTTATAAGGACCAGATGACTCTAGTATCTCTAAGAGTCTATAATTAAAACTGTCTCCTCTGCAGTCATTCCTACTCCTTTCTGTGTCATATGATGTTTATTCTATCATTCTGACATTACCATGAGCATTCTCCCATGAAATACTGAATTTTAAAATACCTAACATAATGTCTAGAATATAACAAATACTCAATACTTTGATACTGCACCCTCTCTCTTGCTTCAATTCTCAGTCCTTATCACTTCATTTTCTGTAGAAAACTGCCATTTCTTGGCCTCTAAATATCTGACTTATCTTCCTGTTTGTGGGAATCTCTCTCCCACATTGTGTTGTACAGTCAGTTCTGATCTAACATGGCATATCTGTTCCTAAAAATTGCCATGCTATGCAAAATTATACAATAAAATCACTTGACTTTTGGGGAAAATGGGGTAGGAGCACAAATTCATCAGTGACACACTTAAAAATTTTTAAACCTAACAAATATAATAGCACAGTTTTACACATCAAGTGATTAAGAAATTCATAAATAGTTCAATAAATATGGTACTTTACCTTGACAAACACCTGAAGTTTGCTCATGAGTGAGGGTAGGGATACAGCATGTGAGTTAGTGGGAAGTGGCAGGAGGACAATTACCTGAAGCAGGATAGAACACTGTAACACCAGATGTGGATGGCTGTGACTCATAATACTCAGGTATCTGGTGAACTCAGGTATCTGGTAGATGTAGAAGTTTGTTTGTGGGTGGGTAGGTGGGCGTGTTTTGTGTATTCCTAAATGGCTCAGGTCAGTTGAGTAGTTTTCTGCATTCACCTAGTCTTTCTCACAATCATAATTAAAGAAACATGAAATGTTCATTATGCTCAAACTGTCCCCCAACATATCAATTGAAATTTGTGTTTTCAAAGTAAGTGTTATATCAGAAATGCATGCACATACCACATTGATACGGGCTTTTCTATCCCAGTTTCTGAATGCCCCAAATATTGCCAGCTTTGTGTAAAACTCAGAACAAGAACAGCCTCTTCAAATATTCCAGGTTCAATACAAACATTTCTGTCATTTGGTCCTTTGAACCAGTGGGTCTATTGGTGCCCCCATAGCTGTGGTGGGTTGGGCTGCCATCTGGAGCTTATTATATACAAAAGATAATCACAATATCTTTTAGGGTTTATAGCAAAATTATGTCTTCTTCTGCAAATAGCTGTTTTCTTTTTGAGAAATAACTCGTGACTTTTCCTACCTTTCACTGTTAAACAACAGATAACCATATGCCCGGACCTGATTAGTGTTAAAGCCATAAACTCACAGATGTAGCCAACATCCATTGATTGTCAAGTGAAAGTTTTACTTATTGTAAAGGCCAGAAGTGCCTGAATGTGTAAGTTTCAGGAAAACTTGACTTACACTCTCAACATGACAATTCTTGCCATGCTTCTATCAATTTCTTAATCCACACTTATGGATTCATAACTATGATTAGTTACCTGAGGAGGAAAAATCTGAATTTGGTTTATAGCTGGCTTCGTACCATATGCTAGCCCAAACTAGAGTGTACCCTAAGGGCAAGCCAGGAAGAATAGAAAATAAAATCTTCTTTACAGTAGATCTTTGTATGACACATCTCATTGTCCTCTTTACCTGGAAGGATAAATAGTCTGATTTTATACAATACAAGGATATACAATACACGGATAGTCGCTAAGCTCTGGTCAGACGGTCAGAGATTCAAAATATTTGAAGATTAATAACAAACTGGTTTAAGAGAAGGTATCTGGGTAGATCTATTGAAATAGTTTCAGAGTGGAAAGATGTTTTTATCCTTGAATGCTCACCTCCATTGTCACAGAGGTTCTCAATAATCAGGCAAACAAGATACTACTTTTTGTGAATGCCATTTAGCCTCTTTTTCCCAGTATCCTGCTTAAGCCAGTACTTTCAAAATGGGCTAACAAATAAAGTGCCAGTATGGCAAAGGCAGAGGCTAGATATGAGCCCAATTAAATGAACTCCCCTTCACCCAAATTGATATGGCTACTACCCTGCTAAGTGTCAGGATGCCAACATGATAGATCAATCTAAAGCCAATATATCCCTAAAATCAAGCATCCACTTGATGGCTTGCTCATTACACTAAACTATTTCCAGCAGAGACTCGGCTGACTGGAACAAAACCACTTTTTCTGGATTTGGACTTTTCTTCTCTACCTACCGTGTTTCTGCCAGCAAAATCATCTGGTTTCTTACTGGATGTCTCATTCATCATCATCAGGGACTCTACTTTATAGTTAAGGAAGTAGGTAAAGGACTGATGCCTACAAGTTTCATTGTTCTTACCATATCAGTTACAGAAATAGATGAACTTATAGAACTGAAAGATGGTCTACCAAATGCAATGGTGTCAATAGGTAGACAATGCCTTGAGCCGTTGAACTGCTGTCCTACATGATGAAATGGCTGCCCTGAACCAGCAAAAATATATGAAAAAATGGAGTTGCTATTTACTGAGAAGGGACAGACTGCAGAAGGAGGAAGTATAATAGAGAGTTTCAGGATTTCTGTTTTGACATTTTGAATTTGAATTGTCTATTAAATATCAGTGTGTAGACTTAGAGAAAAAGGGGTCTAGGAAAGATTTATATGAGACTCATCAACAAATAGATGGTATTTAAAGCTAGTAGACTAGATGAGCTCACCCAGGCAGCGAAAGTTGAATAAATTAGAAGTGGTCCAGTGATCTTATGGCTCTCTGGAACCAACCAAGGAGACTAAAAGAAGCAGCCACTAGGCAGGGCAACCAAGAGAATGGTGTCTTGGAACCTAACTGAAAAAACTTTCAAAAAGAAGAGGGTAATTAATTATGTCATAAATGCTACTGCAAAGCCAAGCTGAAAAATTATCATTACATTTTGCAACATGGAGGTCACTGTTGCCTATGACAACAGCTGTTTCAGTGGATTGATAGGAGCAAAATCCTGATTGGAATGGGTTTGACAGAGCTTGAGAGGAAAATTCTTGGTAATAAATATATATGCAATTTTTGAGGAACTTTACTGTAAAGGAAAGTGGTTGGTTATAGAAATAAGGATAAACTTATGCCATGATAATCAAGGGAAGGTAGAACATAAATACTACATATGCAAATGCATTAACAGGCATGGGAACCTGTTGGAAGTTCTCTTCTGATTCTTCCCTGCTTCTGTTTTCACTGTGAAATAGGTAGCAAGGTCATCCACAGAGTGTGATGATATGGACCTGCTATAATAAGTTTAAGGGGAAAAAAGAAAATGTGAAATAGTGGTCAAGCACAGGGGAGGAGTGTGGGAAATGGAGTTGCACCGAGGAATGGAGACCAGTCACCTTGCATGTATTTTTCTCTAGTCTCTTTCAGCTCTTCCTGCAGGTTCATGGAGTAAGTAGAGAGTTATTTATAAAATGAGCTGAGGATTTGCTAAGCCAATAAAGATGTAGAGATAAGCAATAGTAAAGATGTAAGGGGGTTGACTATGATAATGGCCCATGTGATCTAAACCAGCAGAAGGAAAGTGAGGATCATGTGTAGCTCACCCTGCTGGAAGGAGTTAAATTCCTTAGTTTCTGCTCTATTCATCTGGGCTCCTAACAAACACAGTTTTTTATTGTCATTTACATATTGTTTTGTGTATCTTGAGGAGTAAGTTCTTTCGAAAACCAACAGCATGATTCTGATAGCAACTCAGTAATAAATAAGTGATCACTGACTACTAGCTTACTGTTTGAAATAGTCATTTATTCAGTCATTCCATTTCTGATCCCCAGAGAAGAAGAAAAATTAGGTAGTGGGCTTAACTGTGTAGCAAAACATTTTCAAGAGATAAGAGAGAAGAGGATAAATCATGAGGTTTGAAATCACATAGACCTGGGTTTGAATTCTGGCCCAGCTGCTCATAAGGTTTCTGTCACCAAAGCAGGTAACTAAACTTCTCTGAACCCGAGTTTCCTCATCTTCAAAAGGAAGATAACACCAACAGTTAGCTTTGCAGTGAATATTAAATAAGATAACATTACTTAATACCTTGTAGGCCAGTTTAATTTTAAAATGTACTTACTTTTTTCCGCTGTCAGTTGATATGCCAAAATTGTATTATCTGATATGCTAGTTTCCCTGGGTACTGTGTAATAAAGTGATTCCACGGTCAAATACATTTTAAAATGCTGTGTCAAACAAGGGTAAACAGTTTTCTTGACTGTAGAACTTCTCAGAGGGTTTGATAGGTTAATATACTTTTGTAATTTGAGAAAGTGTTATAACATGCAAAGTATCCCATAAGTATTTGACAGAAGAATCCATTCCATTTTTCCCAAATATTTAAATGGCCTACTATTTCACAAGATGTACTATTGGGAGAAACTGTTTTAGACATTTCTCTGCCTGAATTTCTACTCGGAAAAGTCATTCAAGGATAGCCAAGCTCTATATACTCTATTTGGCAGAGCTAATGGCATTTTCAAAGGCCATGCCATACTTTTAAAGATCTAGCATAGTTATTTTCCAGGGGAAAAAAATTCTGCAGCCTCTTGAGGAATCTAATTTTAAGTATAGCCTTTTCCCTAGCTAAATCCTCTGTATTTCAAGTTCCGTCAGCTTCTTCTTACTCAAGACAATTTTGTCACCATAAGTATTTTGTCACACCCATAAAATTTGAAAGTTGGAATACAGATCATTTATTCCTTCATTTTTTTGCTATCTCAATGAGTTTTCATATAGCATAATTTATTAAACTATTTTTATTCTATAATACATCTAACTAAATTTTTGTAATCAAATTATATCGTATCTTACACAGAGAAAACAAGTCAGCTACTACCTGGATATATAGTTGTTGAAGGAGATTTTTAAAAAAATCCCCCAAATGGGGAATAGTTATAGAACTATATTGGAAAAAGAATACAAGTACCTTGTCTTTTTTATCAAAATAATGTCATTCATTAAGCAAGTACATGAAAAACAGTATTTTTAAAAATTGAAACTCATTTTTCTGTTTCCCTTATTCCCTTCTGGAATTTACCTCATTGTGCCAGTAAAGACCAGAAAGTTACTCTGCCTGCATCTCCCTGATCTTTTATACAGTTAACCAAGAAGTGAACAAATAGCAAATAAAAGATCATCACTTTTTTACATAATCATTTTTTCCTAGAATTGCACACAAATCTGTGGTCTGCCTTAACCACTGAAAATTGACATTTCCCATATCCTCAGGTTAGTGTGACATTAACTGGAGCATCACATTCTGCTAGTATCTCTTTCCCTTATTATTTTTATGCATTTTATGCTATTTTTAAAGTCATGCTGTTGAACATGTCATGACTGAATATGAATGAATCCAAATATCAGCTCTTTTAATATGAATACAAATGTCAGATTGCAGGCAAGCCCTCCCTGCTTGAATTTGATAACAGAGAATGGGTCCCATGTCCAGCCAATGCTAGAATTCTATCTCAACCAGGTGTCCTTATAAAAGTACAAGCATAATGGTATGAGCATAATTTTAAACAGATTCAGGAAAACATAAATGTTTCAGGTTAATTTTGAGAGGAAAGTAAAGCTTCAAATCTATATGATCCAGTATCAACCTAAATATGATATGAAGGAAAATATTAACTGGATCTTCCCAGGTAATTTAATTATCAGTTTCAGATTATTAGTGACTAGTCTGAATGGGATAACTTGAAAATAAAATAACATTAGTTCCTTCTTTTTTGTTATTGGATTTTACATTTATTCTCCTTACTGGGTAGTACCTATAGCCAAGTCGTTTAGATTTTCAGTAATCCATTTCAAAAAGTGACCACAGGTGACAGGGAGCCTTTTGACATTCATCTTTTACAATTTTGATCCCAACAGTTGTTGAAGGAAATCACTGAAACTTAGGTGACCCCGGGGTCTGGGGCCCTTTGACACAACATATTTAGTGCATCAAACACAGGTGCATGCCAACCTGATTCTAATTATCTTGATTGCTAGAAAGAATATCTTTTTACTTCATTTCAGGCTAACCTTCATTTTGCCATTCAACTGAAAATAATAATACTTAATGTGAGCTATATAAAGACTTATTTTGCCTTTGCAGCATCCTGTGCTCTGAGCAATGCCAATCCATACTTCTTTATTTGGGCAAATCACTTTCTCTTTGAGTGTGTGGAAGAACCCCAGCAGAGGGAAGGATACTTAACAGAGTCACAGTATATAAATAGCTCTGCTGAGAGCATTACAAAGGCTCTGTTGTGCTATCACACAGCAAAGCCAATAATATACAATATGAAAAATCCCTGCCAAGTGCATAGAGAATACAGACAATGTTTGCCATTTCTCTGATCGGCTGTTTGTTATGTGTTGCAAGAGTTTATAGCCAGAGAGTCAGAAAAGTCTACCACACCCCAAAGTCTTTCTATTAGAACAACAACAACAACAACAACAACAACAATATAAGCCATAAACACACGCACACAAACACATGTGTGACTTGAAAGACATCAGGACAGCATTAACAACAACAAAAAAACAGTGGGTGGGAGTGGAATTGAAATGCAAACATTTCTATAGAAAGAGAAATGGAATTTTCACAAAGCACCAAAGCCTTGTATAACCACTTCCTTGAAGATGTCCTCTGTTTTCTGAAAGCACATCAATCCACAGATTTGTAAAAGAGTTAGAACATCAAGATTTTTAAGGAAAAATCATACTTTAAAAAAGCACATATGAATTGACTACCTTCTTGAAAATAAGTAAAACAAAGCCATTTTATTTGCCACGAAAAGTTAAAATTTTATTTTCAGAAGATGGACTTAAAATATGGCTCAGATGCATAGCAAGAAAATAAGATACTTGAAAGCTACGACTTAAGATTCTCTTTGACTTTATCTGCTGTATTTGAAGATGTGGTCATCAAATACACATTCAGGGCATTTTGATTTTTACTACTTTCAACAAACATTTTCAATTTTTTATGAGAAAGTTTTTCATGGAAATTATATTATTATATTTTACTATAATGCCCTAAAATATAGATAACATTGCAGTCAGATCTTTTAAAATTTCTCTTGCCTTCTCACCCCATCTCTCCTTGGTCTCCTTTACTGTGATTCTTCCCTGTCTTATTTCACCTACAGTTCTCTGATGCCCTCTTTTCTCTTCCATTTCTTTCTTTTTTCCAGTCACTTCTAAAATCATTCATAACCCTTCTTTTGCTTTTATCTTTATTTGACATAAACCTACTTCTGGATTTCTCTCTTCTTGATTTCTACCACCACCCCCAAAAGCATGAGGCAGCACTAGAGATTTCTTTTGAAATAATACTTTATCAATTTTCTCAAGTTGTGGAGAGCAAAATGTTCAAGCTAAACTATTCCAGCATATGCAAAATTCCTTTAGTGGAATCCAATCATACATTATATTCCAGTTCAAAATTCACCTCCACTGTGAAATCTTTCTCTCCTTAGGAAAAAATATTTGCTTTCCTATCTGTCCCCCAAAGAACTGTATACATGACTCTACTTTGGAACTTATGTTATCTTATAGAAAGTTGTCTACATATTCATCTGGCCTAGTAAAATCTTGATTGGAAGATATATGGCTTATATATCTTCTTATTTCCTATATACAAAATGATATCCTAAACCCAGCAGGTCCTCAATAAACAAAGCTTAAAGAAACACATACACCCAAATTGTTCTGAGTTTATAGCCCTGCTTTCTATTTATTGGGGAAGTCACTTAACCTATACAAACTCAGATTCCTAATTTGCAAATTTACTTCCTAAGGTGGTGAAATAATGCCTTTAAGGCACTTAGCACAGTACCTGGCAGCACATAGTAATTGCTCAATTTGTGTTAGCTGTTGCTTCTTGGGAAGGTGGACCTCTCCTAATATCAATAGTTTTGATGTGGTTGTAATTTCTTTTAAAATAAAACTGCTAGAACTCTCCCAAACACTTTTTTATGGCCAACATCATCCTACAAATGTGCTGCTGGATGTCTCATTAAATGATATATAGATTCCCTAAAGGTGAAGTTGAGGACTTGAAACTTTTTTGTAATGGGCATCACGAGGGAGTAGGAACTCCAGATGGTTCACGGCACAGCCAGCTGTCCAGGGAGCATTGCTTGATGAGAGCTCTGGCCCAGCAGAGTGAAAGGTAAAGGCCCATCTGAAAGTCTGGCTCAGTGGCCTAGGATAAGACTGCATGCACATCAAATATGAGACCCATCATTTGATCCACTCATGAATCATTTATTATTACCCCATTCAATGTATTGCATGATTGTAAATTCTACTACATTGAAGAACAAACTAGCTAAGTCTTGCTTTGTATATAATCATCTTTTTCTGGAGAAATCTTATTTTCTTCCTAGTACCCTTAAAGACAAAAAAAGTCACAGTCTAAACTATACCAAGAACATGATATAGATTCCTGGTGTTCTGCCTGAAATAAATATATCTATCTATACAACAAATGATTTCTTGACACATTGTTCCTGAAAGGCTGTTGTTTGTACTATGGGTAGACATGAGAGAAAGCTTCAGAGATTTTATTTCTTTCTGGCAATTAAAAAAATTTCACTTTCACTTCTTGCTGCTCATATCCAACTGCTTTTTCAAAAATAAATCTCAAAATTTCCCTAAATACTCAAATTTCTGAAACTGCTTAAAAGAAAAGAATCTAGGTTGTTTCCTCCCCTTAACTGTCTTAAATACACGGACCTTGGTTTAGATATTACCCATATCTATTCTTTTCCACTCATCTTTGTCTATTTCTCTACTCTGTACTTCTATCAAGTTTTTGTCACAAAGGATGCTACTTTGCACTTATATCAACTGAAACTCATCCCAATTGTTTTGTTAGATCATTTTCCTATTTCTTCAAGGTCATTTTTATTTTCACTGTTACTTCTCTCAACCAAGCAGCCCTTACAATAGATCTGAAGTATGCAGTTACCAATACATTTGAAAAAAGTGCTTGACTACTTTCCCTCTTTATCTGAAGTACCTACACTTCCAGGAACATCAGGCACTACCCTTGTCGTTTTCCAAGTCTCTAAATGGGTTTTCTCCTGGCTTTACCTTCCTTCTTATCCAGCCTAGAATCCTTAGACAGTGTCTTAAGTTTTTCTCTTGCTAGCACCTTTAGGATCATACTTCCTGTGTCCCTGTGCTACAAGTATTTAGCCCTGGATAAGCCCAGTCATCCACTCTCTACATTTCTACATACATACTGAGCAGTGCTAGAAAAAAATCACAGAAGCATGTCATTTGGTACATTTACAAATATATAGCTTCTGATTTTAACAATGCCCTCTAGGTTGATAAGTAATTTTAAATACATTTTACTAGTACCCTTTTCCATTTCTAGAGTATTTGTCCAAAGTTTTATTATTCCTTGGAAACCAGTATTAAACTTTTACTTACTTACTCCCAATGTATATTTGCCTCTTATTTTGAAAACCAAGATCATCTGGAATTTATTTCCTCAACTTCCTGCCTCTTACCTTTAAAAAGAAAAATGATTTACTCCTAAAACATTATAACCTCATCCCATGCTGCCTCCAGGAAAAAAAAAAAATAGCCCTACTCCTATTCAAAAATAGACCTTTTCCTCCTATCTAGATCTGTGGTACTGCTGAGTGATTAATTTTTTACTGATCAAAATCATAATAGAAAAGAAATAAGGAGTTTTTCATAAAGCATTTAATATCAAGGACCACGTTAATTCTGAGGGATACACTTCTACCTCACTCATCTTCCACTGAAAAAGAAAAAGAAGTAAGATTAAAAACATATATATTTCTTATTTACCCACTCTTTATATCAGACCTTTTTCTTTTTTATTTCTTGTTTCTTTAGAGTCAAGCTTCTAAAGGAATAATATACATCCGCTGTTCAAATTCCATAATTCCCAGTCACTTCTTAACCACTACCATTTGATTCCTATTCATTAAAGTTGCTTTTGTTAAGGTAAGTAACCACCTCCTTAATCATAAAAGCCAAGGGTCACATTTAAGTTCTCATTTTCTTTGATTCCGAAGATGCCTTTGGCACTATTGACCATTCCCACAGCTTTGAAAGTTTTTCCTCCCTTTGATAATTCAAAATTCTTTTGTTTCTCTACTTACTTTCTGACAACACTATTTGTCCTCCTTTTGGAGCTCTGCCTTATCTACAAGGGTCTTAAATTTTGATGTTCCTCCTGTGCTCTCTTCTTAGTTCATTCTAGTCTCACATGACTCACTTTCTGTGTAATCTCATTCCTATTCTTGATAACTTCAAATAATCTGGATCTTGACAGATATTTTTATAGAGCTATAAATCTGTTTTTAACTTCTCATTATGCATTTTTATCCATACATCCTGTTAACCTTCAGTTAAATGTGCTCAAGTTACAAGTCCTTTTACTCTTACATTTTCTCTCTCCATACGTTCTATCAAAATGGTGCTACCCTTGAACTAGCTGTCCAAGTCAGAAACTGCTTCTCCCTTCCTTCCACTCTCCATCCAGTCAGTTAGCTAAACCAACTTGCAAATTTCTCTTTTCTTCTCAATTCTGATGAGCACCACCTTAACCAGTTTCCCTTGATTTCATCATTATGGCCTTCATTAAAGCCATATCATTCTAACTGGAAACTCTTTCAAAATGCACCTGGAATGATCTTTCTAAAACTGGCATGGTTTCTACAATCTACAAGATGTGGAGCATTTTTTCACTAATTATTAGAGAAATGCAAATCAAAACTACAATGAGGTATCACCTCACACTGGTCAGAATGGCCATCATGAAAAAATCTACAAACAATAAATGCTGGAGAAGGTGTGGAGAAAAGGGAACCCTCCTACACTGTTAGTGGGTATGTAAATTGGTAAAGCCGCCATGGAGAACAGTATGGAGGTTCCTTAAAAAACTAAAAATAGAACTACCATATGACCCAGCAATCTCTAGGCATATACCAGGAGGAAACCATAATTTGAAAATATACATGCAACCCAATGTCCAGTGCAGCACTACTTACAATAGCCAGGACTTGGAAGCAACCTAAATGTCCATCAACAGAGGAATGGATAAAGAAGATGTGGTACATATATTCAATGGAATGTTACTCAGCCATAAAAAAGAACAAAATAATGCAATTTGCAGCAGCATGGATGGACCTAGAGATTATCATACTGAGTGAGGTAAGTCAGACAGAGAAAGTGAAATGTCATATGATATCACTTATATGTGGAATTTAAAAAACAGGTACAGGGCTTCCCTGGTGGCGCAGTGGTTGAGAGTCCGCCTGCCGACGCAGCGGACACGGGTTTGTGCCCCAGTCCAGGAAGATTCCACATGCCACGGAGCGGCTGGGCCCGTGAGCCATGGCCTCTAAGCCTGCGTGTCTGGAGCCTGTGCTCCGCAACGGGAGAGGCCACAACAGTGAGAGGGCTGCGTACAGCAAAAAAAAACAACAACAGAAAAACAGGTACAAATGAACTTAGTTACATAACAGAAGTAGAGTCACAGATGTAGAAAACAAATTTATGATTAGCAGGGGATAAAAGGGAGGAGGGATAAATTGGGAGATTGGGATTGACACATACACACTACTATATATAAAATAGATAACTAATAAGAACCTACTGTATAGCATAGGGAACTCTAGTCAATAGTCTGTAATGACCTATATGGGAAAAGAATTTTTAAAAAGAGTGGATATATGTATAACTTATTCACTTTGCTGTGCACCTGAAACTCACACAACATTGTAAATCAACTATACTCCAATAAAAATTAAAAAACAACAACAAAAAATCTACAAGATGAAGTCATGCTCTTAACCATGCTTTTCAAAGCCCCTGCCTCTCTTGTCATATTTCTCAGCACTCTTACACATCTTTCTCATGCTGCCTTACTAGACAACTTAGTGCACCCATCATGCCTTATGGTGGGCACATGTGTCCCTCTTGCTGCAATGTCCTTCTTTTTCTCCCAAATTCTTGAGCAACCTTCAAGATAGAGCTGAAAGTTCTCTCTGATACCTCTTTGGTTTCTTTTAGAGTGTCTGTTAAGGGATTGCTTACTTGCTTTGTTCAGCACAGGATTATAAGCTTCTTGACTAGGAGGAGTTTGCCTTTTTCATCTGGTATGGAACCTGGTTTGTTGCAGCCACTTAACAGGTGTGCACTGGTAAATAGTACTTAGCCACACTGTAGTTTTTCAAATATCCTGTCCTCCCATTTAGAAAAGTGTGAATGGCAACGAAAACCTAATTAATTCAAAAATACTTTTTATTCTTAAATTTTAGTATTATAACCATATTTTATTAGACTACTCACAGATCTAAATCTTTTCTTCTTATGGAAGTTTAGAAAACGTGTAAAATATGTGACTCGGTCTTTGGTATTCTCATAGGTCCCTATTTCAGTGTCTCTCCCCTCTTTGACAATGCCCCCTCCCCGAGCACCCAGACACTATCCCCCACCTCTCCAGGCACCCAAATCATATTTCTGAAGTTAGCAGAGTAATAGCGTAATAAAGATTGAAGTTACACTCCTTCATGATAACTTTTATTTAAACAAGGCACTTTAAAAGACCAAAAAATATTCAGGACCCAAAGGAATTATACTCACATGTGCATTTTAGACTCTGAATAACAATTGGTGGAACTGTTTTTGTTTCGGGGAATGGTGTGAGAAGAGAAAACTATTTAATGCCGCTTAAATATAACAACTACTCATAAGACCAGATGTATTGTTAATTTCCTGGAAAACACATCAGAACTGGTTTGAAGACAGGCCTTTAGCTTGCTTTTTAAAAACTAATTTTATTTTCTTTTTCAACACAGGAAATTAGGATTCAATGATATGCTGCTGAGCACAGAAAATATCATTCGGGAACCAACCAACGAACACAACTCACGAGGTGATGAGCAAGGGATTAGGCGACGTAGCGTAGTAAGCTTAAAGGAGTTTAGAAAGAAAACCGAAAAAGGAGCGTGCTTAAGAATACCTGGGGGACTTCCCTGGTGGCACAGTGGATAAGAATCCGCCTGCCAATGCAGGGGACACGGGTTCGATCCCTGGTCCAGGAAGATCCCACATGCCGTGGAGCAACTAAGCCCGTGCACCACAACTACTGAGCCTGCGCTCTAGAGCCCACATGCCACAACTGCTGAGCCCACAGGCCACAACTACTGAAGCCTGTGCGCCTAGAGCCCATGCTCCGCAACAAGAGAAGCCACCGCAAAGAGAAGCCCACACCACAACAAAGAGTAGCCCCTGCTCACCGCAACTAGAGAAAGCCTGCGCACAGCAACAAAGACCCAACACAGCCAAAATTAAATGAAATTAAATTAAATCAAATCAAAGAAAAAAAAAAGAAAAGAAAAGGATACTTGGTCTCCAAGAAGTGTTAACTGGTGTTTACTTGAACACATACTTGGAGTGGGGCTGGAGGAGCAGGAATAGTTTTTGAAAACTTTTATACAAGTTATTTTAAGCTATTAACCACACTTACTCACTGCTTCATCAATTCACAAGAAAAAAATTCAAAGATGAATAACATTTAAAGTAAGATAAATGAAAAAGGGGCAGTATCTTGAATCTATCATTGACTAGTTCCCATGCTTGTAAACCAGATTTTGGAATAGGAGTATAATTATTAGAAGATTTTTATGTTTCTCTTCATTGAGCTGAGGATCAATAGCATATAAGTTGAGGGGAGAATTTTCCCAGAGTTAGAGAGTTTTAGTAAATATCAATTTGCCAAGCCCTGGTGGAAATTTGAATTGCTATTTACAGATATGGAAAGTAAAAAGGAAAAAATTCTATTCTTCAAAAGTGTCTTTGAATGTTGGATACTTGATAATAAATTTCAGGTTGATTCAAAATTATTTAAATGATAAATATATTTTTAAACTCTGGTCTCAAGAAATAGTTTTTAAGTTATATCTCTATCCTATTAATCACTGTGACCCCAATCTCCAGAAAAACATCTAACATGTAATGGTACTCAGTAAACAGTTCCTAAATAAATGGTGTAATCCATAAAGTGCATTGATTTGGGCCGCTAATATTAATAAGGTTTAAATGTTTATTGAGAGCTTACTATGCACCAGGCATTGGAACAGGGTTTTCTGTGTAATATCTTTTTTAATCCTCATGGCAACACTATAAAGTAAGTGGAATGGTGACCCTCACTTTAAATATAAGATAAATGAGGGACTGAGAGATGAAGTAGTTTTCCCAACTAGTGAATGATGGAGTCACACAAGCAGATGGACTTCAGAATCCCTGCACTTAACCACCATGCCATACCTCTTCTGCATCTTCTACTGTATTTTTTCACATTCATTCATTCATTTATCAAGCATTTATTGAGTGGCTTTTAAGGGCTAAACACTGTTCTAGAACTGAGGTTATGAGAATGAGCCAAACACTAAGTATTCACATTCTCCTTAACCTTATTATGTTGGGGAGAGGGATGGGGAAGAAACACAAATTAAATTGATAAAGAAGAAATGAAAAGAAAACACAGAAGAAAGAGGACAGAGTATAACAGTTCAGGTTGCTATTTTAGATAGGAGTCAAGTGAAGTCATTCTCTTAAGGTGACACTTGACCAGAAACAGGAAGAAAGGAGGAAACAAACTATGCAAACACATGAGAAGAACCTGTCCTAGCTGTGGCCGGGGGTACTCGTGGCTGGGAGCACAGCATCTCCAGAGATGGCCAGTGAGGGCAGAGCAGATGAGAAAGTAGAAAGAGAAAGATAGTGAGAACAAAGGTGAGCCTGGAGAAGGCAGAAGACAGCATAGGCCATGATACAAAGACTTTGGGTTTTATTCTGAGTGTTTTGGGAGGCCACTTGAGAACTTTGAGAAGTGAAATGATTTAAAAAATAATAAACACACATAGACATACATCTTGTTATTGCATAGACAATAGGCTGCTCAGGATTGATTACACAGAAATGTAAGAAATATGTGTTTAGAAATGTTATGGAATTAAATATTTTACTTCTGTAACTCAGTGACTCTTAGGTCTAATGGACTGAGCTGAGAAAATCTGCCTATAAGGAGAAAAGTGCTGAATTAGACCATATCACTGCCAGCTGCATCCGTGTATGGTCCTCTTTTTCAGGCTATATACACTCTCCGAACCATTTCTTTTCTCATTATCCCATATATCTCCCATATACTGGTAACTTATGGGTCAATAATCCCAACCGATACTGCTCTCTTCAGTCTCAGATGCACATATCAAGCATCCTACTGTCCCTCTTCTTGAATATCCCCCTCAAAAGCATTTTGAACATTATGCATCCAAAATTAAACTCTTCATCTTCTGTAAACTCTATTCCCTCTTAAATTCCATTTATAGCTAAATGATATCACCACACACTTATGCAAAGTCATAGTCCTGAGTCTGCTTACCCTTTTATTCAAAAATATTTATTAAGATCCTACTATATATCAGAAATGATATTGAGCCCAGGGGATGCATGTGTGAAAAAACAAGTGCAGAGTCAACACACAAATCTTTGAGTCCAGTGGGTCGTGTGGTCAAGAAACAAATAATAGCACAAATGACTAGATATACAAGAAATGCACGGGGTGCGAAAATATTATATAATTTGGACTGAGAAGCTGGAGAAGATCTCCCAGGGTAATTTTCACTGAACGTGAAACAGGAAGTGTTAAATGAGGATTGGTGAGGATTGGGTGGTAACGGTGGAGGAGAGAAAGAAAGAGGGGACGGGTGGGTGACAGAAAGGGGGCAGGAAGGGAAAGAGAAAGAGAAAAACAGACATAAAGAGAGAGAGAGAGTTTATAGAGGGAAGGGAAGAGAATGTATTTTAGATTTTAGGCAGAAGGAGCCATTTATACAAAAGTCCTGGGTGTACAGTGGATAATGAAAAGAGAAGAAAGTTCAGGATGGTGCTCTGAAGAACACTAGTTAACTGAGATTGGATTAAAAAATAAAGAGTAGAAGCGAAGAGGAAGAGACTGAGGAAAGCCAGAGTAGGAAAAAAAATCAGGAGAGTATAATGTCAGGAAAAAAGGAGTTTTTAAATGCAACTGAGAAGTCAAAAAATCAAGTAAAATGGAGACTAAAAATTGTCCATTGGATTTGTTAACATTGAGATCAGTAAAGACCTCAACAAGAGCAACTTTGTGGGCATGACATCAGTAGCAGCTATAACTGGATGTTCTGAAGAGCGACCAGAACTCCTAGGATTCTGTGATATAAGAATAAAAACCTAAATAGAAATTGTCACATATCCTGAAGAGGTGATTCACACTGTAGGAAATTTGATTGGCCAACAAAACACAGGAAAAGCTACTCAATCTTCTTAGTGATCAAGGAAATTCTGATATTATTTCACATACCAGCACACCAGATTAAAAAACATTCCATTTTAGAGAGGGGGAAGATGGCGGAAGAGTGAGACATGGAGATAACATTCCTCCCCACATCAGAAATACATCTATACGTGGAACAACTCCTACAGAACACCTACTGAATGCTGGCAGAAGACCTCAGACCTCCCAAAAGGCAAGAAACTCCCCACATACCAGGGTAGGGCAAAAGAAAAGAGAATAAACAGAGACAAAAGAATAGGGATGGGCCCTGCACCAGTGGGAGGGAGCTGTGAAGGAGGAAACGTTTGCACACACTAGGAAGCCCCTTCGCGGGCGGAGACTGCGGGTGGTGGAGGGGGAAAGCTTCGGGGCCGCGGAGGAGAACACAGCAACAGGGATGCGGAGGGCAAAGCGGGGAGATTCCCGCACAGAGGATCAGGGCCTACCGGCACTCACCAGCCCTAGAGGCTTGTCTGCTCCCCCGCCGGGGTGGGCGGGGGCTCGGAGCTGAGACTCGGGCTTCAGTTGGAGCGCAGGGAGACGACTGGGGTTGGCGGCGTGAACACAGCCTGCAGGGGGTTAGTGCACCACGGCTAGCCGGGAGGGAGTCCAGGAAAATTCTGGACCTGCCGAAGAGGCAAGAGACTTTTTCTTCCCTCTTTGTTTCCTGGTGCGCGAGGAGAGGGGATTAAGAGCGCTGCTTAAAGGAGCTCCAGAGACGGGCGCGAGCCCCAGCTATCAGCGCGGACCCCAGAGACGGGCATGAGACGCTAAGGCTCCTGCTGCCGCCACCAAGAAGCCTGTGTGCGAGCACAGGTCACTCTCCACACCTCCCTTCCTGGGAGCCTGTGCAGCCCGCCACTGCCAGGGCCCCGTGATCCAAGGACAACTTCCCCGGGAGAACGAACGGCGCACCTCAGGCTGGTGCAACGTCACGCCGCCCTCTGCCGCCGCAGGCTCACCCCGCATCGTGCCCTTACCTTCCCCCGGCCTCAGTGAACCAGAGCCCCGGAATCAGCTGCTCCTTTAACCCCATCCTGTCTCAGCGAAGAACAGATGCCCTCCACGACCTACAAACAGAGGCGGGGCCAAATCCAAATCTGAGCCCCGGGTGCTGTGAGAACAAAGAAGAGAAACGGAAATCTCTCCCAGCAGCCTCAGAAGCAGCGGATTAAAGCTCCACAATCAACTTGATGTACCCTGCATCGGTGGAATACATGAAGAGACAACTAATCATCCCAAATTGAGGAGGTGGACTTTGAGATCAAGATTTATTATTTTTTCCCCTTTTCCTCTTTTTGTGAGTGTGTATGTGTATGCTTCTGTGTGAGATTTTGTCTGTACAGCTTTGCTTTCACCATTTGCCCTAGGGTTCTATCCATCATTTTTTTTGTTGTTTTTTTTTTCTTTTTTTACTTTTTAAAAAATTTTTCTCTTAATAATTATTTTTATGTTAATAACTTTATCTTATTTTATTATATTTTATTTTATCCTCTTCCTTTCTTTCTTTCTACTTTTTCTCCCTTTTATTCTGAGCCATGTGGATGAAAGGCTCTTGGTGCTGTAGCCAGGAGTCAGTGCTGTGCCTCTGAGGTGGGAGAGCCAACCTCAGGACACTGGTACACAAGAGACCTCCCAGCTCCACGTAATATCAAATGGTGAAAATCTCCCAGAGATCTCTATCTCAACACCAGCACCCAGCTTCACTCAATGACCAGCAAGCTACAGTGCTGGACACCCTATGCCAAACAACTAGCAAGACAGGAACACAACCCCACCCATTAGCAGAGAGGCTGCCTAAAATCATAATAAGTCCACAGACACCCCCAAACACACCACCAGACATGGATTGCCCACCAGAAAGACAAGATCCAGCCTCATCCACCAGAACACAGGCACTAGTCCCCTCCACCAGGAAGCCTACACAACCCACTGAAGCAACTTTAGCCACTGGAGACAGACACCAAAAACAACGGGAACTATGAATCAGCAGACTGCAAAAAGGAGACCCCAAACACAGTAAGGCAAGCAAAATGAGAAGACAGAAAAACACACAGCAGATGAAGGAGCAAGATAAAAACCCACCAGACCTAACAAATGAAGAGGAAATAGGCAGTCTACCTGAGAAAGAATTCAGAATAATGATAGTAAAGATGATCCAAAATCTTGGAAATAGAATAGACAAAATGCAAGAAACATTTAACAAGACCTAGAAGAACTAAAGATGAAACAAGCAATGATGAACAACACAATAAATGAAATTAAAAGTACTCTAGATAGATCAATAGCAGAATAACTGAGGCAGAAGAACGGATAACGGACCTGGAAGATAAAATAGTGGAAATAACTACTGCAGAGCAGAATAAAGAAAAAAGAATGAAAAGAACTGAGGACAGTCTCAGAGACCTCTGGGACAACATTAAATGCACCAACACTGGAATTATAGGGGTTCCAGAAGAAGAAGAGAAAAACAAAGGGACTGAGAAAATATTTGAAGAGATTATAGTTGAAAACTTCCCTAATATGGGAAAGGAAATAGTTAATCAAGTCCAGGAAACACAGAGAGTCCCATACAGGAGAAATCCAAGGAGAAACACGCCAAGACACATATTAATCAAACTGTCAAAAATTAAATACAAAGAAAACATATTAAAAGCAGCAAGAGAAAAACAACAAATAACACACAAGGGAATCCCCATTAGGTTAACAGCTGATCTTTCAGCAGAAACTCTGCCAGCCAGAAGGGACTGGTAGGACATATTTAAAGTGAAGAAGGAGAAAAACCTACAACCAAGATTACTCTACACAGCTAGGATCTCATTCAGATTTGATGGAGAAATTAAAACCTTTACAGACAAGCAAAAGCTGAGAGAGTTCAGCACCACCAAACCAGCTTTACAACAAATGATGAAGGATCTTCTCTAGGCAAGAAACACAAGAGAAGGAAAAGACCTACAATAACAAACCCAAAACAATTAAGAAAATGGGAATAGGAACATACATATCAATAATTACCTTAAATGTAAATGGATTAAATGCTCCCACCAAAAGACACAGACTGGCAGAATGGATACAAAAACGAGACCCATATATATGCTGCCTACAAGAGACCCACTTCAGACCTAGAGACACATACAGACTGAAAGTGAGGGGATGGAAAAAGATATTCCATGCAAATGGAAATCAAAAGAAATCTGGAGTAGCAATTCTCAGATCAAACAAAATAGACCTTAAAATAAAGACTATTAGAAGAGAAAAAAAAAAGGACACTACATAATGATCAAGGGATTGATCCAAGAAGAAGATATAACAATTGTAAATATTTATGCGCCCAACATAGGAGCACCTCAATACATAAGGCAAATACTAACAGCCATAAAAGGGGAAATTGACAGTAACACATTCATAGTAGGGGACTTTAACACTCCACTTTCACCATGGACAGATCATCCAAAAAGAAAATAAATAAGGAAACACAAGCTTTAAATGATACATTAAACAAGATGGACTTAATTAATATTTATAGGAAATTCCATCCAAAAACAACAAAATACACATTTTTCTCAAGTTCTCATGGAACATTCTCCAGGATAGATCATATCTTGGGTCACAAATCTAGCCTTGGTAAATTTAAGAAAACTGAAATCGTAACAAGTATCTCTTCTGACCACAATGCTATGAGACTAGATATCAATTACAGAAAAAAATCCGTAAAAAATACAAACACATGTAGGCTAAACAATACACTACTTAATAACGAAGTGATCACTGAAGAAACCAAAGATGAAATCAAAAAATACCTAGAAACAAATGACAATGGAGACATGACGACCCAAAATCTATGGGATGCAGCAAAAGCAGTTCTAAGAGGGAAGTTTATAGCAATACAATCCTACCTGAAGAAACAGGAAACACCTCGAATAAACAACCTAACCTTGCTCCTAAAGCAATTAGAGAAAGAAGAACAAAACAACCCCAAAGTTAGCAGAAGGAAAGAAATCATAAAAATCAGATCAGAAATAAATGAAAAAGAAATGAAGGAAACAATAGCAAAGATCAATAAAACTAAAAGCGGGTTCTAAACAAAATTGATAACCCATTAGACACACTCATCAAGAAAAAAAGAGAGAAGACTCAAATCAATAGAATTAGAAATGAAAAAGGAGAAGTAACAACTGACACTGCAGAAATACAAAAGATCATGAGAGATTACTACAAGCAACTCTAGGCCAATAAAATGGACAACCTGGAAGAAATGGACAAAATCTTAGAAATGCACAACCTGCCAAGACTGAATCAGGAAGAAATAGAAAATATGAACAGACCAATCACAAGCACTGAAATTGAAACTGTGATTAAAAATCTTCCAACAAACAAAAGCACAGGACCAGATGGCGTCACAGGCGAATTCTATCAAACATTTAGAGAAGAGCTAACACCTATCCTTCTCAAACTCTTCCAAAATATAGCAGAGGGAGGAACACTCCCAAACTCATTCTACGAGGACACCATCACCCTGATACCAAAACCAGACAAAGATGTCACAAAGAAAGAAAACTACAGGCCAATATCACTGATGAACATAGATGCAAAAATCTCACCAAAATACTAGCAAACGGAATCCAACAGCACATTAAAAGGATCATACACAATGATCAAGTGGGGTTTATTCCAGGAATGCAAGGATTCTTCAATATACGCAAATCAATCAATGTGATACACCATATTAACAAATTGAAGGAGAGAAACCATATGGTCATCTCAATAGATGCACAGAAAGCTTTTGACAAAATTCAACACCCATTTATGATAAAACCCTCCAGAAAGTAGGCACAGAGGGAACTTTCCTCAACATAATAAAGGCCATATATGACAAACCCACAGCCAACATCATCCTCAATGGTGAAAAACTGAAAGCATTTCCACTAAGATCAGGAACAAGACAAGGGTGCCCACTCTCACCACTCAGATTCAACATAGTTTTGGAAGTTTTAGCCACAGCAATCAGAGAAGAAAAGGAAATAAAAGGAATCCAAATCGGAAAAGAAGAAGTAAAGCTGTCACTGTTTGCAGATGACATGATACTATACATAGAGAATCCTAAAGATGCTACCAGAAAACTACTAGAGCTAATCAATGAATTTGGTAAAGTAGCAGGATACAAAAGCAATGCACAGAAATCTCTGGCATTCCTATACACTAATGATGAAAAATCTGAAAGTGAAATCAAGAAAACACTCCCATTTACCATTGCAACAAAAAGAATAAAATATCTAGGAATAAACCTACCTAAGGAGACAAAAGACCTGTATGCAGAAAATTATAAGACACTGATGAAAGATATTAAAGATGATATAAATAGATGAGGAGATATTCCATGTTCTTGGATTGGAAGAATCAACATTGTGAAAATGACTCTACTACCCAAAGCAATCTACAGATTCAATGCAATCCCTATCAAACTACCATTGGCATTTTTCACAGAACTAGAACAAAAAATTACACAATTTGTATGGAAACACAAAAGACCCCGAATAGCCAAAGCAATCTTGAGAACGAAAAACGGAGCTGGAGGAATCAGGCTCCCTGACTTCAGACTATACTAGAAAGGTACAGTAATCAAGACAGTATGGTACTGGCACAAAAACAGAAATATAGATCAATGGAACGGGATAGAAAGCCCAGAGATAAACCCATGCACATATGGTCACCTTATCTTTGATAAAGGAGGCAGAAATGTACAGTGGAGAAACGACAGCCTCTTTAATAAGTGGTGCTCGGAAAACTGGACAGGTACATGTAAAAGAATGAAATTAGAACACTCCCTAACACCATACACAAAAATAAGCTCAAAATGGACTAAAGACCTAAATGTAAGGCCAGAAACTATCAAACTCTTAGAGGAAAACATAGGCAGAACACTCTATGACATAAATCACAGCAAGATCCTTTTTGACTCACCTCCTAGAGAAATGGAAATAAAAACAAAAATAAACAAATGGGACCTAATGAAACTTCAAAGCTTTCGCACAGCAAAGGAAACCATAAACAAGACCAAAAGACAATCCTCAGAATGGGAGAAAATATTTGCAAATGAAGCAACTGACAAAGGATTAATCACAAAAATTTACAAGCAGCTCATGCAGCTCAATAACAAAAAAACAAAGAACCCAATCCAAAAATAGGCAGAAGATCTAAATAGACATTTCTCCAAAGAAGATATACAGATTGCCAACAAACACATGAAAGAATGCTCAACATCATTAATCATTAGAGAAATGCAAATCAAAACTACAATGAGATATCATCTCACACCAGTCAGAATGGCCATCATCAAAAAATCTAGAAACAATAAATACTGGAGAGGGTGTGGAGAAAAGGGAACACTCTTGCACTGCTGGTGGAAACGTGAATTGGTACAGTCACTATGGAGAACAGTATGAAGGTTCCTTAAAAAACTAAAAATAGAACTACCATATGACCCAGCAATCCCACTACTAGGCATATACCCTGATAAAACCATAATTCAAAAAGAGTCATGTACCAAAATGTTCACTGCAGCTCTATTTACAATAGCCAGGAGATGGAAACAACCTAAGTGTCCATCATCAGATGAATGGATAAAGAAGATGTGGCACATATATACAATGGAATATTACTCAGCCATAAAAAGAAATGAAATTGAGTTATCTGGAGTGAGGTGGATGGACCTAGAGTCTGTCATACAGAGTGAAGTAAGTCAGAAAGAGAAAGACAAATACCGTATGCTAACACATATATATGGAATCTAAGAAAAAAAGAATGCCATGAAGAACATAGGGCTAAGACAGGAATAAAGACACAGACCTACTAGAGAATGGACTTGAGGATATGGGGAGGGGGAAGGGTAAGCTGTGACGAAGTGAGAGGGTGTCATGGACATATATACACTACCAAACGTAAAATAGATAGCTAGTGGGAAGCAGCCGCATAGCACAGGGAAATCAGCTTGGTGCTGAGGGGTGGGATAGGGAGGGTGGGAGGGAGGAAGACGCAAGAGGGAAGAGATATGGGAACATATGTATATGTATAACTGATTCACTTTGGTATAAAGCAGATACTAACACACCATTGTAAAGCAATTATACTCCAATAAAGATGTAAAATTAATTAATTAATTAAAAAATATATTCCATTTTGACAACATCAAGTACTGACAAAACAATAACATGAAACCACAGGAACACTTATACACTGCTGGTTATGTTGCACATCTTGGAAACAACTTGCCTTCACCTAGAAAAGTGAAAGATACCCATGTCCTGTGACCCAGAAATGCCCTAGAGAAATTCATACACATGTACACCATGTGTAAATACATTAAAACCTGCACACACACAGTATTATTTTTTAAAAGCACAAAACCTGGAAGTAAATGTCTATCAGGAATAAAACAGATAAATATATTGTGGTACAAAAATATGACAGAGCACAATACAATGGATTTGTAAAAATAAATGAACTGTAGCTACACATATCAACATAGATGCATCTCAAAAGCATAACACAGAAGAATAGTACAGAATGATCCAATGTGTAAAATGTTATCAAGCAGGTAAAAGTTAACAATAGTGTTTAGTAATATATACATAGTGGCAAATCAATAAAGAAGAACACAGAGAAAACAAAAAATTCAATGTAGTGTCTATCTTTTTGCATTATATATAATATGATGTAAGGGAGATATGAATAAGGAGAGATACATTAGAAATGTAAGTTATTGGTAACATTCATTTAATTGTCCTTTGCTTCTTTGAATCCATGGTATACTTTTTCACTAATTTTTTTAAAGAATGACTAATAGGATAAGAAAGTAATAGGGAAAGTATAGATGATCCTTTGAAGAATCCTATAAAAGAAGACAGAGAGTGATAAGAAGAGGATGTGAAGACCAAGATAATTTTGTAAGATGATAGAGACTCTTTTAATACCACTGAATAGTATCTAGAAGAGAGAACATGATCACAGATCCAGGAGAGATAGAATAAGTTCTGAAATAGCTGGGAGGGGGACATAAATGAAGAGAAGTTTGCACGGCTTCCTTTTTCTTATTTATTAATTGAGGAAATAACTTTCACACAGATGTATGTGATAAAATACCTAAGGACATAAATCATAACGTTTTTGGAAAGAAAATATAGAGTAAATTCAAATATTCAGGTCCGGTGTGACTTATTTCTTCACCTTTCTTTTTAAAGATATTTTATTGCAGAACATTTTCAATGGACACAAGAGTAAACAGAGTCAGTATAATAAACCCCCATATATCCATTGCCCAGATCCAAAAATTATCAACACATGGCGTTTATTTCATCTGTACCGCCATTCATTTCTCCCATGTTATTTTAAAGCAAGTCCTGGATATCATATCATTTAACCTATAAACATTTTCATAGATATCTCTAAAAAATGACCCTTAAAAAACCATATCCACAATGCTCTCACCATGCCATAATACATAATTCTTAATGTCATCAAATAGCCATAATTGATTTCCTTCTAATACATACTCCAGAAAACTCACACCTTCCACCTCACTAGAGCTTACCTCTGACCAGTACCATTTGAACATAATTTAAAATAGATCCACTGTATCCTTGACTTGCATGAGACCTCAGCAACTTCCAGCCACCAAACCTGTAGATCTCCCCAAATTTACACCACTCTCTCCGACTTGACTTTTTTTAGTGGAAGAATATGTTCTCCCAATCTCCTACTCATGTTTTGAGTCACAAGTTATTCAAGTTAACTTACATTCCAAGTAATTAGTCCTGGACCCACTTATCAATTAGAATTTTATTGCAATAATAGAGTAATGTTTCATAGGAAGGGTTAAAAGAAAGTTGTAAAGAAAACGGAGATCAAAAAAATGTCAAGGCTATAAAAAATTCACAGTGGTGATCAAATTTGGAGTTTCTACTGTGTACTTGGTGCAGAAAAAGAACTCAGTACATGCACAGAGAAGCATGTCAAAATGGTTCAGTTTGTTCCCAGAGCTCTGACACCAGCTGATTTCGATTAAATAGCAGTGAGGTGGAAAAGCATTCTGGGTATTGGTATGCAAATAAATTCACCAAGCATTTCTTCCTATGGTTTTGGAATTCCCACAGCCACAACTACAATGACACGTATATTTTAAAGTTGCATTTTAAGCAAGTAAATATAAGACTAAAACGGTCCTTTAATCCTAAGGGAGTTAAATTTTTTTTTCTAAGAAGAACAAAAGTATTTCTTTAATATAAGATTATTTTTAAAGTGTTTTCAAAGATACATGGGAACAAATGCACAGGGCATAATCTTTAATCCATAATTTCAGCCTCAAGACACTGGAATGGCTTTCTTTGAATTAAGACATTTCTATTTGGGAGTGTTAAAGGAAGGACATAATTGGTATGTGTACAAAGCAATTAAAGATCAATGACTGTATAGTGAAATGCTGTTCATATAGCCTCTAGAGCATCAGTTTGGCTTTTTTTTTTTTTTTTTTTTGCGGTATGCGGGCGGGCCTCTCACTGTTGTGGCCTCTCCCGTTGCGGAGCACAGGCTCCGAACGCGCAGGCTCAGCGGCCATGGCTCACGGGGGCAGCCGCTCCGCGGCACGTGGGATCCTCCCGGACCGGGGCATGAACCCGTGTCCCCTGCATCGCAGGCGGACTCTCAAACACTGCACCACCAGGGAAGCCCTCAGTTTGGCTTTTAAAATAAATAGTCTCAATCATTTAATTTTATAGGAAACTAATAGCAATCTGAAGCAGTAACTACTTTGTAAAAACGGCAAAGAAAAAATCATTCTCTCTCCAGTACAGAAATTCACATAGGAAATTTTAAAATATACTTATATTTGACACCTTGATTGTCATTCCCTTATTCTAAAGAGAATGAATTATAATAAAGGCATCTCTGGCTCAGGGAAAATATTCTGGTGGCAGTGCTTTAGTAATATGACATAGCATCTTGATTTTTCTTAGTGTGTAACTCCACCCCCTCCCCACTCTGCCCCCCCATCTTAAATAAAGTAGTATTCGATTCTAAAATTATAAACTGAAATATAAAGTGCATAATGCAAACCATCCTTTTTCTGTGTAAGCCAAGATCACTTTGCCGCATACCCCTGCAGGGGACCTAACAGGGAATTTCCAAAAACATTAATGTATTCAGAAGAAATGTCAAAATAAAGAAAGCCTGTAAACATCGTCTGTGGGAAGCTTTTTTGTGCCCTTCTCGAATGCAAAACGAACTCTTATTCTCCCACAGAAGTAGGATCTGTTTCTGCCATCTAGTGACAATAAGGCCAATGGGTGCTTAGAAAAGAAAAACATTTTCTAAACAGGCTCAACAAATCCATGCAAAGCAGCCAGGATTTTACACACACATACAGGCACACATACACACACACACAAACACACAAAAAGATTCTTTAGAAAGGAGTCTTTAACAGGGTACCCAGAGAGTAAGTGGGGTCTAGATGTTCCTGGCTGATCTCTGAAATAAGAAAAAAAAAAAAAGGATAATAGTATCTATATGTTCAGAGTGCTTTTAAAATTGCCAAATCGCTTTCACATGTGTTATCTTCGCAAGAGTCCAAGACACAGTTCAAGTACTGGTTGGGAGTATGGGCTCTAGAGTCAGACTGTCTGAATGTAAAGCTTACCTACTCCTGTATTTGAAATCTTGTTCATGACCCATCCAAGCAGAGGATTCAGTTCTCCTGATTATTAGGCTTTTGTTCACTGCCTATATTTCGCGTCCTTCTATCCATTAAGTTCCGTTACACGGCTGCATTATGGTGAAAGCACTAAAGTAAAATATCGCCTTTATTTAAAACATTCTGACTCTGGAACTCTATAGGAATATTAACGTCGACAAGTAGATATAGAACTATTTGGTGGCAGAGACATCTGTGGTCAAAGAAGTTGAGGCAGGATGATTATGATCTGAACAACTTATTACATGCATAACTTGTTTTATTTGTGCTTCTCAGATACTGCATCTTTACAAATTGGAGGTTCGTAGCAACGCTGTGTTGAGCAAAGTCTACTGGCGCCATTTTTCCAACAGGATTTGCTCACTTCCTGTCTCCATGTCACATTTTGGTGACTCTTGCAATAGTTAAACTTTTTCATTATTAAATTTTTATTGTGATCAGTGATCTTTGATGTTCCTACTACAGCTCAGATGATGGTTAGCATTTTTAGCAATCAGATATTTTTAAATTAAGTATGTACATTTCTTTTTTTCGATGTAATGCTATTGCACATTTAATAGACTACAGTGTAGTGTAAATATAACTTTTATATGCATTGGGAAACCAAAAAATTCGTGTGACTCACTTTATTTTGATATTCACTTTATTGCAGTGGTCTGGAACCAAACCCACAACATCTCTGAGGTATGCCTGTATCTTTTGGGGATGTTAGTTCCCTAGCCGCCCCTTGGAACTTGGGTTTGAAGGCTTCAGCAGAAAGGAAACAAAGGCAGTGATTACTTGCTGATTTTTCTACAGTACTATTTATTTCTTTCCTGACTTTTACCTATTAAATAAAGCAAAACCTCTATATTTAACTCAGACTGTTCTTTTTCCATCAGAGAGGATGGGAAAATACAGAAAAGGGGAGGATGACCTTTTCTAGGAATATGTGAGTTCCATCCATAACACTGAATAGAAGGCTGATTATTGAGACATAGACACAGGCTGGTGGAGGGGGCCTGTGAAAGTCTTTTCCATTTTATTCTTTCCACTTTTTATATTTCTATATATCTCTGCTTCCAAGACCACATTTTCCTGATTTTTATCCTATATCTATGGATGCTCATTTTCATATTCTTTACTGGTTTTCTCTTATCTCCCATATTTTTGCATGTTGGAATCTCAGGGAGTCATTCCTTGGACCTTTTCTTTCTATCTAGTCTCAAACCTACAGCAATCTCATCCAGCTTCACAGCTTTAAAAACCATGTATACGCTAACAACTCACAAATTTGTACCTACAGCCATTCCCCTGATTTACATAGCCAACTGTCCTATTGAGGGCCCCATTTGAAAATATAACTGGCATCTCAAAATGAATATGTCCAAAACAGCTCCTGCATTTCCCTCTGAAACTTATATGCCCAACCCACCTTTTTAAATGGCAACTCCATCCCTCCACACTGTTTAGGTTGTTAGTGATGATACCATTTGAGCCTCTTGATGACCTGGGCTTGAAATTACCACTGCACTTCCTGGTTACAGCAGCCAATAATTACTTTCATTTGCCAGGAAAAAAGTATCTTGACTATCGTACCTACGTATGCCTAGCCAATATCTCATAATCATCTTGATAACATACTGGAAGTTTTAACCTCTGGAAAACCTCTCCAATCTCACAAGACTGAGTCAGGGACCCTTCTTATGTGATGCCACACATTATATAATTGTATACTAACAGTGTGTTGTAATGCAGAATTGTCTAATTACTGATTCAATTGCAAAATCCGAGGGCAGAGACTACATCTGTATTCTTCACCATGTGCTCTCTTTTGAAAAGCCCATGTCACATGCCTAATAAGTATTTTCAAAGTCTTGAATACTTACAAACTATATCCCAAATTCAACTCTTTAACTGTATATCAATGTAAATGTCTTAGGCCACAAATAACAAAAAATCCAACTCAAATTTCTTAATTTAAAAAAGTTATCATCTTACATAAAAAGAAGCCTCTAGCAACACAATTCCAGGATCAATGTAATCAGAGTTTTAACCTCATCATCAAAGATCTCAGTGTGTCAGATCTGTCCTCAAAATGGTACCCTCATGGTCATAAAGTGACTGCAGTAACTCCAGACATCATATCCAAACATGACAACATTTAGAGGAAGAAAGACACTATCTCTTTCTTGAGTCTCTCTTTAAGACTGAGGGAGTGAGGGAAACCTTGCCAGAAGTGCCTTCTAGACTATCTCTCATGTATCAGTGGCCAATCCCTGGTAAGGGAGAATGAAAACACTTTGATTGTTTTGGAATGATCATTTGGAGTAGACGATTTAAGTATTAACCACCATATCACAACTTGGTAAATTTGAATCACCCCAATCTGTCTAAATAGGTCCTAGTAAAATACCTTTCCAAAATATGTAACCAGAAGTTAAATTACTGAGCACATCCATCTCAACTCTCAGAGTAGGCATGGATATATTTAAAGAAGCAGCTCAATGTGTCAAGACGGCAGCTCTCCTATCCTATTGTTCCATTGTCTGGTATAGGAATGAATGATGTGCGTAAACTACTCCAATTTCCAGAAAGCATAACTACCAGTGTTTTTCTGGCCTGTGTTTCTACCCATAAAATGTCATGTGTGAAACTTTCATACCAGAGTACATGCACCAATTCCCCTGCTATTTGCTAGTATCTCTCTTGGTAGTTGCTGTGTTGGAATAGAAGTAGAGTTGGGAGATAGGGGAACAATGTTTTGTCTCTGAGAGGCTAACACCTGCGAGGTAGAAGAGGAAAGGGGCTCCAAATGGGAGAGAATTATATTTTGATAAACTTAAAATAGAAAATGAACTAGGACTCAGTCAATATGTATAGATTAGAGCTATAATCCATAGAGGTGAGAGAAATCTTTAGCTTTTTCTCCTATGATGGAATAAATAGCATAAACCCAATTAAACATCTAAGAATCCAAAGGATACATATATACTTTTTCAACATTACTCCAGAACCTCAAAGACATAGCTAATCAAATTGAGAGGAGAGGGAATTCCTGTCACAAATAACAGCTTTCTTCCTTTTATCGTAATGCTCTCTCTCTCTCTCTACTTTCTCAAGTTCACTTAGAATATTTTCACAAGGATCTACCAAACAGGTGGCTAACAGTTATTGAGCATACACTACGAATAGAACACTGGGTCACACACATTACTTTGCTTAATTCACAGAACCATGTGATACAAGTATGCATACTTTCATTTTACTGATGTAAACTGACACCCAGAGAAGTAGAGTAGTTTGTACATTACCAAGTAAATGACTGAGTCAAGATATGAACCTAGATCAGTCTGATGACACAGCCCACTAGGTAAGAGATTAAATTTTATAGAATTAAAAAATTCTTTTATCTCATAGATAATTCTAAAAGGTTGTGTCTCCTACTTACAAAAATTCTGACAACCCTAGAGCATAAGATCCAAGTATTATGCAGACAACTGAAGCTTTTTCAGTAACTGTTATCAGTCGAGTACAACAGTTTATGTTGTGAAAATAAACAATGACGACAACAAAAAGTTTATTACTTGTTCACTGGAAATAACGCACACTATTTTGGCTCACATGTCTTTGACTGGAGGAAGTCTCATGCCCATGCCTAACTTTAAGGGAATGGGAAACTGAAGTCTTTTTGCATGTCCAGAAGAAGCAGAGACCCAAAGGTGTTGGTGAGTGTTAGTGATGTCTATGAAATCACCACTTGGACATCGTGCTCTTTGTTTCTTTGAAGGTGAATTCATAGAGGAGAAGAGCTACCTCTGCCTAGTAACATGGTACAATGGGAATTTATTTGGCCATCTTTGCATAGTTAGTTCTATCTTCCTACATCATGTATGACATTTACAGGTACTACATATAAATAAGGTCTGAAATGAGTTTTTCTACTTCTATACTCCAAAAGAAATCTGGTGTCAAAAGCCAAAAGTAGACACCCTTAGAGAAAAATAGAAATGCTTACTAGAAGAAAATAATTTTAATGGTAAGAAAAGTGTTTCCTAAATAACAGAGGAGCAACTAAGCCTGTGCACCACAACTACTGAGCCTGCACTCTAGAGCCCACGTGCCACAACTACTGAACCCACGCACTGCATCTACTGAAGCCAGTGCGCCTACAGCCCATGCTCTGCAACAAGAGAAGCCACCACAATGAGAAGCCCACACACCACAATGAAGAGAAGCCCCCGCTCGCCACAACTAGAGAAAGCCCGCACAGAGCAACGAAGACCCAACGCAGCCAAAAAATAAATAAAAATTAAATAAAAAATAAGAGAGGTAGATATATTTATATATCTTTCTCTCAGTTTTTCTTTAGAAAACTTAATAAACGTTATCATTTTCAAAATTACAAAAGAAATGTGTGCTTGCTGTATCATGCTGAATAATACAGAGGCATTAAAATGTTATTAGCTAAGATTCTTTCCCCAGCTATGCTGCCCTTGGGTTAAATGTTAACTTTTTAGTATATATTCTTTGAGGCATGACTCTATTCTCATACCAATACAGAGAGATTTTTCTTCTAAGAGAAATTGGTTCATACAATACCTGTTTTCCTACAGCTGCCCTTTTACAAATCAAGAGCATCCATTCATGTCAGGATGTATTAGTTTAACTCATTTATATTAATAGATGCAAAATATTCTCTATTAGAACTGTACCTTCACTTATACAATCATTCACCTATTTTTAGATATTCAGAGTAATTCCAGGTCTTTGAAATTATAAACAAGGGTAAAATAAACCCCGTTGTATAAATATTTTATATATTATCACTTCTATTTTTGTATACTGCATTCCTAAAAACGAATAGGCTAAGTGCAAAGATATGTGAATATGTTAAAATAGATAGTGGCATATTATTTTCCAAATGTTTACTGTGAGCCAATACATCATTTATTGTCTAGCTCTGACTCTATCTCAGAGGCAGAGAGAAAAGATAAATGGGTTTCACCTGCATCCTTAAAAAAATTTATAGCACCTAAAGATTTGCTTGTAACTTTTGGTTTTACTCACCAAATGTAAATGAAATGTAAATGAAAGTTATCTCAAGAAATGATGTAAGAAGGAAAAAACTAGAATGGCTGATAAAAAGATAAAGAGCAATTAAATTTATAGGGATTTAACTAGAATATACCTGAGTTCTCCACCACTTCTTCCTCCCTTGACCAACAAAATAAAGTTCAAAGAGTCTTACCTCATAAGAAGAGATATTTTCCAAGAAAGGAAATACATTGTTTCTTCAAAGGCTGATATACGTCCAAACAAAGGATACTGTGGTACTGTGTTTTTAGTTCATTTGTCTACATGGATCCTATTAATTTAGAACATGAAGTCAAGGATCCTCACCATTTCAGTAGGTTTGGATGATCTGCTTTCCAGCTGGCTTTTCCTCATGTGACCTAAAAGTATGTAAGAATGCTTTAAAATAAATTCCACATTTGAAAATTGCTAAAGCTTTGTATCTTTTAAACAAACATATAATTAAGTATCAATATCATTTCAGAAGTTAAGTAAAGCAAGGAGAAAATCAGTCAGAATTGTAAGCCAAAGTGGATAGTGTGCAAAATATCTTGACCAAAAGGATAAGTCTTGTTAATAACATTTAACAGTTCAAACATAAAAGCAGAACTAGAAGAAAGAAGTGGGGTTTTCCCTCTTTACTTTTATATGCCATCATGATCAATGGCCAGTTACAACAGTTTACCAAAGCACTACAATAATGAGAGTATACTGGTAAATTTCCCCTGTGATTGGCCAGCTCTGCTCTGTTATGTGATCACAAGCTTTATCCCAACCCTAAATGTATCTTACAATGTAACCTGGACTCTGAAGATGTTTGAGGACTATAAACAGATAAAATGATTACAAGTCCACCACCCAAAGCAAAGAAATGAAGTAATGATGATATAAAAATCATGCCTTACTAACAAAAATAAAGCAGCAATATTGTTTCAATAAAGAACAGCACATTAAACATGACAAAATTCCTGGTCTAAATGGTTTAAAGCTAAAAAAAGAACATTCTAAACTTTGATGTTTTCTTATATACCATAATAAGTCAAAATCTGGCCAAATGTATTTCCTTAAGCACTGTTATGAAACTACATTTTATATATTCCATTCCCAATCTTAGGTAGGGCTTCACAGAAACAAATTCTAACAGGAGGCACGAGTGGCTTATTAAGGAAGAATTTCCAGGAGAAACTTATAAGGGAGTAAAGAAAGCAGGACATAGAAAGGGGAAGCAGTAAGCAAGGGTGAGATTTCAGGCAAGGTCCCCCAGAGGGTGGTTTCAGACTGATCCTGACGAGGAACTCTAGAGTGTACGTTTATATTAAAGTTGTCCTCTCTGCAGGTAAGGAAACTGGGATTTCATGAACCAGTCAATTACTGGTTTGCATGCTCCCAAAAGTAAGTGGCTCCAGTAACTCGAAGACAGTCTTCTGAAGAGAATTTCAAATGCATGCTATTAGATGCAGAAGCACACAGAAGGCGAGAAAACAATGTCGATTGTAAACAGGATCTGCAGGGTTCTGGATGGAGCACTGCCATTTCAAATTTTATTAGCGCCATCTAGAAAAGGTCACAACCAAACACAACCTGTCCCAGTGGATTTAGATTAGGTTATACTGTAGTTTCAAATATTTCCCAAATCTCAGCAGCTTAAAATGAGAAAAGTTTATTTTTGCTCATGATAAATGTCAATTGTAGGCCAGCAGAGGGCTCTGATCATTGACCTGACTCCAGGATCTAGGTCTGACAAGACAGCCAGCATCTTAAGTGTTGTCAGCCACTGCACCTGGGAGGAAGATAACTCTAGAAGAGCCTGTACTGATTAGGAAATATTTTGATTCAGGAGTGACATACATTACTTTTGCTCAGAATTCAATGGACAGAACTAGTCCTATGGCCTCCTCCTCACAACCACAATAGAGCCTGAAAGTTATGTACTATCATACACCTAAAAGGTGAAAACTGGAAATATTTGGCAAATTAATAACCACCACCATGCTCAATGGATTCAATATCTAAACCATCACTTTTAAACAAGGTAAGACTATAATTAAGTAAAATTCTAAAATTTGAAATTGCAAAGTCAAGAAACACACAGATGGCTCAAAAAGACCAAATAATTTCTCTATTATAATGAGTTAAATTCTGTTAGCTTAAATCATAGATTGGAAAGTAATAGATTAGAAATCACATTTAAATGTATTATAGAATTTTAGATATAAAATTAAAAATGTAAATGTCTGAAAAAAATCTCTACATTAACAGGAATAAGAAGAGAACAGAGGAGCTAGAAGAAAAGGTATATATTTCTCAAGGATAAAACCAAAATTTTCAAAAATCCTGCAGGAAACATAGATCAAGGAGAAGGACAACAGCAGAAAAAACTTGGTCTTTTGCATGGATGAAAGTATACCCAAATATGCAATGTGATATTATTAAACGTATACATATACCTATCTCCTAAAAGATGGAAATATGATACTAAGATTATTTCCAAATGGCATGATTTTTCCTTTCTTCAATTCTATATGAGTTTTATGTCCCAATAAATAAAACAGTGGAGTAAAGGAAGAGTTCCTAGTCAAGGATAGATTTCAGAACATCTCTGATTATGCCTCTTAATGCTCAAGAAGGGGCTGCCAATAAACAGGCCCTTGAAGGAAAATGTTATTTTAAACCAAACTGTGGCCAGTTTGGAAATCTCTAACTCAACATTACATTATATAGTACAAGAGAACCTAAGAACAAATATTGGAGATTGGATTTCCAAGGCAGTATGGAAGAAAATTGTATCATTTGAATAGAGAATAATGTGTTATTTTATAGAAGGGTCATATATGGAGGAAGACAAATTATTTACTAATAAACATGACAGTATGCTAGCAAGATGAGGTTAGAAAATTTAAGTATATTTAGAAACCAATGGTTTGCCCATCAATCAATTATTGTCACTTAATTGATAAAACTTACTCAGAATCTACTTAATCAAGTAATATAATCTGAAACTTACTACTGCATAATACCAGTCAAAATATCAATACAGAGAAAAATAAATATTTAGGGAGGATTATCAAGAATATGCAGTCCATTCATTCTAGAATCTAGGTCAATGGTTGCAATTTTCTTGAAAGAAGGCTAATGCAATAGGAAAAAAAAAACAAAACACCTCTCCAAACTGTTTTTTAATCCCCATTCAAAATAAAATATACTTACACTGAGTCTCATGGGAAAAAAATACATTCTTATAACTTAGATTATTTACTAAAGTAATGTCAGTCAGAACATTAGCACAGATATTTTTCCAATAAAATATTTACCGTGGCAATACTGAGATAATCCACTAATTACTCATCTATTACATTGTATAGTGTTTTAGAGTTCAGTGGTTGATTCAGCAAATATTTATTAAGCACTGTTTATTGGCCAGTGTGTCCCTATGTCTTATCTTCTCCTGGAAACATCCCATTGAGGTTAGTATCATTATTCCTCCTTACAAAGGCAAAGTTATGTGCCTATATTAAAACAGTGAGTTAATTTTTGAGCTTGGGTCAGGAATAACCTCAATACAAAGCAACAAGTACCTGGCTCCTATCACGTGCCAGGCATTCCACTAGCGGGCCCAGGGGTTATAGTGATAAGAGAGAAATGGTCTCTGCCCCCGCTTACCTGGGCCTTTACTACTCCCGGCTCTAGGACATCTTTGCTAACCCTGGTGAGGTAACAAGGAACCCCTTTTACTCGGAAGCAACAAATGCCATCAGTTTCCAAGAAGGATCAGGGGGATGTGAGCTGAACTGATGTTTTATTATAAAGTGGTTTAAGTTGAAGCTTTGGAGCCATTTACAGGCCTGACATTGCTCCTTACTTCTACTGATATTCTCAAGTCTCTCCTTGCACCGGCTGGATCATCAAAGGGTGCCATGACTGGATCATATAATATAGCCACCACTCTCCCATAAAAATGTTTCTTATTGCATTATACCATTGCAAGGTTGCATCTCCCAATATTTAGGGATTTTACACAAAACAGACCTATGATACTCCTTACTCTATGATAAATATGTTTTCAATTTTGCTTTCTTACCATATACAAATATATAAAATTTTTCTACCTGATCTTGGTTTCATGAATAGTTAATATGCTTCTTCAAATCAACTCATTTCCTTTTAACTTAGAGACAGGAATCACATTTCTGTTCTCTGATTGGTTTCTAGAAAGCTTAGAGTCAAATTTGTGATCTATCTCTAGCAAACATATAGAACTTCAGAGCAAATATTTTATATACCAACCTCACCCCTGGTTCAATTTTACTTTTTTATTCTTATTTTCCCTTAACCTTGGCTTTTCCAAACATTTAAAATTCATTTCATCCTGCTTGCATGTTTATAAGTTCTGATAAATAATTTTTGTTGTAACTCAGAGTACTGGTAAATAAACAACTAAACACTCTGGAATTTATTTGCAAGGGAATATATTCCAGAGTTCATAGAACTTATTTGTTGAAAAGGTAGGAAATGGCAGTAGCAACACAATCTTTCAATAATTTTGAGTAATGTTGATGAAATAATAAAGATGTAAGTCAGAGTTACAAGCAGAGATACAAATTACAGGTATAGACTAAAAAACAGCACAGTTAAGTTTCCTAGGTTCACAGAGAGACACAAGCTGAGTTGCTGGTAGAACGAGTTTTCAGTCTCCCTTGCTCCCATGCTGACCATTAGTAGTATGTTAAAGGAGCACACTGGAAAATTTGAACAAGAAATCAGATCCATATTTATATATGGTACTAATGGAAGATACAGACGCCGGTGGTCTAATGACCATATATTTATTGATAAGGTGAGGCTTAACCTGAAAGACCCTCTGAGCACATTTATTCCAAATCTTATGAGATGAAACTGAGTCCCATAACAGCAGCAATACATAAAGTTCACGGCTTTGAACTTAACTCTAAGTTCATGAGCGATCATATTCATCATATAAATTTATAGTCAAGGAGACTCTCAAATAGTTAAGTCCATTGACTTTCAATTCCTGGTGAATGGCTATGCTGCGATCAGCTACTAAATGGGTTGTAGAAACCTCTCTTACGGGAGCGTCATGAGACTAAAGACATCACCAGGGCAGGAGAGTCAGGTGTTCATATCTTTGCTCATTCACTCTTATTCTAGGACCTACAGGGCTCAATTACAAATAAACTTTCTCCATATTTTAAATTTTCACTTGGAAATGATAGAAATTATCATTAACACATCAGAAATAATACTGCGTAACTGAACATGTGGAGAAATCACCTATTTTGTGATCTAATACGTTGGCAGGATGTTAACCAGTGTGAAACATGAGGGAAACAGACGTTTCCCCAGGCAACAGACACGTCAAAGAAAGTATTTCCCATTTTACAATTTCTCAATTCATATTTGTAATAATCCAGTTTTGATAAATAACTATGTCTGGGAATTACCACAGCCTCTAATTCAGGTGCTGAGGTTCCATGAGAGAAGCTAGTAGTGCTGTCCTTACAACCCTCCTACAGCAGACCAGGTCAAGCAGGGGCCTTGGGCTCCAGTTCAGAACGGTGAGGAAGTGCCTGTGGCTTCAGGGCCAATTGCCTGGTCTGAAATCTTTCTCCTGAAATTTATTCACAAGTTACATAACTCCTGAGCTTTGATTTAATTACAGGTAAAATGTAGATAATAAGAACGTGGAGGAACAGGATTATTGAAAGGATTAAATGAGATGATGTGTAATAAGGAGTACAGCAACTGAATAAGCTTTTGATAATGTCTAAATAAAAATGCTTTGCATGTTGTTTTTAAGTGAGGAATTTTAAGCTTGATAATGTGCTTATTTCTTGTCCATGCCAGCTTTATTTAAATTAACTGATATAAAGGATACCTTAACATAGTTTATAAAAGGCTTTTATCTTAGATCCTTTAGTTAGCTTAGATTTAAAATAGTAGAATTAAGATCATGAATTCATCAAATATTTTTAAGCAAGAAGAATTATGTTCACAGTTCAATTTTGAAATTAAAGAGAACACAAAAAAGATTGATGGAGAATAAATGTCTGACATCTTTTATAACTATTCTTTATTGAAAACTGTATCATTCAATCCATAAAAGGGGCTTTAGAAAACCACTTTCTCAAGTTAAACCTGGTCAAATGGGAGGTTTTACTTACATTAATAAATCGAATGAACAGTTTTAATTAAAAACTCATGCTATTTTCAAAATAATGCTGAAGAGTAGATTTCTGATCAATTGTAACTGCCAGATGGGAGATTTTCATAAGCTGTTTTTAATATTTCACTTTCATGAGCACATCACTTTAATATGCTGCCTACTAATCTCAAATATAAATGCTATTCAATCACGGTATTAAAATACTGCAATAACTTAAGTACTTTTCTGTAATTTTTGTTTATAGACTTTAAATATAAGGCATGAAATTCAATAATTGAATTAACAAAGCTTTTCATCAAATTACTTTAAGTAAATTTCCAGAGCAAGCACATTGACGAGGAATTATGACATACCTGGTCCCTAAGTTAATGTTGTGCCCGAGATGACAATTCGACAAGTGTCACTGATGACTGCAATGAGAAAAAAGTAATGTATATGTGCGTGTTCCATAGGATTTTTATTTATATTAAGTTTTATGAAATTAAGTTACATTGATATTTATAGTTGAATGTGTTAGAGTTAGTATGAAAGAGAAGGGGAAGCATTGCTTATTTGGGACAGTTTACATTTGTCTAAAAATGACATTTTGCTTTTGCAAAAAATTTTGACATTCATCATTTTATCTGATTCTCAAGATAACCCTGTGATGTAGGGAGGCCATTACTTACTCTGCTTAATAAGTTAGAAAACTGAGAAACATAGAGATTTAAGGGTTTGCTAAAGACACAACACTGATTATAGAGCCCAGGTCTGGAGCGCCCATGATGGTATTCTCTTTTCACTACTTATTCCACATTTAGGGAGAGGTAAAAGGGCTGAATCTCACTCATATTCCTTAGTTAAATGTGACAAGTATTAGAACCTAGAAAGGAAAGAATGAGAAGAATTCATTTTTTACTTTCTCTTAAAATTTCTCAAAAAGCATATAACTATTTTTTGCTTTTTTCTTCACCAGAAGGGAAAAAAAAAGGCAGTAAGAGCACTAGTTGTAAAGTGATCCAAAAAAGTGATAGCAGAGTCTTTATAGACTGACACCATCAGATGGACCACCAACAAACCAAATGAATAAATAGACACCTTGCTCATCTCTAGCTCAGGACTGGACTATGTCCTTTCTTTTTTATTTTGGCTTATGCTCTCACTTTTTTGAAGAAAGTTGCTTTCAAATTCCCTTGCCAGATTCAAAAAAGGGTTGGAGGATTTTCATAAGGAGCTATACTAGAAATTTTAGAATTTACAGCCATAATGAAGTCAAGGATCAGATGGAGGTCAGGGTATAATACATGGTCACAATTTGGAAAGAAGTCATTTAGAGATGGAAACGTCTTCCAAGACATGGGCGTGTGTTTATAAAGAGGGTCAGAATTTGTAAGATCAAGAGCAAAAATACAGAGTATGATATTCTTTCTGTATATGAAGGCCAAGGATAAATAAAATATCCCTGAAAGCAACCCTCAAGGAAGCCCAGATCAAATAAATGCAGAGTTTTAAACAGTGTTAACAAGAGTTTCAATCAGAATCAACAAGATCAAATCCCAAATGACATTTCAGTATTTTTAAGGCAAAATACCTGTGCTGGTCACTTTCATGTATGTTATCTGATTTTCTGTAATATCCTTATGAAGTATGCGATGATATTCCCATTTTACAGATGAAGAAATTAAGATCCAATTATTTGAGTAATTTTTCCAATTGATAAAAAATATAAGCAGGATAAATCCAAGGCTTTTGGAAATCAATGCATTTGCACTGAACTCCTGAATATATACCTACAATAGGACAGATTTTAATATGAGACACATCAGCACATTTGGCAAATATCATGAAGTTTCTTTTTGAGAACTAGTGCCAAGCACTATGGTGCTACAGAGAATCAAGGAGGCATCTTGCTGATTCTCTCTGAGGTGACAGCTATGGCTTCCTCTTTCTCATTTCATCCATGTTATAAACAACCCACCTTGAAGTCATGATCTTCATTCTGATTCAAAAAGAAAACCTGATGACTGTTTGCTGACTCATGCTCCAGGACTATTATAATACTAAATATTTTTTAATCGAGCCTGTGTAAAGTATTCTCACAGTAAATATATTTGTAATTTTCATACGTTTTTATGGCAAAAACAACTTTACTTGTGACTGTTTCAATTAATCACTCAATCCCAGACTTGGCAATTGTTTTGTAGGCAGTGTCATATCAGGATTCTGTTAATGGAGAATTAAAGTGACTATTAAGGAGAACATTATTAATCAAATCAGCACTTTTTTCCAGCTATCCTTTACAGACACTGATGATGGGATAAGAAAGATAATTCCTTTGGTGAAAGCCAGTAAGTTGCCTTTTTATTGGCAGAAAAGTTGGGGATAAAATAAAGAGTGCGTTGACTGAAAAGTCTTAGACTAAGGCACAGCTTATATAAAATTTGTTGTATTGCCTTGCAAGGGTTATGAGTCCAACTAAGGAAAAGTAGTAGTCTTGTCTGAAAAGCCCAGCTTCCATGAGTCTAGAGGGCCGACTCAATAATGCTTATAGGACATCAGAAGATTGTCATATAAACTCCCTAGCCAAGGCTAAGATTTGCTTTGTTATCTAGTGTGGCACTGATTTTCGGGTTAATTACTCTTTCCTGAGAAAATAAGAAGTAAGATGATGTTTGTACGAACATTCACTTTTAAAAATATGCAAAATTTGATGTGGAAGGCTAAAGAGTAGCATCCAGTTAAAATGGGCCATGACTGCATTATTTGAATAAATTCAAGGTCAAATTCCACCTGGTACAGAATATTCACATGAAATAAAAACTTGACACAACATGGTTAGGATATGCGATAAAGATTGCTAAGTGTTCACAAAACTTCCTCTTTTTTCCTTCTGGGCATACCAGTCAAGTACATCTCCTAGTCTCCCTTACAGATAGGTGGGGCCATGTGAGCTTTCATAAATAGGGCACAGACAAATCCCCCAAGCAGACTTCCATGCTCTCATTCTCTTCCTTCACCCAGCAACCAGAGCAGTTTCCAGTGGAGGCATCTGAGATCCTAAGGATCCTAGGGATAGAAAAGCCACTAGGTGAAAGGAACTTGGATTCTCTCAACCCATACTGAACAGAAACATGAGCAAGAAATAAAGTTCTCAGTGATTTAGATCACTGTAATTTGGTGTTTGTTTTGCATACAGCAATCCCTGGTCTGACCAATACAGCGTCATTTTTATCGCTCAACAACTGTTAGTTTTCAAGTCTCCCAACCTCCCTATTTTCTAACTCTCTTATGTTTGAAGAAACAAACCTTATGTGCCTTCTCAGATTCTCTTGACCACCTTTTTCTTTCTCTCTTTTGGTCAGGTCCCCATTCATAACAGGTCACTTCTCCCTTTTTGGACTTGGTTGAAATAACACTCTTTAATACAAGGGATCTCTCTTCCTGAGTGGCACCAAAGGGTCAGATAATGCAACCCAATGCTACAAAGGTAAAAACTCTCTACGGAGTTTGACAAATAGGTAATTTGAGATGGGAGTGAGCTGAGGAGACAAATTTCTTTTTTCTTTCTCGTAGGCATGCTTTATTCTTATCAGAATAAACTTCCAGATAAGTTCTATGTGCTGAGTGAACACATCTGCTAAGCAACCTGCATATCTCATCATGCAATGGTGACCAGTGTTGTAAGACGATGCATTAAATTGCTCTGCAAACTTCCTTGCCTCATTTGCATTTTCCTTCTTATTTCAGATGGCTTGCATCTTCCAAAAACATAATAGCATCTTATTCCTTACCTTTCTCTACTTACTGTTATTCAGCATAAGTCCTCCTCTGGGTAGACGAACACTTTGAAGTCCAAACACTTACTATCATTTTTGCCCTAGGAAGTTTCAAAATGAGTTAACTTTCTTAGAATATAATTGAATACAGAAAAAAATTAAAAGAACCTAGAATTGGATATTAGTAATATAATTTCATTATGTTGTTTTAATTTCCTAAAGATCAGAAATAACTATATTCAAAATTTAAATGAGACATATTTCAAAGTCAAATATTGGCTATGTGAGTTTTACCAGGAGCTCTTATTCTCTTCTACCAATTCAGATGGTCAAAGTTTGTATCATATAAAAAAGAAAACAATGAATCTGTCTCTTCTTTAGCTCCTGGGCATTTTATATATGTTTCCTCACTTAATCTTTACCATTGTCCCATAAGGTAGGTGTTATCCTCATTTTCTACAGAGAAAACAGAGGCTCAGAAGTTTGAAAGCTTTGCATAAAATTACTTAACAATCAGTTACTGAGCTATCATTCAAACTCAGATTTGATATCCAAGTCCATCTAGAAGATTAAAAAGATACATTAACATTTATAGGCTAAAATACTTTTGAAAAAGCCAGAAGTAGCTACATTATTTTGCTAAGGTATATTCTTATAATAAGTAGGGTTCCATAAAGAATACCAAGATAATAAGTTATATCCCTCTGATCCGAAAGAATTAACTCAACTTTTTAAATGTACTTTCACCTAAGGCATAGTTTCCTCAGTAAGAAATTCTGGCATACTTAATAAAGTAACAGATGCTATCTCAACGAACACAAAATATAAGAGCATTCTTCTTTCACTGGGCATTTGGCCACTTGTAAGGGAAATCAGGCAGCTGGGTCATAGCACAGTAAATTATTTAAAAGTCAAATATGCTCACCCCACACCATATGCTGAAACAAGTTCCAGATGTAGTATTAAAAAAGTTTAATATTTTGAAAATCAAGCCAAAGAAAATGAAAATAATATTGAATACTTATCAAAACAAATGACAAAGAAATAATTTTCTGTGCTTTGAATTTATAAAGAATACACAAAGGAAAATAACAAATGTTACCATAATATTTGAAATGTTAATGTTAAAAAAACAAAAACTTTGCGAAATTTTTCAGCCAATGTGGCACTGGATTAAAAACTTGATTACATATTTTTATGTGTATAAAACATGGAATATTCCGGGCTTCCCTGGTGGCGCAGTGGTTGTGAGTCCGCCTGCCGATGCAGGGGACACAGGTTCGTGCCCCGGTCCAGTAAGATCCCACATGCCACGGAGCAGCTGGGCCCGTGAGCCATGGCTGCTGAGTCTGCGCGTCCAGAGCCTGTGCTCCGCAACGGGAGAGGCCACAACAGTGAGAGGCCCGCGTATCGCAAAAAAAAAAAAAAAAAAAAAAAAAAGGAATATTCAAACTTCCAATAGAAAGTCACTAAGAATATAATAGAAAAACTGGCAATAGCCTAAACAGATAATTAACATTAAAAAGAAAAATAATATCAAATACAGATTTGAAAACATTTAAACTTTCTAGTAGCAAGAAAGTGTAAGTTAAAACAAATACCATTTTGACATGTGAAACAAAAATAAAAAAGTAACTAAATGCCCAAAATGCTGGTAAAAGTGCGATGAATTCACCATCCCATTCATTCCTGATGACAATATAAATTGGTACAATTCTTATAGAAAGCAATTTGGCAAATACCTTGTCAAAGTTGGGCCAAATATTCACAGACCAATGAATCTGGCCTAAGGAAATCAGCCAAAATATATACAAAGATAAATTTACTAAGGCCCAGCATTACACTAAGGACAATTAGAAGCAACTCACCATCTAATAGTAGAGGAATGTTTTAGGACATTATCACATTTCCACTGGATAAGACACCTGGCTGTTTTTACAATATTACTTGTAAGGACTGTTCAAGAATGAAGACTAGCATTTAAAATAAGTATTTCCTGAAACAAAATTATATGGTTCTGATTATTATTATAAGTACACTTTTAATCTTGTAAGAGGACTTCCGGGAAGATGGCAGAAGAGTAAGACGCGGAGATCACCTTCCTCCCCACAGATACACCAGAAATACATCTACACATGGAACAACTCCTACAGAACACCTACTGAATGCTGGCAGAAGACCTCAGACCTCCCAAAAGGCAAGAAACTCCCCACGTACCTGGGTAGGGCAAAAGAAAAAAGAATAAACAGACTCAAAAGGATAGGGACGGGACCTGCACCAGTGGGAGGGAGCTGTGAAGGAGGAAAGGTTTCCACACACTAGGAAGCCCCTTCGCGGGCGGAGACTGCGGGTGGCAGAGGGGGAAGCTTCGGAGCCGCGCGAAGGAGAGCACAGCAACAGGGGTGCGGAGGGCAAAGCGGAGAGATTCCCGCACAGAGGATCCGTGCCGACCAGCACTCACCAGCCCTAGAGGCTTGTCTGCTCACCCGCCGGGGCAGGCGTGGCTGGGAGTTGAGGCTCGGGCTTCGGTCGGAGCACCGGGAGAGGACTGGGGTTGGCGGCGTGAACACAGCATGCAGGGGGTTAGTTCACCACGGCTAGCCGGGATGGAGTCCGGGGAAAAGTCTGGACCTGCCGAAGAGGCAAGAGACTTTTCCTTCCCTCTTTGTTTCCTAGTGCGCGAGGAGAAGGGATTAAGAGCGCTGCTTAAAGGAGCTCCAGAGACGCGCGCGAGCCACGGCTAACAGCGCGGACCCCAGAGACGGGCATGAGACGCTAAGGCTGCTGCTGCCACCACCAAGAAGCCTGTGTGCGAGCACAGTTTACTATCCACATCCCCCTTCCGGGGAGCCTGTGCAGCCCGCCACTGCCAGGGTCCCGGATCCAGGGACAACTCCCCCGAGAAAACGCACGGCGCGCCTCAGGCTGCTGCAATGTCACGCCGGCCTCTGCCGCCGCAGGCTCGCCCCACACTCCGTACACCTCCCTCCCCAGGCCTGAGTGAGCCAGAGACCCTGAATCAGCAGCTCCTTTAACCCCGTCCTATCTGAGCGAAGAACAGTCGCCCTCTGGTGACCTACACGAAGAGGCAGGGCCAAATCCAAAGCTGAGCCCCTGGGAGCTGTGAGAACAAAGAAGAGAAAGGGATATCTCTCCCAGAAGCCTCAGAAGCAGCGGATTAAAGCTCCACAATCAACTTGATGTACCCTGCATCTGTGGAATACATGAATAGACAACGAATAATCCCAAATTAAGGAGGTGGGCTTTGACAGCAAGATTTATGATTTTTTCCCCTTTTCCTCTTTTTGTGAGTGTGTATGTGTATGCTTCTGTGTGAGATTTTGTCTGTATAGCATTGCTTCCACCATTTGTCCTAGGGTTCTATCTGTCTGTTATTTTTTTTAAAATTTTTTTTTAAGAATTATTTTTTATTTTAATAACTTTGTTTTATTTTACATTATCTTCTTTCTTTCTTTCTTTCCTTCCTTCGCTCCTTTACACAACGAATCATCCCAAATTGAGGAGGTGGGCTTTGACAGCAAGATTTATGATTTTCTCCCCTTTTCCTCTTTTTGTGAGTGTGTATGTGTATGCTTCTGTGTGAGATTTTGTCTATATAGCTTTGCTTCCACCATTTGTCCTAGGGTTCTATCCATCCTTTTTTTTTCCTCTAATAATTTTTTTTTTATTTTAATGACTTTATTATATTTTATCTTATTTCATTTTACTTTACCTTCTTTCTTTCTTTCCTTCCTTCCCTCCTTTGTTCCTTCTCCCTCCCACTCTCCCTCCCCCCTCCTTTCATTCTTTCTTTCTACTTCTACTACTTCTTCCTTTCTACTTTTTCTCCCTTTTATTCTGAGCCGTGTGGATGAAAGGCTCTTGGTGCTGCAGCCAGGAGTCAGTGCTGTGCCTCTGAGGTGGGTGAGCCAACCTCAGGACACTGGTACACAAGAGACCTCCCAGCTCCACGTAACATCAAATGGTGAAAATCTCCCAGAGATCTCCATCTCAACACCAGCACCCAGCTTCACTCAAAAACAAGCAAGCTACAGTGCTGGACACCCTATGCCAAACAACTAGCAAGACAGGAACACAACCCCACCCATTAGCAGAGAGGCTGCCTAAAATCATAATAAGTCCACAGACACCCCCAAACACACCACCAGATGTGGACCTGCCCACCAGAAAGACAAGATCCAGCCTCATCCACCACAACATAGGCACTAGTCCCCTCCACCAGGAAGCCTACACAACCCACTGAACCAACCTTAGCCACTGGGGACAGACACCAAAAACAACGGGAACTACGAACCTGCAGCGGGCAAAAAGGAGACCTCAAACACAGTAAAATAAGCAAAATGAGAAGACAGAAAAACACACAGCAGATGAAGGAGCAAGATAAAAACCCACCAGACCTAACAAATGAAGAGGAAATAGGCAGTCTACCTGAAAAAGAATTCAGAATAATGATAGTAAAGATGATCCAAAATCTTGGAAATAGAATAGACAAAACGCAAGGAACATTTAACAAGGACATAGAAGAACTAAAGATGAAACAAACAATGATCAACAACACAATAAATGAAATTAAAAATACTCTAGATGGATCAATAGCAGAATAACTGAGGCAGAAGAACGGATAAGTGACCTGGAAGATAAAATAGTGGAAATAACTACTGCAGAGCTGAATAAAGAAAAAAGAATGAAAAGAACTGAGGACAGTCTCAGAAACATCTGGGATAACATTAAATGCACCAACATTCAAATTACAGGGGTTCCAGAAGAAGAAGAGAAAAAGAAAGGGACTAGGAAAATATTTGAAGGATTATAGTTGAAAACTTCCCTAATATGCGAAAGGAAATAGTTAATCAAGTCCAGGAAGCACAGAGAGTCCCATACAGGATAAATCCAAGGAGAAATACGCCAAGACACATATTAATCAAACTGTCAACAATTAAATACAAAGAAAACATATTAAAAGCAGCAAGGGAAAAACAACAAATAAGACACAAGGGAATCCCCATAAGGTTAACAGCTGATCTTTCAGCAGAAACTCTGCCAGCCAGAAGGGACTGGCAGGACATTTTAAAGTGATGAAAGAGAAAAACCTGCAACCAAGATTACTCTACCCAGCAAGGATCTCATTCAGATTCGATAGAGAAATTAAAATCTTTACAGACAAGCAAAAGCTGAGAGAGTTCAGCACCACCAAACCATCTTTACAACAACTGCTAAAGGAACTTCTCTAGGCAAGAAACACAAGAGAAGGAAAAGACCTACAATAACGAGCCCAAAACAATTAAGAAAATAGGAATAGAAACATACATATCAATAATTACCTTAAATGTAAATGGATTAAATGCTCCAACCAAAAGACATAGACTGGCTGAATGGATACAAAAACAAGACCCATATATATGCTGTCTACAAGAGACCACTTCAGACCTAGGGACACATACAGACTGAAAGTGAGGGGATGGAAAAAGATATTCCATGCAAAGGGAAATCAAAAGAAAGCTGGAGTAGCGATTCTCATATCAGACAAAATAGACTTTAAAATAAAGACTATTAGAAGAGACAAAAAAGGACACTACATAATGATCAAGGGATTGATCCAAAAGAAGATATAACAATTGTAAATATTTATGCGCCCAACATAGGACCACCTCAATACATAAGGCAAATACTAACAGCCATAAAAGGGGAAATTGACAGTAACACAATCATAGTAGGGGACTTTAACACCCCACTTTCACCAATGGACAGATCATCCAAAATGAAAATAAATAAGGAAACACAAGCTTTACATGATACACTAAACAAGATGGACTTAATTGATATATATAGGACATTCCATGCAAAAACAACAGAATACATTTTCTTCTCAAATGCCCATGGAACATTCTCCAGGATAGATCATCTCTTGGGTCACAAATCAAGCCCTGGTAAATTTAAGAAAACTGAAATCGTATCAAGTATCTTTTCCAACCACAACGCTATGAGACTAAATATTAATAACAGGAAAAAACCTGGAAAAAATGCAAACACTTGGAGGCTAAACAATACACTACTTAATAACCAAGAGATCACTGAAGAAATCATAGAGGAAATCAAAAACTACCTAGAAACAAATGACAATGACAACACGGTGATGCAAAACCTATGGGATGCAGCATTAGCAGTTCTAAGAGGGAAGTCTAGAGCAATACAATCCTACCTTAAGAAACAAGAAACATCTCAAATAAACAACCTAATCTTTCACCTAAAGCTATTAGAGAAAGAGGAACAACAATCCCCCAAAGTTAGCAGAAGGAGAGAAATCATAAAGATAAGATCAGAAATAAATGAAAAAGAAATGAAGGAAACAATAGCAAAGATCAATAAAACTAAAAGCTGGTTCTTTGAGAAGATAAACAAAATTGATAAACCATTAGCCAGACTCATCAAGAAAAAAAGGGAGAAGACTCAAATCAATAGAATTACAAATGAAAAAGGAGACGTAACAACTGACACTGCAGAAATACAGAGGATCATGAGAGATTACTACAAGCAGCTATATGCTAATAAAATGGACAACCTGAAAGAAATGAACAAACTCTTAGAAAAGCACAACCTTCTGAGACTGAAACAGGAAGAAATAGAAAATATAAACAGACCAATCACAAGCACTGCAATTGAAACTGTGATTAAAACTCTTACAGCAAACAAAAGCCCAGGACTAGATGGCTTCACAGGCGAATTCTAACAAACGTTTAGAGAAGAGCTAACACCTATCCTTCTCAAACTCTTCCAAAATATAGTAGAGGGAGGAACACTCCCAAACTCATTCTACAAGGCCACCATCACCCTGATACTAAAATTAGACAAAGATGTCACAAAGAAAGAAAACTACAGGCCAATATCGCTAATGAACATAGACGCAAAAATCCTCAACAAAATACTGGCAAACAGAATCCAACAGCACATTAAAAGGATCATACACCATGATCAAGTGGGGTTTATCCCAGGAATGCAAGGATTCTTCAATATACGTAAATCAATCAATGTGATAGACCATATTAACAAATTGAAGAATAAAACCCGTATGATCTTCTCAATAGATGCAGAAGAAACTTTTGACAAAATTCAGCACCCATTTAGGATAAAAACCCTCCAGAAAGGAGGCATAGAGGGAACTTACCTCAACATAATAAAGGCCATATATGACAAACCCACAGCCAACATCGTACTCAATGGTGAAAAAGTGAAACCATTTCCAAAAAGATCAGGAACAAGACAAGGTTGCCCACTCTCACCACTATTATTCAACATTGTTTTGGAAGTTTTAGCCACAGAAATCAGAGAAGAAAAAGAAATAAAAGGAATCCAAATCGGAAAAGAGGAAGTAAAGCTGTCACTGTTTGCAGATGATATGATACTATACATAGAGAATCCTAAAGATGCTACCAGAAAACTACTAGAGCTAATCAATGAATTTGGAAAAGTAGCAGGATACAAAATTAATGCACAGAAATCTCTGGCATTCCTATACACTAATGATGAAAAATCTGAAAGTGAAATTAAGGAAACACTCCCATTTACCATTGCAACAAAAAGAATAAAATACCTTAGAATAAACCTACCTAAGGAGAAAAAAGACCTGTATGCAGAAAACTATAAGACACTGATGAAAGAAATTAAAGATGATATGGAGAGATATACCATGTTCTTGGATTGGAAGAATCAACATTGTGAAAATGACTCTACTACCCAAAGCAATCTACAGATTCAATGCAATCCCTATGAAACTACCACTGGCATTTTTCACAGAACTAGAACAAAAAATTTCACAATTTGTATGGAAACACAAAAGACCCCGAAGAGCCAAAGCAATCTTCAGAAAGAAAAATGGAGCTGGATAAATCAGGCTCCCTGACATCAGACTATAGTACAAAGCTACAGTAATCAAGACAGTATGGTACTGGCACAAAAACAGAAATATAGATCAATGGAACAGGACAGAAAGCCCAGAGATAAACCCACGCACATATGGTCACCTTATCTTTGCTAAAGGAGGCAAGAATATACAATGGAGAATAGACAGCCTCTTCAATAAGTGGTGCTGGGAAAACTGGACAGCTACATGTAAAAGAATGAAATTGGAACACTCCCTAACACCATACACAAAATTAAACTCCAAATGGATTAAAGATCTGAATGTAAGGCCAGAAACTATCAAACTCTCAGAGGAAAACACAGGCAGAACACACTATGACATAAATCCCAGCAAGATCCTTTTTGAACCACCTCCTAGAGAAATGGCAATAAAAAGAGAAATAAACAAATGGGACCTTATAAAATTTAAAAGCTTTTGCACAGCAAAGGAAACCATAAACAAGACAAAACGACAACCCTTAGAGTGGGAGAAAATATTTGCAAATGAAGCAACTGACAAAGGATTAATCTCCAAAATTTACAAGCAGCTCATGCAGGTCGATATCAGAAAAACAAAGAACCCAATCCAAAAATGGGCAGAAGACCTAAATACACATTTCTCTAAAGAAGATATACAGATTGCCAACAAACACATGAAAGAATGTTCAACATCATTAATCATTAGAGAAATGCAAATCAAAACTACAATGAGATATCATCTCACACCGGTCAGAATGACCATCATCAAAATATCTACAAACAATAAACGTTGGAGAGGGTGTGGAGAAAAGGTAATCCTCTTGCACTGTTGGTGGGAATGTAAATTGATACAACCACTATGGAGAACATTACGGAGGTTCCTCAAAAAACTAAAAATAGCACGACCTTACAACCCAGCAATCCCACTACTAGGCATATACCCTGAGAAAACCATGATTCAAATAGAATCATGTACCACAATGTTCATTGCAGCTCTATTTACAATAGCCAGGACATAGACACAACCTAAATATCCATCGACAGATGAATGGGTAAAGAAGATGTGGTGCATATATACAATGAAATATTACTCAGCCATAAAAAGAAACAAAATTGAGTGATTTGTAGTGAAGTGGATGTACCTAGAGTCCGTCATACAGAGTGAAGTAAGTCAGAAAGAGAAAAACAAATACTGTATGCTAACACATATATATGGAATCTAAAAAAAAAAAAAAAAATGGTCATGAAGAACCTAGGCGCACGACGGGAATAAATACGCAGACTTACTACAGAATGGACCTGAGGACATGGGGAGGGGCACGGGTAAGACTGGACAAAGTGAGAGAGTGGCATGGACATATATACCCTACCAAATGTAAAACCGATAGCTAGTGGGAAGCAGCCACATAGCACAGGGAGATCAGCTCAGTGCTCTGTGACCACCTAGAGGTGTGGGATAGGGAGGGTGGGAGGGAGGGAGATGCAAGAGGGAAGAGATATGGGGATATATGTATATGTATAGCTGATTCACTTGGTTATAAAGCAGAAACTAACACACCATTGTAAAGCAATTATACTCCAATAAAGATGTTAAAAAAAAAAAAGAAGTTATATATCAAAACTGTTAGAAGGGCTTCCCTGTTGGCGCAGTGGTTGAGAGTCCACGTGCCAATGCAGGGACACGGGTTCGTGCCCCGGTCCGGGAACATCCCACATGCCGCGGTGCGGCTGGGCCAGTGAGCCATGGCCGCTGGACCTGCGCATCCGGAGCCTGTGCTCTGCAACGGGAGAGGCCACAACAGTGAGAGGCCCACATACCGCAAAAAAAAAAAAAAAAAAAAAAAACCTGTTAGGAAAAGGCATTCCTAAACACTGGGATAAGGAATAGCGTAATCAAGATAAACAGGGACAGACAATAAAAGTCAATAACAAATGTTTTGTTAAGTATTGCCTCTTACCAGCGGGATTCACATACACTTGTTGACTCCAGTAGGACATTTGTATCTGATGAGTGAAGAAATTATCTAAGAGAACATAATTAGGTCAAACCTTTAAAACGTAGAAAACATCACTATCAGGGCAAATGACACTAAACATAGCACTGTGATGAAAGCAGTAAAACCTGAGTAACCTTGTAAGTGATTTGTATTAACTTTATCCTAACTTTGCAGAATGGGTGCTTTTCAATAAAGAAATTGGAAAGTCAATTGAGCTGGGGGAGTGAGGAGAGGATATATACAGATTGGCAGACTGATAGAAAAATAAATACCTCTTCTGTGTCTAAGCATTTTGTATATAGCCCCACCTCTACCATTTGTTGAGCCATGTGCCTCCCAGGCACCAGGCACTTTGCATCTGTTATCTTGTTTATTTCCAACCACAACCTTGTGAGGTCTGGATAATGGCTCTTGGAGGGCTATCCATAGCTCCTGAAACCCACTATCAGCAACCCTTCCCTCTATCTGCTCATAAGACTAATTGGGCCAGCTCTCAAAAATACTGTATGGAAACAAATTTTCAGGATTTATGATCTGCATGGTGATCTCACACATCATCCAGCAGGTGATCTGAGAAAAGTGCAAAACCAGATATGAGGAGTAGATTGTTGTAGTAGAGAGAAAACAAGCTGAAATGTCATGAGTACATTTGGTTCTATTCTTGGTTCCGGGCTCTGTTGTTCATAAGTTTGGTGATCTTAGTTAAGTCATTGCAACTCTCCAACTCCCCAAGCCTGGGGACCTCATATTCACATCAGAATGACCACCATTTTAGTCAAGAGTTTTTTAATTGTAACAGAGTTTTTTAATTGTATCAGACATGCTTAGGCAAAAGGTAAGATTACCAGAGTTATACAGAGATGTTGCTGGAAATGTAGCTAAATTTCCTCAGAATTTTGGACCAGAAACTACAATGTTTCTAGGAACCTGAATAACTCCTTTTGGAGACAGACACTCCAAAACCAACCAGCAGGCCTAAATTTGAACCCTAATTTTGCCACTTAAACTGATTTGCTAATAGTGCTTAATATAGTATATGGCCCAATATAGGCATTCAATAAATGGAAGCTATTTTATCATGATTTTATCATCAGGAATAATTCAATAATAATCAGTGACATATTTCCTCCAAAGGGTTGTGAGAATATATTTCATAAACCATTAGGTTTGCAGAAGTAGTGTAGAGAAATTACTAAGAGTTCAGGCTCTGGAGTCAGTTTGCTTGACTTCCAATTCCAACCCTACCCCCTATTAGCTGTGTGACTTTAAGAACATAATTGTAGATTATGATAAGAAACCATTTGTTTAATGGTGAAGATTAAATGAGCTAATATGTATAAAACATTTAAACTGAGTCCTGGTGGTTACTAAATGTTCAGTAAGTATTAGTTACAAAATTATTTTTTTTTAAATTTTTATGTGTTTAGGCATAAAAAATCTAGGTAAACTAAAGGAATTTATGAAAGAAATCAGAAACCAGTGTGACAGCTACAACAAAGTGGCATTTAATGGGAAAATACAACTTAACTTTGCCCCTAGTCTGTCCTTCTTGTATTTCACTTTCCCTTTACTTCTTTTCCAAGTCATCAGGAGTAAAGAAATGACTAAACTGACATCATTTAACTGACTTACCATACATTCTAGTGCAGCATCAGCATCACCCAGGAACCTGTTGGAAATGTACATGCTCAGGCACCTGGCACACTCACTGGATCAGAAGCTCTTTGGTGTGTACAGGGTGTACAGAAGCTCTTTGGTGTGTACACAGCACGCTGTGTTTCAACAACCCTCCACATGACCCGGAGGCAAGCTCAAGTAGGAGACTTCTGGCTGCAGATTAGAATTACCTGTGGAAATTAAATACAGATCTATATAGATGCCAGTGCCCTATCCTGAAACAGTTGGATCAAATCGCTGAGGATGGGGCCGGGACAACAATACAGATATTTTTAAAAGGTAACAAAAACCTCCCCCTACTGTAGCCAAAAAGAGAATCACTGCAATTAATCTACTCTACACAATCATGATGCAAGTGGCTCTGAGGCCATCACCAAGGATGCCTCTGAAAAGCATGAAAATGGAGGTGGAGTTGCTTTTAAGCATCTCCAATCCTCACATTATAGATACTTTAATACTCTAAGACCTCCCCTTTCCTCATCTCAGGGCACACTCCTCACGTGCATCTGATTCCATAAGGAAACCAGTTCTTAGATCTTTCATTCCTACTGATAGAAAATCTCAGTCAACCCAGAAGAACATTTTAAGTGAAAGTTTATACATCAGCCAAATGAAATTTCAGACACTGGCTAAATGGAGTGTATAAGGGGACAGGGAATGGGGGATGCTTTCCACTGTTTCCTTTTAATTACCCAGCCTGTTTTCTCAGCTACAATGAATTATAGAGCACTGATTATTTATTATATTGAGTGGCATACCTTAATGAATACTAACTCATTTCAAACCTTTTTGGCAAACCTCAGGAGGAACTGAACTAACTCTGTATCGTTCTGAGAACAGCCACTCAGCAGCAGCAAAGGTGCTAATTGGTAGATTTAAGAGCAGTGAACACAAAACCTGCAAAGATATTTGAAGGCAGAAAATGGAAGCACATTCTAATATGGCCTAGAATGATAAAATTTCTATTATAGTGTGTAACAAAAATAAAGCCATTTTAATGGAATCATGTCAAAGGACCCATGTCTCCCGTTTTGAAAACAAATGTGCTGGCTTCCAGTCAACATTTCCAGGGCTTAGCAGCAGGAGGTCATTACCCTTTGACAATGTTCAGTTACTCAGACATTACCTCCAATTAACAGGTTTTAAATACAAGGATTTCTCTTTTATTGAAAATGGTGTTATTTTTTAAATAAGTAACTATAGAAGTTTGTCAGTAATCTTGTCTCACTGAGCAGGATGATTACATTTCCTCCTATAAACACACACATACACACACACATCTGAGTCAGCAGAGTACTTGTGGGTGTGCTTGAACCTTTTCAAAGCATGGTAGACAAATATTCTAAATATTCTAATTTTTATATAAACAGTTCACAAAGACATATTTCTCATCTCAAAAAAAAATCAAAAAACAAACAAAAGCTAAAAAGCACTTCCCCATGTTGTTGTAGCCAAGATATTCTGAGTGTTTAACATTTCCAAAATAAAGTACAAATGAAACTTTTATCAATTGTAATGAATTATGTTTTCTGTCTCGTTTCAGAAGGTATTACGGAATCCTGGATGATGGCCAGAAGCTCCGAGGAGAATTTTTAACACCCTCTCAGTAGACACATTTATAGCTTTTAACTATACAGAGCACTGGTGTTATCAGTGCATAGCAGGGAAATGATTAAAATGTTCCAGGCAAACTTAAACTTCGTTGTCCTTAGGTGGAAATGAAGCATCATTCTGGGCTGAAACCTCCAATTATATAAGATAGGAAGTCACAGAAAGACATCAGATTTGTACACTGTCAGTCTATACGGCAGATGGTAGTGTCTGGCAGTGCCTTTTTTATAACAGAAAATATTATTATAAAAATATCCACAGAAGACATTTTTAGTTCCTTTACTTAATATGTGGAAAAATTAGAGATTTCTATAGAAATTAGAGGTTTAATAACCAACACTATGAAACAGTAATTTTCTTTGAAATCTATGCATTAACTATTCTGTCATTTCTAAGAGAACTTTTTATAGTTGGAAGTCATCTGGTATTTTCATCTCTCCCTCTCTCTTTCTCTTTTTCTCTCTCTCCCTCCCTCTTAGCCATCTATTTAAATTCAACCTAAATCTATATGTTTTTATACAACAGTCAAATCACACTATAGTGTGTTGTGGTGTGCTGTAAATCACATTTTAGCCTTCCCCAATGTTATTACAAAAGAATTGCCTTTATCTCAAAGGGGATATTTCCTTATAGATGAGGTTTCTTGCAGGTAAAAGTCTCCTGAGAGCTACACTTTTGAGTGGCATGTTCTTAAGCACATTGCATTATGTGTCAGTACAATTAGCATATTCTTCCGGATTGTAAAAAGTAACAATAGCTGACAGCTGAATATGTAGGGAAATGGTCTGTAAAACTATCTAAGAACTAGGAAACCCAGTCCTTGTGTGGAACAAGCAGAAATAGCAGTTTCTGAAACTACTCATTTGAAAATGAATGGAGGAAGATTAGACTCCCAGATGGATAGCCCATTCCTGTCTTATACTGAGACATCATGTTCAGTGTTGATATAGTTTGAGGAGCAAAGGGAGCCCAGGGGATAGCTGAAAGAGAGGGAACAGAAATGGAAATATCCCAGCCTGGTTTTGGCAAAACACAGAAGATGTATCAATATAGCAATGGAAATGTCCCCAAAGATTTTCAAAGAATCTTACTAGCTGGAAAAAGGTTTCTGTGTGCTCAGAAATGTTCTATTGCAGCAGTGAGTGTTCTCAAACTGCCAAAGCACTGAGTCTGGTTCTTCCCACCAGAATGAGCCTGGAAATGTGGGCAGTGAGCTCCACTGCATAACTAGACACAGATTCAGAATGTGCAAAACCCACTGTTAGGTAGAAAACCACAACAAAGGCAAAAGAGCCACAGCCCCAAACCACGATTTTAGAGAATTTTATAAGGCCACCCTCTTAATTATATATACTGGAAGGGTATTTCAAGGAGCTGAAGGAGTATTAGGGTGGCCTGGGAAACAGCATGCTGTCTTCATTCCCTGGTGCATACTTGTTATTTTGATATACTTGTTTAATTTCAAATGTAAATGATAGGAATAAAAATGTCTGAGATCATTCCTATAGCTATCTTTTCTTTGTCCTAAATCTCATTTTTGTAGATAAAGATTATTGAAATTCAAAGATTTTCATTTACAAATAAAATTGGAGAATTAAAAAATATTAGAATCAAGCCCCTAGCCTAGGGAAAGAATACCGCAGCTTGAGGACACGTTATTCATTGCAACATGCCACTCCCCTCACTCTCCACACGTCCATACGTAAACCTGAGAAATCCCTGTGGATCAAAGAAGTCACTGGAAAGGGCCCAGACAGTCTCATCATTATGAATTTTACTCTAAATTTACAAATCCATGTAACACTACCACACATTAAGTAAACCATACACGTCTACTTCAAATCAAAATGCACACCCCAATCCCAGCTGTAACTTGATTCCAGTCACCCACTATTGCCTCTAAAACTTTTTACTGCTGCAGAAGCCCTCTCACAGTAAGAACACTGGAACTAACTCATTTACATGTTTTTCTGCTACAACTGCTTGCCCTTGTAGACAAAGAAGCATAATACTTCCATGAAGTCCAGAGTCTCAAGTGTCCCTTATTTATATTGAAATTTCTTTATTAGAAACACATCAGAGTCTCCTGGAGGTTCTCTTTTGTAGTACAAAGACTTCTAGGAAGTCTATCTTTTTAAGTCCATACACTTTAGAGAGTCAACGCACTTCTAGAATGATAGAAGAGGGGGGTCAAAACTGTGTGGTTGAGAGGTAGGTTGTGGCATGACGAACACAAACATCTTGAATACATTGCCTGGAATCAGTTCCAATAAGTGGCTCCCTGTGGTAGGCAGCTTCTAAGGTAACAGATATTTGGGGCATTTTTCTCTTCCCTGAAGTAACTAGAGGTCATCCTCAAAGACTGCCCTGGCAAATGCCAGTTAATCTTTGGGATAGGTATAACTTTGGATCAATCAGTCATTGACATTAATACATTATTTATTTCTTACTTCAATTAATATTTATTGAGGCCCCCAGTACTCAGTTGTCATTGTACTAGATGCCAGGGATAACACAGTACTCACCCAGAGGAGAGGAACAGTAAAGTGCAGATTAAAGTGGATCTGTAGGGAAAAAAAATAAAATAAATAAATAAAGTAGATTTGTAGAAATAAGAATTCATTTCAAATCTTGGTTAATTCTGATGTAATGAACTCATATTACATTGGAATATTTCTGAAAATCATGGACCTCTTAGTTAACTCCACATAACCAGCTCAACATCCTTTTCCTTTGTGTCATTGCTAAAATATGATGGACACTTTGATTTTTTAACTTTGATACTTATGAAAAGGATACCTGCATAAAAATGAAATTAAATATTCAATCATAGGTATATGACTCCTTTTCCTGAGATATCCAAGAAACATAGAAGGATTTGGTTTTTCCAAATGCTTTGGTTAAATAAGGATGTCCAGATAGGCTATCAGAGCCTGGTCTTACAGTGGACTCATACCTGCTACAGTCAATCAATTGTTTACTGAGAATCACAGGCCAAAGTACTTTATGATTGGGGCACAAAGAGACATGAAACTCATTCCCAGTTTAAAATATAGATGACAAGCAGAGAAGTACACACATAGTTAACTAAAAATCATATAAGTTCTTGACTTGTTAACTGACAAATATCCAGAGAGTGTAGGTAATAAAAACTAATTCTGGGTGGAGCATACATTCTATTTCCTGATCTATGAACCTCTCTGTTACAGTCTACATGAACACCTACTCATTTTTATATCGAACTCGTAACACCTGGCTGACATGTTAAAAGCCAGAAATTGTGGTTGGTTCATTAAGGTAAGTGCTACTTATGCATCTCTGTATAATCAGAATGTAGCGTGATATATTGAATCACAAAGCACGAGAAAATAAATGCTTTTTTTTTAAAAAGTGCTTGATTTAAGAACACACAGAACATAGAAGCTTTTCTGGTAATGCTGAGTAGTATAATTTTTTAAGTTATATGGTTCTAGAGGAATATGAGAGTTAACTAAAACAAATCTTGTTCAACAACATAGAAAATGGAAGGTATAAGTCACACCCTAATTTGTTCAGGAAATTTTGTAGGAAAAAAAAGGAAATACTATTCTCTAATTATCCATTGGAAGTCATGTTAATGTAATTTTGTTCAGAGAACTATTGAAGGGACAATGAAATGTAAATTTTATTTTACTAAGAAACCATCCTGGAACTCCATCTTGTACACATAATATTAGTGATTTAGAGTCAGAAGAATTTTTGGTTATTTGGTGGTTGAATAAATGTTGAGCATATACATTCTTTCAAAATGCAAACATAAGTCTATGACTATATATTTAATTTCATTTTTATGCAGTTATCCATTTTATAAGTATCAAAGTTAAAAAATTAAACCGTCCATAACACTTTTTAGCAATGCAATTGACAAAAAGTAATGAGATATATAGATAATATCAGATAATGTGTTTATATAGATAGATAGATATATATGTACACATGTATTTAAAGGGACAAAGAGTTATGACTATAAATTCACTGTAATTTCAAATGGAAAAAGAAATGGGAAATTCCACAATGCAATATATTCCCTTTCTACATTCAAACATTCAAACTGCCAAATTCTACCACTTTTTCTTTACAAAATTTCTAAAATCCATCTGTTCCATGATGAAATATACATTTTATCCTACTTTCAAACATATCAACCACCTCATTTCCTACATCACAGTCTCCATGAATGCAGGGATTTGTTAAACATGTGTCCGGTCAAGCCAAAATAATGGAATGGGTAGGACAGGCTCTTCTCTTTCTCCCTCCTTACTTTGTATGCCTAACTGTCATTTCCACCTTGTCCCCTGACTACCGATGAATTCAGAAAAGCCCATGTCTTCCCCTTCTAGGCTAATGACCCCTAGTTCTGCTTGTAGTTATTTCTCTCTCTACATAGTCTTCTCATTGAACCCACTAATCAGATCTCAATTTAGAATGTAATTTAATTCATTACATAAACTACAGTGAAATGTTAATAACTGCAAGGATGTAATCAGCTCCTAGAGATATTTATATTTTAAAGGTTGACTATTATTCAATAAACAAAGTATTAATTTAGCACTGCCTTGGCACTGGCTATGAAGCATTGGCTGAGTGATACACAAAAGATATAGAACAGATTGTCCCTGTTCTTAAGGAGTTTAACATTGTTTGGGTTGGTGGAGACATTGCTAATATGAAAACTTTGAGCTAATTTGTCAATCTTCGATTCCAATACAAGTGGAATTTTCAGTTGGAAGCATTCAAGGTGGGATGGAGTAGGTAGAAAAATCTTCAGGAAGGATTTCAGTCATTAACAGAACCTTGAGAAGCACCTTGGATTTGAAAAAGTAGAGGCAATGATTGAGGTTATTTTCGAAGCTGGAAAGAGAATAAAGAAAGGGACAGATTTCTGTGCATTAATTTTGTATCCTGCTACTTTACCAAATTCATTGATTAGCTCTAGTAGTTTTCTGGTAGCATCTTTAGGATTCTCTATGTATAGTATCATGTCATCTGCAAACAGTGACAGCTTTACTTCTTCTTTTCCAATTTGGATTCCTTTCATTTCTTTTTCTTCTCTGATCGCTGTGGTTAAAACTTCCAAAACTATGTTGAATGATATTGGTGACAGTGGGCAACCTTGTCTTCTTCCTGATCTTAGTGGAAACTACTAGAGCTAATTAATGAATTTGGTAACGTAGCAGGACACAAAATTAATGCACAGAAATCTCTGGTATTCCTACACACTAATGATGAAAAATCTTAAAGTGAAATTAAGGAAACACTCCCATTTACCACTGCAACAAAAAGAATAAAATACCTAGGAATAAACCTACCTAAGGAGGAAAAAAACCTGTATGCAGAAAATTATAAGACACTGATGAAAGAAATTAAAGATGATACAAATAGATGGAGAGATATTCCATGTTCTTGGATTGGAAGAATCAACATTGTGAAAATGACTCTACTACCCAAAGCAATCTACAGATTCAATGCAATCCCTATGAAACTACCACTGGCATTTTTCACAGAACTAGAACAAAAAATTTCACAATTTGTATGGAAACACAAAAGACCTTGAATAGCCAAAGTAATCTTGAGAAAGAAAAACGGAGCTGGAGGCATCAGACTCCCTGACTTCAGACTATATTACAAAGCTACAGTAATCAAGACAGTATGGTACTGGCACAAAAACAGAAATACAGATCAATGGAACAGGATAGAAAGCCCAGAGATAAACCCATGCACATATGGTCACCTTATCTTTGATAAAGGAGACAAGAATATACAACAGAGAAAAGACAGCCCCTTCAATAAGTGGTGCTGGGAAAACTGGACAGCTACATGTAAAAGAATGAAATTGGAACACTCCCTAACTCCATACACAAAACTAAACTCCAAATGGATTAAAGACCTAAATGTAAGGCCAGACACTATCGAACTCTTAGAGGAAAACATAGGCAGAACACTCTATGACATAAATCACAGCAAGATCCTGTTTGACCCACCTCCTAGAGAAATGGAAATAAGAACAAAAATAAACAAATGGGACCTAATGAAACTTCAAAGCTTTCGCACAGCAAAGGAAACCATAAACAAGACGAAAAGACAACCCTCAGAATGGGAGAAAATATTTGCTAATGAAGCAACTGACAAAGGATTAATCTCCAAAATTTACAAGCAGCTCAGGCAGCTCAATATCAAAAATACAAAGAACCCAATCCAAAAATGGGCAGAAGACCTAAATACACATTTCTCCAAAGAAGATATACAGATTGTCAACAAACACATGAAAGAAGGCTCAACATAATTAATCATTAGAGAAATGCAAATCAAAACTACAATGAGATATCATCTCACATCAGTCAGAATGGCCATCATCAAAAAATCTAGAAACAATAAATGCTGGAGAGGGTGTGGAGAAAAGGGAACCCTCTTGCACTGTTGGTGGGAATGAAAATTGATACAGCCACTATGGAGAACAGTATGGAGGTTCTTTAAAAAACTAAAAATACGACCTACCATACGACCCAGCAATCCCACTACTGGGCATATACCCTGAGAAAACCATAATTCAAAAAGAGTCATGTACCAAAATGTTCATTGCAGCTCTATTTACAATAGTCAGGACATGGAAGCAACCTAAGTGTCCATCAACAGATGAATGGATAAAGAAGATGTGGCAAATACATACAATGGAATATTACTCAGCCATAAATAGAAACAAAAATGAGTTGTTTGTAGTGAGGTGGATAGACCTAGAGTCTGTCACACAGAGTGAAGTAAGTCAGAAAGAGAAAAACAAATACCACATGCTAACACATATATATGGAATCTAAAAAAAAGTGGTCTTGAAGAACCTAGGGGCAAGATTGGAATAAAGACACAGATCTACTAGAGAATAGACCTGAGGACATGGGGAGGGGCAAGGGTAAGCCTGAACAAAGTGAGAGAGTGGCATGGACATATATACACTACCAAATGTAAAACCGATAGCTAGTGGGAAGCAGCCACATAGCACAGGGAGATCAGCTCATTGCTTTGTGACCACCTAGAGGGGTGGGATAGGGAGGGTGGGGGGGAGGGAGACGCAAGAGGGAAGAGATATGGGGGTATATGTATATGTATAGCTGATTCACTTTGTTGTAAAGTAGAAACTAACACACCATTGTAAAGCAATTACACTCCAATAAAGATGTTAAAAAAAAAAAGAAAAGAAAGGGACAGAGATAGGAAACAAAATAGCCTGTGCAAGGGACACTTTGGAGGCTAGACTAATCGAATAGGATGTCTGCTAGCCAGCCAGATCAGCAGATTCACCCTTCGGGATAAAGCAGGCAAGGGCTATATCTATTGGGAAGTGCACCATAGTGCAGTGAAAAATAAATTCAGGTAAGTTGAGTAGAACGTTCATTTTCTATTGCTGCTTTCCTTTCTGGAGGCTGTAGGAAATGATCCTTTTCCTTACATTTTCCAGCTTCTAGACTCTGCCCAAATTCTTTAGCCCACCAAAGATGCCCACGACCTAATCCCGGGAACCTGGGAATAGGTTACCTACATGGCAAATGGGACTTTACAGGTGTGATTAAGTTAGGAACCTTGATTAAAAAGACTATTTTGGAATTGCCAGCTGGGCTAAATCTTAACACATGGGTCCTTCAAATCAGTGAAACTTTCCCAACCATGATCAAAAGGAGATATGACCACAGAAGAATGGTCAGATAAATGCAATATTTTCGGATCTGAAGTTAGAGGTAGAGGGCCAAGATCCAAGGGATGTGGGCAGTTTATAAAACCTGGGAAGGCAAGAAATGGACTATCCCCTAGAGCATTCCAAAAGGAACAATAGCCCAGTCCAATAGCTCAATTGTACCCCCGTGAGACGTCAGACTTCTCACCTACATAAATGGAAGATAACAAGTCTGTGCTGTTTTTAGCCATAGAAAAGAATAAGCCTGAGGTGGATGGACCTAGAGTCTGTCATACAGAGTGAAGTAAGTCAGAAAGAGAAAAACAAATACCGTATGCTAACACATATATATGGAATCTAAAAAATAAATAAATAAAAGACGCAGACATAGAGAATGGACTTGAGGACACGGGGAGGGGGAAGGGTAAGCTGGGATGAAGTGAGAGAGTAGCACGGACTTATATATACTACCAAACATAAAATAGATAGCTAGTGGGAAGCAGCCACATAGCACAGGGAGATCAGCTCAGTGCTTTGTGACTACCTAGAGGGGTGGGATAGGGAGGGTGGGAGGGAGGGAGACACAAGAGGGAAGAGATATGGGGATATATGTATATGTATAGCTGATTCACTTGAAACTAACACACCATTGTAAAGCAATTATACTCCAATAAAGATGTTAAAAATTTTTTCAAAAAAAGAATAAGCGTACCTAAGTGCTTAAATAAGTGGATATTATCTACAAATAAAAAGCACCATACTCTATTCAGATTCCTCTTCTCCTGTTAAACAACATTTGCCACCCCCAGTGTTAGGAGCTAAGTAACAGTCCAGTAAATAATTGTATATTTATTTTCATTGATTCTGAACTATGATTTTTCTAAAGTCTTTCATATATTTGTAGTGAAGATGTCATAAAGGTAGTACATAACACTATCATAAAAAATAGAACAACCAACCTTGTAAAAAAATTTCTAGAACAAGAAAATCTTTCAACAAATCATTCTTCAAATAAACCATATTTGATACTAAGTTGCTTTTTTCACTATAAGGAAAATGAGACACAAAGAAATTGTTACTTAAAATCTTAAAGTTGGTGAGTGGCAAAACCAGGATCTGAACTTAGGTTCCTATGGCTCTTCATTACTGGACCAGTTAAGTGCATTGGTTTTCTTAGAATTTGATAGCGTTCTAAGAAGGCTAGTGCTTCCACCCTAGGAAAATCGTCCCCTGACAGTCTATTACATTTTACTTCCAAGTCATGCAGAAAAGAAAGAATAAGAAAGTGAAGAGGATCCAACACAGAAGTGTTTTGCAAGTTTGGAGGATTTGTATGGATGTAAACTCATAAGAGAAGCCACATAGGCTAAGTCATCTTTGCCCTTTGTTACAAATGAATGTATAAAGGTCATTCCTTCTTAGAACTCTACTTCTGTGCTCTCTTTAGAATGGCTGCTGCACCAGTCACAGAGCTGCCCTCAGATCTCCTTTCAAGGAGGACTTGCCACAGAAGTGCTGTCAACCAACAGCCTCTAGTTGCAGCAGCTCTGGATTCCACCCAGGTGTTTGCTGTGAGAACACACTCTCCATGGGCAGCTCTGGCCAGTGACGGCAGAGGTAACAAGTTCTAGGACCTGGCCATTTTTGCCCACCACAGGCTCTTCTTATAGGCACCCTCCCCTGTGCAGTTACTCACTGGGCTGGCTGCCACTTTGTCTGGGCATCCTTGTTTTCTTTCAATTTATGTTATTGAAGTATAGTTGATTTACAATGTTGTGTTCATTTCTGCTGTACAGCAAAGTGATTCAGTTATACATATACATACATTCTTTTTAAAATTCTTTTCCATTATGGTTTCTCACAGGATATTGAATATAGTTCCTGTGTCATACAGTAGGACCTTGTTTTTTATCCATTCTATATATAATAGTTTTCATCTGCTAATCCCAAACTCCCAATCCATCCCTCCCCTACACCCCACCCCTTGGCAACCACAAGCTTGTTCTCTATGTCTGTGAGTCTGTTTCTCTTTCATAGATAAGTTAATTTGTGTCGTAGTTTGGATTGCACATATGAGTGATATCATATGGTATTTCTCTTTCTCTGTCCGACTCACTTCACTTAGTATGATAATCTCTAGGTCCATCCATGTTGCTGCAAATGGCATTATTTCACTTTCTTATAGCTGAGTAATATTCCATTGTGTATATATGAACCATATCTTCTTTATCCATTCACCTGTCAATGGACATTTAGGCTATCTCCATGTCTTGGCTATGGTGAACAGTGGGAAGCACTGTTTTCTGAGACTCTTTCCATCCAATTCTCCATCCTGCCTCCCTCACTTCACAGGTGTCAGACCTGCATCATAGTCTGAAGTTTTTCCCTTCTCTTCCTCCCTCTCCTCGTATCTTCAATGCATCCTACCTCCAGTATATCTTCTGCACTTGTAACTCAGTCTTAGCCCCAGCTTCCACTGCCCCTTAACTGACACTCCAAGCTCCAATGATTACAAGAAGTTCAGGAGTCCACTTCCCCACCAAAATAAACTAAGACACACTTTAAAATAACAAGGCCACTTTTCCTCCTATGCGAATCAATTGCTGGTAACCAGGAATTTCTGCTCAGCAGGTGGCCACCTGGATGCATAGTCAATGTTGTTCCACCAGAGCATCACAGGAGAGGCACGCGGGTGGCAACAAGAGTGAAAACTATCTATAAATACTTCCAATCTCCTTGCCAGAAAAGCTGGTGTGTTCTGTTGTTTCATCCATACCTGCAAAGAACAACCTGTGCCTTTATTTCCATCTGCTGCTGTGAGAAAATCAAACCTGTACTTCCTCACTGAGCATATTCCCAGCCTTTGCTTACATTCATACGGCCTGTCACCCTTTCATTTTATTAACACAGGAATGAATTATGAGCCGCCAGAGGAAGTATCATATCTAATGCCATATCTGAGATCACTTCAAGATTATGATTTCTTCTCCAAAATTATTCTAATGCTATTTACAAAAATAATCACGCACATAGCATGTGGTTGAATTTTACCTGAACCATTTACTAGTTCTATTATAAACCTTTGTTTTTCCTTTGCTTTCAACATGGCATATGTGCTGTTTTTTTATACTCTGGTAAAGCAACTTGACAGTTGGTAGCTGTCTGGCTGTTTATTCAACATATGTACCACTTAATGCACAGGTCTCGGTGAGACGGTCCCCAAAGTCAATGCAACTGGGATAAAAGTCAACAAATAGAGCTTTGCAGGGAGCGCATTTACTTGGGGAGAGTTAAGTATTTGAAAGGTGTTTAGCAGTTAAGATTTAAGCCTAATGTCATAAGAATTTACAGGGTCAGCATCTCCCCCCAGCACAGCACATCCTCTGGATTTCACATAGGAGCTCCATATGTTAGGAAATCATCTTTTTAATTAGATCTCTGTAGCCTCATTCTAAGTTACCACTGTCACAAGTCCTGGATAAAATCCTATTCTCAGGAAACCTTTCAGTAAACAGTTAGCTGTAGGTTCTTACAAGAAGATATGGAGACAGATTCTCTCACATTGCAAGTGATTTTAAATTAGCTGCTCTGGAAAGTGGTGGGTGCAGTGTTATTTCAACATCCTCATCTGTTACCTGAGGCTTTTCCCCAAGGAAAGCAAAATGTGCTCAGTAGTGTGCACTTCTGAAAGTAGAATTGGTTAGGGAGTTCTGTAGCCTATTCTGGCCTGTCTGGACTAGCAGATGGGATGAAACAGAAATTCCCATCCCATTTTGGCCACTAGGACTTCTCAAACGTGAATCCATCTGAGAAGTAAAGTTTCCTGAAATTTTAGTAATGTTCAAGGGAGAAGGAAGTGAATGGAAATTTATGCATGAGGAGCTATTTTGTACCAAGTCCATTTAATAGATTTTTAGATACCATCTTCCATAAAAACCCTAAAGGGAAAGCAGTATTAATATTTTCACTTTTTTTTTTTTTTTTTTTTGCGGTACGCGGGCCTTTCACTGTTGTGGCCTCTTCGGTTGCGGAGCACAGGCTCCGGACACGCAGGTCCAGCGGCCACAGCTCACGGGCCCAGCCGCTCTGCGGCATGTGGGACCCTCCCGGACCAGGGCACAAACCCGCGTCCCCTGCATCGGCAGACGGACTCCCAACCACTGCGCCACCAGGGAAGCCCTATTTTCACTTTTTTAGATAAAAAAATAATTGAGGCTGAGTGGCAAAATGACTTTTTCAAGGTGACAAACAGAAACCACAGCACTGGTCCGATTCAAGTCCCAATTGTGGACGAAACCAAAGTTCTATTCTTAACCAGTGTGGTACACTGTCTACCAGTTATATAGCTTATAATGAAGATGCTTTAAAACTTCTGTAGAAGTTGCAGGGCTACCCAAAATGAGCCTCTTTTGGACCTGGAGTTAGCCTAGGCTCCAGGGATAAATTTACTTCTAAAGTCGTCAATTCTCAAATTTCGTGTATCAGTGTGATATTGCGATTTATAATAAGAAATATGTATTTGGTCTTACCCTTGGTTCCTGGATCACACTCCCCAAATCCTTGAAGTTGCCTAAGCGCAAAGAGCAAGGAAGGTGTCTTCTGTTATGTTAAAAAATGACTTTTGGAAACCACTGAAAGATGGGGGCTGGTTGCCAGTGGAGCTAATCCAGTGATTAGAGGGTTGGAACTTTTGGTCCCACGCCCACCTCTGGGGAAGGGAAAGGGAGCTGCAAATGGAGTCAATAATTTAATCAACTGTGCCTGTGTAATGAAGCCTCCATAAAAACCCAAAGGACAGGTTGGAGAACATTTGAAGGTTCTGGGACAGTGGCGCTCCTGGAGACGGCATGGAAGCTCCTCGCCCTTTCCCATGCTTTGCCCTATACATCTCTTCAATCTGGGTTATGTCCTTTTACAATAAACTAGTGATCTAATCAGTGAAATGTTTCTCTGAGTTCTGTGAGCCTCTCAAGCAAAGTAGTCAAATCCAAGGAGGAAGTCGTGGGAACCTCTCATTTATAGCTGGTTGGTCAGAAGTACAGGTAACAACCTGGACTCTCAGTCGGCATCCTGAGTTGGAGGGCGTTACTGGAACTTCCAATTTGTGAACAGTCAGTCAAAAGCACAGGTAACAACCTATGTTGTGGGGCGGGGGGGGCGGGGGGAGGAGGTCTCCTAGGCCTGAGCCCTTAACCTGTGGTATCTGACACTCTTCTCCAGGTAGACAGTGTCAAAATTGATTTGACTTGTAGGACACCCAATCGGTGTCCAGAAAGTTGCTTGTTGGATGTGTGAGGGAAACATCGTCTCCACCCTTGCCCCATCCCCTGACCACCAACACCAAATTGTAATTTCGTGCGTACAGCACAAAAGAATCAGACAAAAAAGGTTATCTTTTTCAAATTCCCATGGTCCTCCCATATCCTGGATCACACTGCTGCCACTGAGCCCAACCAGTCATCTTCTGTGGATGTCAAGATGTCCTCTCTTGGCAGCCACCACACACCTGGCAGGCAGATCAAAAGTGCCTGGAGTTTTTAGCCTTTCCCTCTACTTTTAGATTTGAATAAAATCCCTTATCTCAGGACATGGGATCTGGTACACGTTGGTTTGCACCAAAAGTAGTTGGCATGCAAAGAAACTGGATGGTACAATGTGCAAATGATGGAGAGTTAACTCACTAACATGAAAACATTCACCAATGGAAAAGAGAAGACAGGAAGGAGCCAAGCAGACAAATTTCTTCTTTCCCGCACGACCTACTGTGGATTATCTCATGCAACATGCCCAGGAATATACTGTGTGCCGAGTAGATACACCTGCCTGGCAACATCATGGCTCAAGGTGAAGCAGTAGTCAGACATATAAACACAACATTTCATTTTTCTTCCACATCTTTTCTTGTCTCATTGCCCTTATTCTTCACTCTCCTTCTCTTAGGTTTGCATATACAAAATAAAACACTGGCACTTAATCCTTGCCTCAGGCTCCATATTCTAGGGAAACTGGCAAACAAAGTCATTTAGTGAATTTAAGAATTACTACATGGGATTGTTAAAATGAAAATTCCCTAATGTTGACTTTCTCTACCTTAAAAATGGAAACTTTTCTGGGTCATTATTTAATTATAGATGCTCTCTTTGTTTCACATTAATCCATGCATTTAAAAGAGATTCTGTGGAATAACTCAATTTTCCCAAGTAGTAAGTTTTGCTTTCCTCCTCCATGCTAAGAAAACTACCAATTTTGTTAGAATCAGAGATATGTTTAGAAACAGGCAATGAAACATGATTGGTCTAACTCAGCAATGACAACACTACTCCCAAATTTCCAAGCCTCCCTTGAAGAGGGGTGCTGCCTGTCCCAGCTCTGGATGGGATGGTGCTGGAAAAGCTTTGTTCTAATAATAAAGAAGTACAGATGGGGCTGGCTTAGAGTCTGACACTTCCCTAGCCATTCTTTCTTGAACGTAGACATGATGCCTAGAGATGCAATACCATTTATCCACCAGCTTCAACAGCCACCTACCCATCATAAACGGCAAGAAGAGGAAGAGTAAACATGCCAAGGATGATGGAATAGAAAGATAAAACTGTTGGTCTGCACTTCCTGCAATGTGAAAAAACAATCAAAAACTCTGTTTAAACTATTGTACTTAGGTTTCCTGAGACTTATAGCCAAATGCATCATTAACTGCATCTTGTGTATTGAGTGACAACTTCTTGAAATCCATGATTTCACATGTGGAACTTATCTAACAATGACATTGACTTCAATCTCATAAAAATAGGAAAATTTAAAAAAAACCAACTAAAATAGCAGAGCAGAACTGGAATGTGCAGTAAATTGATACATCACATAAGCCATATATTATAAATACAAGTGTAGGATAAATATTAGTATTTCCCCTACTTTGCAAATAAGAATTGACACCTAAGAAAGAACTAAATATTTTCTTCTTTAGTGTTATAGTTAAATGGTTGAGCCAGTATTTAAACACAATTGTTATGAGGTTTTAACATGTATATTTTTGCCAGTATAAAGCTTTCTTTCCCAAATGTATATTTGGAACAGTGATGAAATTTTTAATAAAGGTTTTACATTAATCCTTATAATGAGACCAAATAGGTTTTGGAAACATTAGCTCTAGTTCTGCATTCTTTCCCAGTCTTTAATTTTCCAATTAATGTTATAAATCTCCCAAAATAAAAAATAAATTTACATTTATTTCAACAAGGACCCCCTTTTTTTCCCAAAGAATACCTATCAACGTCTTATGAAACACCAGTATTCCAAAGAACAAAGTTTGGGAAAGCTGTATCAGCACAATTGCATGTATTTATTCAATATTTATGTGACATACTACAGTTCATCACTTACTACAATGATTTATATATACTACACACACATAAATACCTCTATCTACCCATCCATCCATCTAACCATCCGTCCATGTATCTATCTATCTAGATATATATTAGAGACATCCAAAAATCTTTAGGCTTGATTCTAAGGGGTCAAATGTCTTTTTTGTATAATGCCCTATGTACCTCAATTTCTCAATACGCATTAAACTCTAGTTCCTTATTGTCCTTATAAGCAGTTTCCAAGACAAAAACAAATGTAGGAAGGATTTATTAACTTGTTCAAGTTGACATAGTGGGTCTATAGTTGTAATGAGACTGAAGTTTCTGCTTTCAGTTTATTCTTCCAGTCACTGGGCAGTCCTTCAGTAGTCTATTCAAGCTAACTTTTGAGTTCTGGAAAGTGAGGAAAGAGAATAGAAAGTAGATAATATTTAATTTCAAAGGACAATTCTTTCTAACTTTCTCTTTTGGGTAAGAGAGGAAACAACAAAAATGTAGTGTGAAACTATCACTTGGAAGAAATCATCTACATTTAAGACTAATTGAAAATTATCAGCATTTCGATTAGCATGGATGTTGTTTATTTTCAGTTTTGCAAGTTTACTGACAACAGTCATATGGTCATAATGGTGATGGAGCTCTTATTTTAATTATGAGTTTTGCTTCTGCAGAAAGAAAAATGTAGACTTATCATGCATGCTCTAATAGATAATAAGAGTTCAAATTCTAGATAGTACAATGACTTTCCCCCAAACAGATCTTTTCCTTTTAAGCACCAGATCAATAAATGACCCTTTTGATCAGAGAACAAACTAAAACCTCCTCGTATTTTTCTTGTTACTTTCATTTTTCCCTCAAGAAAAGATGAAGCTACTTAAGTAGCAGACCACAAAAGCACTATGGCACTTTCATCGTAGTAAAGAGTTCAAAAAGTAAATAAAACTTTGTGGAACTTATATTCAAGAACAAAGCTAGCACCCAGTAGCTCAATATGCCTTTGGGATTAGGGGTTTATTCAGAGCATCAAGAATCAGTATTTGCATTTAGACATACAAGTGATCTAAATAGCATTCATAGGACTTTGAAAGCCTTTTTGAAATAAAAAGCAGAGCAAACTACAAAAGTATAAATTCTAAATTTTCCTACATTATTCCTACTTTGTAGAGCATCTGGTCAGGATGGGGGCTGCCAGGACATCACATATCAATCACATATGAAAGAACACACTGATCCACGTGACCATGGCACAGGAATAGACTAATGAGAACCCAGCCGCATGCCTCTCCTTTTCAATTAGCTTTCTGTCCATTTTCACAGAAATACACTGGGGGAGGAAACTTTGTGGGTATTTGCCACCACCAACAGATCCTTATCTTGTCTTAATCTATTGAAATACAAACTAGTAAAAGGGAGTTTAAATGCCAAAAAAGTAAAAAGAAACACAAGACAGGTATCCATGGCAAGGACTGACGCACACTTTGGCAGTCAAAATGGATATTTTGGTAGAAAATGAATGATTGGTGTGGGGGGGGGAGCTCTCTGCAAGGCTGACATTTCTATTTTCTTAAGAGGTGATATGGGTCATTTAGTGCATAATGGGATAAGGAGATTAAATTGTGAATAATATTAATAAATATTACTTTCAAATGTATCTTAAATGTGAGGAGAAAGTACAAAAATCTGTCCGCATCTCCATCCTCTAGCACATTGACAAAATAAGCATTCACTCGATGGTTTGTTTGGTTCATATCTTCTGTATTATTGAGTAGGCAAAGCTACTGAGAATACAGTCAAGTTTAAGTTCCACACTTTGATCACCTGTTATTTATTTCCTCTTGGCCCTAAGAACATTCAATGCCTATTTTGCTCCCACAATCACAGTTAAACTCACCCACACAACTAAAATCTAATTGGCAAAAAAAAGCTTAGATATTTACATGGAAAATATACCCTGAGGAAAAAACCATTCTAATGTCATAACTAAAAAATGACAATTTTGTATTTGAGCATTTCTGGCTGGAAATGTTAATTGCAAAACGTGCCAGCTAAGATTTGCTCCATTGTTACCAGCACATGTGTATCTCATTTGCTCCTTTGTCTTGCTTTACAGCCATACTGCAGTCTCAGTGAGTGATGTTCTTGAATTATTTCTCTTTCCAAATTCTTTTTCCTCTGCTTTCCTTGTTTTACTAGTTCTCAGGTTTCAGTCTGTGTTGTTCCCCTTGTCTGCTACTCCTTCTGGAATTCTAGCTTTATAAAACGCTGTAGTGAAGGGTTGCAGGATTTTTTCCCCTCTACTTCTATACTGCCAAGGGACTCTTTTTGAAGACCTTACTTTTACCATCAAGAACTAGGGAGGCAGACCCAGTGGCCTTAAGGGATTTAATTAGAGTTCACCAAGTTAGAATCTCCGAGCTCTCAAAGACCTAATTTAAATACAAGTTCACTCATTTTTTCAACTATTTCTTAGGCCCTTATTAAAATTTCAGGTTATTAAAGGGAACATCCCGTGTTTTGCAATACACAGAAAATAAACCGGGGTTATGCAGAATCTCAAACACGCTCCAGGTGCAAATGCAGAATTCTGCCAATCGCTAGGAAACTTATAAGGAATTAGCATATAAATTATTAAAACTATCATGGAATTTTGTTGATCATTATCAATTACGTTTATATGGGTGGCATCAGTTTTATAGGCGATAAACATTGGCTGTAGATTGGTGAGAGAAAATATGTAATTTAATGTATTTTTGGTCAGTTGTCCTACTATTGCCTTGTATACAAATGATTATTATTATGACTACTCTTTACTTTAGGTGGTGTTATATTCCTTTTGTTAAGCTGTCAGCCAGAACCCTTGTGAAAAACTAATGACAAATCATATCAATTTATAAAAACTTTCTGGTCAATCAAACCTCTGTTATGGTTATGACAGGAGAGCCACGTAAAACACAATTTCTGATTGACAGCACTGCAATTTTATGAGAAAAAAATGCTGGTCTTTACGTGCTCTTTCCTTTCTACATTAAGAATTGTGTCTTAATTAGACGTTCTAGCCAGAAATTGGCTTAAAACATGAATTGACTACACCATGATGTCAAAATTTAAACAACTAGCAACATTAAAATCCGCATAACTTTGGCATGAAGAAACACAGAGCAACAATGGAAGGTGCCACTAAGCCAGTTGTCACATAAATAGGAGAAATGGGCAAAAAGAAAAGCTAACAGGTTGCTTCGACAGCATTTAGTTGTTTAAGCCTCCTTGTAAAGATCACTCAAACAGAATAGAAGAAATTCATAGGGGTCAGAGAGATGGAAAGAAAATGAAAGCTTTGTTACTTCAGTTTGATTTGGGGTGCAATTTATAAAACACTTCAACATTGTTTCATTGCCTTTTTTTTAAATTGCCACCAGAAAGAACACTTCTTAGTGAAATAACTGTGAGAACTCTGTAACAGCTATTGTTTTCAAGTATTTCTCCACTCACATCCCTGTAGTATTATCATATAATTAGCATATTAACTTTCTCAAAGTTAACTTTCACTATGGCTTTAATAACTGGATTGAAGATCTGGGTCTTTCAGAGAGCTAACTGGTGAAACGTAGAATTTAGGTCATCTCTACACTTTGGATTTTTTATCATTTAGATGCTTCAGAGGGCATAAAATCTTAGGTACGTCTCCATTTAGTATTTCATTCATTTCATTCTTACAAAAAATATGGCAGTAGAGATACAAATATGAAATATTTTATGCCAATTTACACTATAAGTCGTCATCTCTTAAACCTGATTATTTTTTGGCATAACTGCACAGAAAAATAGTAAAATTGTCATCTTATAAAAGCACACTCTACACGCTAACTTCATTTGTGCGATTGAAATAAAATTGCAGTATATACAAAACAAAACAAAAAAAGCACACTAATTCTCACTTACAACATTACAAGACTAGTTTACTGGTATAAATTCACATGAACTTCCCAAGATGAGATCTTTTTCATAATTTAAAATTTTAAAGTTACGGTTTATAATGATCACCCTGGAGCAGTAAAGGAAAATCTGTTTCTTTAGTGGATGTGTTAAAAATTCTTTCCATTTGCTTTCCACCAAAAGACCATGCTTAAGTACTTCCATTAAATATAAAATATTTTACAGGTTTGCCTTGTTATTTAATGAAATTCAAAATCAGTTTGCAAAGGCAATCGCCCCACTCCCCCAACTCTCCAAAAAAAATCTTCATTTCATGACAAACATAGATTTCCTGAGAGATGGAAAACATTCACTGTGAAAATCGCTATATTTATCCTTGAGACATATTTGGTAAAATTCACTAATTTGCCCAGTGCATAATTGCAGTATGTTCATGGAAAAACAAACTGTCTTACCAATGACTTTAAAACAGAATCCCTCTGCTCTTAGAATTCGATGGAAGCAGGCACTATGTAAATACTAATGACTGAGTATGATCTTCCCAGGCAGTGGGAAGGAAAATGCTTACTTTGGTCACACACACGCAGACACACAATTGTGCGTATATGATCTTTTTAGGAAAGGCCTTTATAATACAGTCATAAAAATAATCAAAATAATGACTTACAAGTAAACATTTAAGTCAGAGACCAAGATTGAGAAAAAAAGCATGATAACTATTTTTCTTTCTTTTTTTTTGTTTTGTTTTGTGACTACTTTTCTAAATCACACAGGTCAGATGCTATTTGCCTCTCCAGTGGTCTCTGAAGATTCTAGGTGAACTTAATTTGCTTTAATTTGATGTTGCAAATTTTTTTTAATAATATACTAAAAATCAAGTGCAGTCTACTTTTGCTTTCCTGTGATGTAATTTTTTAGTTGCATATAAACTAGTTCATAAAAAGGAAATGAATTTTCCAAATTTGAAGGTGAACATAGATTTTCACATTGGAATGGAACTCCCAGCCCCCTGTCCTAGAAGAGTTCAAACACTCCAAAATCATGACCAGATTGCCTTCTGTACATTATAAAGTAAAATCCATTAGACATTTTACTTAATTTAAAAAAATCATAGAATCCGATTTTTTCATCTGATTTTGACTACTCACATATAGGTTGGTATTGCACATTCCTCTAAGTTATTGTGTAATAGATTTCACAAAGAATTATCAACAAAACATAAACACATTGAAATAGTCCTAATTTAACCATTTCTTCTGCTTATAATTCTAGCATCTAAAGAGGCAGGAAAGGGTAGCTAAATTGAAGATATCACGACCATAATAGACCATAAAAGGCTATAAAATGTAGTTTAATTCCTTGCATACCAAAATGTGTTGAGCAAACTAAGTGTAGTTGTTATAAACTAAATATCTGTGTACCCCGCCCCAGGTTTATATGTTGAAATCCTAACACCCAATGTGATAGTATTGGGAGGTGGGCCTTTGGGAGATAGTTAGGTTGTGAGGGTGGAGCCTTCTTGAATGGGATTAGTGTCATGATAAAAAAGCCCACAGAGAGCTCTCTCGCCCATTCTGCAACAAGATAGCCATCTATGAACCAGAAAGCAGCTATCATCAGACCCCAAATTTGCCAATGCCTTGATCTTGGATTTCCCATCCTCCAGAATTGTGAGAAATAAATTTCTGTTGTTTATAAGCCACTTGGTCTAGGGTACGTTGTTATAGCAGCTCAAACAGACTAAGACAGTAGCGATAACTTAAATCATGTACATTTTTTAAAAACACTTGCCTTTGTAAAGAAAACCCCATCCTACATGTCTGCCTCTTTTGACTAGGGTATTTGAATAATATTACATAATTCTTACTATATCCTGACTAGCTGAAAAAATACTTATAAAAAAATCAATATATAAAGAGGAGATGTGAGACTGGAAAATCATAAAACCTCACAAAAATGGGGGCAGGTATTATTAGGTAGGGAAAGGACTAAAACCTTCTTGTATTTTTCTAAGATCCTGTCAAAATACTGTATTAAACCAAAAGACACAGGAAGAACCCAGGGAAAGTCCAGAGCTCAAGATTAAAAGCACAGAAGAGTTTCAAATAGAGATTGACTAACTGGAAGGTAAAAGTATAAAATAATTTATTCACAGTCTAGGAAACTGCTAGTTATAGTAGATGAAACATTTTGAAGATAATCACGAAGGAATGAAACTCAAAATATATCTAAGATCTACCAGTTTTTCATGCCTATTCTAATCCTTGCTCTCTTCAGTTTAATTCTGGGTTACTGCATCACTCATCTACACAAATGCACTTGATTTTCGGGAAAAAATAAAAAAACTAGAAGCTACAAAAATAGCCACTCAACTAGTCCTCAGGCCTCTTGCATCTGTCCTTCCACGAAGATATTCTGTTTATCACTGACCACGAATATGTGAGACTTATGATCAAAAAGGCTCATTTTTAATGTCTTGACTTAACACTTACTGATAGATTCATATTGATTATACCAAGACCATCATTGTTTTCACCTGATAATATAGCAGACAGAAACTTGAGCTAAGTGTAAAAGAACTGCCAACACAGCAGTTTTCTTATAGTTTACTTGTGCTAGTACTATTAGTATTGCCTTCAATATGAACTTTCTTTTTTTTTTTTTTAATGGGCTTTGTTTTTGTATCCATTAAGTGAGCCTGTGTCGTTCGGTTGGAGCATTTAACCCATTCACATTTAAGGTGATTATCAATATGTATGTTCCTATTACCATTTTCTTAATTGTTTTGGGTTTGGTTTGTTTTGAATTTTATTTTATTTATTTTTTATACAGTAGGTTCTTATTAGTTAAATATGAACTTTCTACATAGGATTTTTTAAATTCACTAGTAATTGTTGGAGACTTAAATTAGATAAAACCAGAAAATATATGAATCATCTTAATTGAATACTCATCAACTGCAATACGTAGCGAGACACAGAAAGCAAACGAACAACTGTGTGTGTACCATAAGATAATGTGGAGCATCCTCCTTGCCCTGAGAATAGTCCACATACAGTATGTGTAATTGGTGACTCTTTTGACATGTTGTCCAAGATTGGGTGCCAGTGTTGATCTGTATGTTAAATAGGAATCAAGTTTGATTTTTTTATACAGATTACATCTAGCATTCTAACACAGTATACTGGGGACTCCTCTGGGGTCAATGCATGCCTCACCACCACACGCACACACATGGGATGGAGTCAATAACTGTATAATACTATCAGACCAACACTCATAAAACTACTAAAGACTGCATCAGTCCTCTCAAGCATTTACATCATGATCCCTCATGGATTTCCTGTACAAATCCATGTCATTCTAACATTCAGAGTTTTAATATCATCTGCCCTCATTTTATCCTTCTCCCTCAGTTCCCATTACTTCTCAACACTGAAGCCCTGCTTCTTTGCCTTGCTTCTCTACCACACAGTAGACTTTTTTCTAAAAGTGTCTTCTTTTCTTCTATATTCCTGTTCAAGTTCTACTTCTTGAAACTTTCTGCAGCTGAGTCCAGACTGCTTACTACTTTTGTAAAATTGTACCCCATAAATCATTCATTCATCTGAAAATCCCTTGCCTTTGGCCTCTTCTGCCTCCTCCCCAATCCATTTTCCAGTCTTTAGTCCTTGTCTTTCATCTGCATAGAACAATTAAACTCTTGCTCGTAAGATAAAGTGAAAAATCTTTAATATGTTGCTTTACTGAGTATATGGCTAAACTCTGAGTAACAAAACCCAACAAAAGAGTGATTTAAACTAGGAACTAAGTTCTTACTAACATAGAACTCTGGGGAAGGCAGTGTAGGATTTAATGGCAGCATACTTCCAGCATCATCAAGGGACCCAGGTTTCTACATTACTGCTTTGCTCTTTGTTAGGTTATACCCTTGGCTCCCATAATCCAAGCTGGTTCACTACCCCAAACACATTCCAAAGAGCAGAATGGAGAAAAAGAGAGAGATGGAAAAACAGCCTCTGCCTTGAAGGACAGATTCTATAAGTAATACATCTCATTTTCTCACACCACAATGCCCGAAACTTAATCAAAAGTCACGCCTAGCTAGCAAAGAGACTGGAAAATATAATATTTATCTCAAGTATTTGTATACCCAGCTAAAACTTGGCTATTTTGTTACCAAAAGAGATATGAGTAGATGCAAGTTTATTATACAAGGATTGCAGGGCTCTCTACCATTAACTCCATGCCTATCTCTCTAGTATTTTCATTCTTTTTTACTTCCTTTTCTTTAGCAATAACAAAATTCTTTCAATTCCTCAATCTCTCTTTTTAGCCTGAATCACACTATCTAGAACTGACATTACTGTCTCTTAGCATGCGCCGCAGAGATAAGGAAACACCTCACTTAAGGATGAAGGAATATCTGACTCTCTTGTAGGTATAGCCTTTGTGGCCTCAAATAAAACTAAAAGAGAGGCACTCACTTAACATCATATTTTAGGGGGAAAAAAGCAAGGTTAATGTATAATTCAGAATCAGGGAACCTCTGGTCCTCCTGTACTGGAGATAACCTAATAACCACTTGATGGATGCAAAAGTCTCATATACATATTCAAACAAACAAAAAATTGAGAGAGAAAGCTGAAAAGGGAGGTTGGAGACTTGAAGATTATTCTTAAGAGTTGAAATTTGGTCCTATAGTCCAAAAAGAACCACCATAGGATTCTACTGTGAGATTATTTTAAAAAACACATTATATTCCCAATCACACATTTGTAATCACTTCAAACCTTGAGAATGATAAAATTTGCTATAGGGACATTTCTATTAGTGATTCTATTATAATGTGATAGAATTGAATGGTCCCACTGGATTTACATAACCCTGCATTTGGTTCAAAAATTATAGAATTTCAGAGTAAAGGAGTCATAATGTACAACTTCCATTAATAATACAATGAAAAATCATTTTGTGAAATTCCTATGCCACATCAAAATAAGAAAAACTACCAATAAGGGCAGCATAGTATCCTCTAAAATAATTTTTCAATTGAAGTCATGAAATCTAGCTGAAGAAAAGTGCAAAGTAGGAAAAAATCTATAAAATAACTTGGATAAGTCAATATGAATGCTTCCTTATGAACATTCTTTTGAAGGAACTATCCTTATCATTCAATTCCATGTCTTACTAAAGCAGAAAGTGAGTTGGAAAATCATATGACTTGATTCTACAAGAACCAGTTAGCAAATCTGAATAATACTGGCATAGATATGATAATCAAATCCAGATCTATTAATGACACTGCCATGACACGCATATAAATATAAAAATAAAAGGACAAGAACAGAACCCTGAGGGACCACACATTTTACAATAACTATTTCCGATGAGCTGCTACCCAATAGAGTATGCTGTGTCTGCTGACAAAGATAATTACATTTCAAACCAATTTAATGCTGTCTCAGAATTCCTACTCACGTTTCTGGAAGATCCAACAATATATCACTGTCTACTGTGTCAAAGGTGAGTGACAGACCTAACTTTGAGAGCAGGCATCTATTCTTTCCCAGAAACTTTCACATATCACTGAAGATAAACAGGTAGTCCCTGGTAACGTAATGGACACCCCAAAATCCAGGTTGGAATTTTATCAAATATTAAGCATAAATAATTGTGTCTTCAGGCAAAATATCAAACAAGTTTCCATTCTTTTTTACTTCCTAGAAGAGACAAGAACTAGAAAATCTGTATCAGAGTCTAGCAGGCACATAGTTGATAATCCTTAAATGTTTGTTGAATGAATATATGCATACAATTTTATACAACAGTCAATGAACTAGAGAAGCAAAAGGCATGTAAAATAGTATGCTAATAGGTTACAGTATTCTCATTTCTAATAAAAGTATAGTCTGCATATAATTCCTCAATTATATGTGTAAGCAGAGCCAAGTAAGCCCTCGAAATAAAAGATAAAAAGCAAGATAATAAAACTAAATATAACAAAACTTCCCAAAATATGCAGAGATGTCTTATGTATTTCTCCAAGACTTGTTTTCAATCATATTTTTAAGAATAAAAAATAGGAAGATGGGGGCTTCCCTGGTGGCGCAGTGGTTGAGAGTCTGCCTGCCGATGCAGGGGACATGGGTTCGTGTCCCGGTCCGGGAAGATCCCACATGCCGTGGAGCGGCTAGGCCCGTGAGCCATGGCTGCTGAGCCTGCGCGTACAGAGCCTGTGCTCCGCAACAGGAGAGGCCACAACAGTGAGACGCTCGCGTACCGCAAAAAAAAAAAAAAAAGGAAGATTTCATACCTGTCGTGGGTATAAACCAAAGGCCATAAGTTCAGGTGTGCGAATAAAAGTCACTTTCATTATTTTCTTTCAGTCAATAACTTATATTCCCCCATCCCACTGAAATGTGGGAAAGTCAGCTCTGTTAATTCTATCGTCCTTGTCGTCCCTTCAGTTTTGCCATTTCTGCTGTTTCAGTGCCTTTCTCAGTACCTAGTGTGCTGTCAGCAGGGAGCTGTAACAAAAATTTGCTAATTTTATAGCTTATATACCAATTTTTTCTCTCCCCAAGTCTCTGGGAGTATTTTCAACATGAGAGACACCTCTCTCATTTTCTCCCATCATACCTTCCAGGACACCTTGCATATTCTCAATGGGACTGGGTCTTACCAAGATAAGCCAGGAAAAATAAATGTGTTAGTTAAGAACAAGTTGAGCTGCTATCACAAAATATTCAATAATATGGAGACTGAAACAATGCAGAAGTTTATTTATCTTTCATATAACATCCACAGACAAGAGATCTTCTAATGATAGGAGAGCTCTACATCTTCAACAGGGGGGTCCCTGTTTTGGGGTCAAGGTGGTTGCTCAAGCTTTCTTCATATCTTATCCAATGGAAAGGACAAATGGACATAGGGGGACATATGTATATTCCTTTTTAGGAGTATAACTTGGAATAAAGACTGGCTTCATTGGTGTGTGACCGGTGCAGACACACAGGCCTCACACTCAGAAGGTAGCCCCATGCTTGGGGCTCTGCAGTCACAATATTAAATTCGTCTTTAAAATTCTTAATAATTTTATCTTTGAATTTGCATTTTGAAAGAGAAGTTCAATGGTACAATGGAACCTGTGCTAGGGGCATGGAGCCTTGGCTCACTCTTGATCCTACCTCCCTGGGATGTCTCCTCCTCTCTGAAACAAGTCTTGGCCACTCTCTGACCAGCCTCACCCAGTGCTGCTGTCCCTGACCCCCAGCAGGGGTTTGACTATCACAGATAAAGTTATTATCAATATTTGCATACAGGTTTTTTTGTGAATGTCAGTTTTCCCTTCTCTATGGAAAATATCCAAAAGTGGTATTGCTAACTCATATGGTAGGTATATGTTTAACTTCATTAGACACTGCCCATCTGTTTTCCAAGCAGCTGTACCATTTTGCATTCTCACCAGCAATGTATGAGGACTGTAGTTGTTCTACATCATCACCACACTTTATACTATCATTATTTATTTTTTAATTTTAGCCACTTCAATAGTTGTGCAGTGGTATCCCACTGTGGTTTTAATTTGAATTTTCTTATTGGATAATAAAGATGAAGGTATTTTATGCACTTATTTTCCATATTTATATCCTCTTTGGTGAAGTGTTTGTTCAAGTCTTTGCCTAATTTTTAATTGGGTCGTTTGTGCTCTTATTATCGAGTTCTAGGAATTCTTTATATTTTCTGGATATAAACTGTTTGTCAGATATATGACTTACAAATATTTTCTCACAGTCTGTAGCTTGTCTTTTCATTCTCTTGACAGTTTGGCAAAGAAAAGTTTTAAATTTAGATAAAGTCCAATTTTTCAGTTGTTTTTCTTTTATGGATCATGCTTTTGGAGCCATTTCTAAAATCTCTCAGCCTAACCCCAGGTGATAAAAATTGCTGCCATGGGGCTTCCCTGGTGGCGCAGTGGTTGAGAGTCCGCCTGCTGATGCAGGGGACACGGGTTCGTGCCCCGGTCTGGGAAGATCCCACATGCCATGGAGTGGCTGGGCCCGTGAGCCATGACCGCTGAGCCTGAGTGTCCAGAGCCTGAGTGTCCAGAGCCTGTGCTCCGCAACGGGAGAGGCCACAACAGTGAGAGGCCCGTGTACCGCAAAAAAAACCCCAAAAAACAAACAAAAAAATTGCTTCTATGATTTTGTTAAAAGCTTATAGATTTATGTCTTACATTTAGATATATGATTTATTTTGTATTAATTTCTGAGTAAAGAATAAAGTTTAGGTCTAGATTAACATGTTTGCAAATGGATGAGCAATTGTTCCAAAAGTACTTCACAAGACCAATCTTTGTTTAATTTCTTTACACCTTTGTCAATAATCAAATGGCCAGGGACTTCCCTGGTGGTCCAGTGGTTAAGAATCTGCCTTCCAATGCAGGGGACATGGGTTCAATCCCTGGTTGGGGAACTAAGATCCCACATGCCGCAGGGCAACTAAGCCCACGTGCTGCAACTTCTGAGCCCTTGCCCTCTAAAGCCCGTGCACCACAACTAGAGAGAAGCCCACGAGCTGCAACGAAGAGTTTGCATGCCACAACTAAGACCCAACGCAGCCAAATAAATACAAAAATACAAAAAAAAAAAAAGAACACACCACCCTTTAAAAAAGTAAATAATCAAATGGCCATATTCATGTAGGTCTATATGTGGTTCCACTGATTCATATGTCTGTCTCTTTGCCAATACTACACCATCTTCGTAACTGTCTATAATTTCTACTGAGAAATTATTTTTTATTCAAATAAGTTTGTTTAGCAGCATTTTTTGTGGGCAGCTGGTATTATCAGAGCCCTTAGAGAAAAGAAAATTTGATTTGGTTGGGATGAGGGAATAGCTAGAGAGGGCAATCCTTTTTAGTATGTACAGAGTGTTCGTGTGGTCCTAATCTCCAAGACTGGGCCAAGGAGTACATCTAAAAGTGGGTAGATACTGAAGATACTAAAGACTGATATTGCTCACATAACTGCTACACAGTCATTTTCTGTGTAGCCTTGTGGACTTTTGCTCTATTCATGTGCATCCTGATTCCCATCAAATACTAAAGGACACAGATGCAGCTTTTTCTGTATAACCCCCTCTATCTTAGAACTATTTGATGAAATTTCTAGCTGTCTCAGCTTCCCTGAACTCCAATTTCTAGCTTCTTAACTCAGCAAGGCCACCAGACACTGTCTGGATCTTCTGGCCATGCTCACAGTCTGAGAACTGCCACCAGGCAGAAATCCTGGATGGTATTAGGGCTCACCATCTTTGTTTTCTTTTTCTCAGGGGTAATGGCCTTTTACCATCATTTTCCAATGTCTGAAAATAATTGCTTAACATATTGTTCCAGTTTTCTAGCTGTTTACAGTGAAAGGTAAAAGCCAACACTTATTACTCCATCATGGTTGAAAGCAGAAGTCCATTCTTTTATGTCTAACCCTTTAGAATAATCTTGAATTAGGTGTGTGTATGATTATGTGGATATGAAATATAATTTTATAAAGATTTACATATAGATATTTGTGCGAACATAAGTTTTCACCACATGATTGGTAGGTTGTGGTAAGGGTGTGGTAACTTTCTATGGTATACTTTTGTAAAGTGGTTGTACCATTTGCATTCTCACCACCAATGGATGCAATTACCATTTGCTCCACATCCTGTGCTTGGTATCATTGGGTTTTATTTTCTATTTATTTTTCCATTCTATCAGGTATGACTTTAATTTGCATTTTGCAGGTTAATGACGTTGAGAATTTTTCATGTGCTTATTTTCCATCTGTTTATTTTCTTTGGTGATATGTCTGTTCAAATTCTTTAAACATATTTTAACTGAGATGATTGTTTCTTATTGAGTTTTGAGAATTCCTTATATATTCTGGATACAAATCCTATGCCAGATAAAAATATTTGCAAACATTTGTAAATATTTTCACATAGTCTGCGGCTCATCTTTTCATTCTTTCAACAGGTGTCTTTCAAGAACTTATGTATTTAATTTTGATGAAGTTTAACTTAGCAATTTTTTTGATGGATCATTTTGTTTGTTTATCTATGTTCTTGGCTCAATCCCCTGAGGCAAAAGAAATAAAAGGAAAAAATAAACAAATGGGACTTAATTAAACTTAAAAGCTTTTGTACAACAAAATAAATCATAAACAAAATGAAAAGACAACCTACTGAATGGAAGAAAATATTTGCAAATTATACAAGTGACAAGGGGTTAACATCCAAAATATATAAACAGCTTATACAACTCAATTACAAAAAACAAAAACACAATCCAATCAAAAAAATGGGCAGAAGACTTGAATAGACATTTTCCAACACAGAAATACAGATGGCCAATAGGCACATGAAAGGATCTTCAACATCTCTATTAGAGAAATGCAAAACAAAACTACAGTGAGGCATCACTTCACACCAGTCAGAATGGCCATCATTAAAAAGTCTACAAATAACAAATGTTGAAGAGTATGTGGAGAAAAGCAAACTCTTGTACACTGCTGGTGGGAATGTAAATTGGTGCAGCCACTATGGAAAACAATATGGAAGTTTCTTTAAAAACAATAAATAGGGCTTCCCTGGTGGCGCAGTGGTTGGGAGTCCACCTGCCGATGCAGGGGACGCGGGTTCGTGCCCCGGTCCGGGAGGATCCCACATGCCGCGGAGCGGCTGGGCCCGTGAGCCATGGCCGCTGAGCCTGTGCGTCTGGAGCCTGTGCTCCACAACGGGAGAGGCCACAACAGTGAGAGGCCCGCATATCGCAAAAAAATAATAATAATAATAATAATAAATATTATCCAGTAATTTCACTCCTGGGTACCTATCTGGAAAAAAACACTAATTTGAAAAGATATATGCACCCCAATGTTCACAGCAGCACTATTTACAACAGCCAAGACATAGAAGCAACCCAAATGCCTACCAACAGATGATTGGATAAAGAGGAGGTGGTATATATATACAATGGAACAGTATCCAGCCATGAAAAAGAATGAAATTCTGCCACTTGCAGCAATGTGGATGGACCTGGAGAATATTATACTTAGTGAAATAGGTCAGAGAAAGACAAATAATATACGATATCACTTATATGTGGAATCTAGAAAATAATACAAATGAATGTATATGCAAAACAGAAACAGACTCACAAATACAGAAAACAAACTTGTGGTTACCAAAGGAGCCAGGGATGTGGGGGGAAGTGAGAAGGGACAAATTACCGGTACAGGATTAACAGATACAAGCTACTGCATATAAAATTGATAACCACAAGGTTTTACTATATAGCATAGGAAACTATACCCATTATCTTGTAAAAACCTATAATGGAATATAATCTGCAAAAATACTGAATCACCATGCCATATACCTGAAACTAACACAATATTGTAAGGCAACTATATCTCAATTTAAATAAGAAAAAAATAAGAAATCAATTAGTTTATATTTACCCATATAGTTACCTCTCCTAAAACTCTTCATCTTTGTGTAGATTCATAGTTCCACTTGGTATCATTTTCTTTCTTCCAGAAGGACTCTTTTTTTTTAACATTTTTTTCATTCAAAACTGAAGTCAAAATAAGATTTAAGGTGAATGCAACTCAAAGAATTCACCACTGCATACTGATGGCCAATAAAAATATAACGCAAGGCACATAGGTAATCCTTAATTTTTTAGTACCTGCAGTAAAAATGTAAAAAGAAACAGATAACATTAATTTTAATAATATAATTTAACCCAATATAAGCCAAATATAATTTCAATATATTACCATTAAAAATAGTAACAAGGGCTTCCCTGGTGGTGCAGTGGTTGAGAGTCCGCCTGCCGATGCAGGGGACACGGGTTCGTGCCCCGGTCCGGGAAGATCCCACATGCCGCAGAGAGGCTGGGCCCGTGAGCCATGGCTGCTGAGCCTGCGCGTCCGGAGCCTGTGCTCCGCAACGGGAGAGGCCACAGCACTGGGAGGCCCGTGTACCACAAAAAAAAAAAAAAGTAACAAAATATTTTACATTATTTTATACTAAATCTTCAATATCTGATGTGAATTTTACCATTATAGCGTATCTTAATTTGGCCTAGTCACATTTCAAGTTCTCAGAAGTTACATATGACTAGCAGCTATTGTTTTGGATATCACAGGTCTAACTATTACGACTGACTTAAAATAACCAAGGTCACTTTCCTCGGGTTGGGAATAGGAACTCTAGGCAAGGTAGAAAGTATTCAATGGGTATTTTGTAGGCAACTAACAATGTGAATTACACCAACCTTGTATCTCCTCTTCCTATGATGTCTCAATTCTCAGAACAATTATACTTTCTTGAATGTATGATAATCTTGGATTTATGTTACCAAAGATTTTGGTTAGTTAGGACTATGACTATGAGGGGCTATGGAACCAGCTGGCTATGCTTTAAGCAGTAGCAACTTGCTATACCTTTCCTTGGTTCTATATTACAGAAAAAAAGAAAAAAAAAAAAGCTGAACAAAGTATCCACGTACCACTTGTACCTAGTACCTAGCACAGACCTCTCAGCAAATATGTAAAAACTAAATCTGCGTGACTCAACACAGATCTTCTGCTCATGACCTAGTTCATGATGGGATCCAATTCTCTAAAAAAAAAAAAAAGACTTTCTGCAAGGTCTTCCAAGCAATTAAGTATAAATACTCGAATTCTTCTAGTCCTTTGGTTACCCCCTCTGAACGACATTAACTCAATAGTAGGTTGTAGAGGAAAGATCTGCCTGGCTGATAGACCTCCTGTTAACCTGAAACAATATTTCCAGTCTGGAATCTGCATCCTTGGAAATAAAAGAAATGACAATTAAAAGCAATGTTCCCAGTAATCTAGCAGACTCTCCAATAAAAGATTTTCCTTTACAGCCAGAACCATTAAGGCTTTATATTAAAATATCAAAATATTAAAACAATGTTGTTTAATAAGTTAACCCATGTAAATATAATCTCCTAGCATTAAGTAGATATTTTATTTTCTGATATAGAAACAGATGAGATGGCACATAGAGGGATGTTCTGCAACATTCTTCCTCTTCTAATTTTATTTTAGAAAAAAGCACACTTCTATATCTCTTTCTAAAAGTACATGGAGAAAAAATTACTAGACCAATTCGTGCGCAATGACTTCTTATATTGCCATATCCAGAATGCTCTATAGCATAGTGGCTATGATTTGGGCTCTGAAATTAGACTGGCACGTATCCAAATCCTGGTTCCAACATATACTAGTTCTGCGAATTGGGAATATTTATCTTTTTACATCAGTTTTTCTCATATGTATAACAGATATAGTATAGCTAATGCAGATATAATATAGGAATAATGGAATTAACTGGTATTATATCCATGAAGTATGTATCACAGGGCTTGACAAAGAAAGCTCAATAAATAGCATCTCTGGTTTTGTTTGGTTGATTGCTCAATTTCCTAACAATAGGTCATGGTTTTTGGTATATCTTATATTTTGTTTAAATGTTAGAAACTATGTATACAAGAGCAGTAGAGACTGAAGTAAATAGAATTTATGGGCAGAAAAAAAGAGTTTGCCTTGTCTTTGGTTAGGCCACCTGTATGAATGGTTGAATCCATCTAAGCAGTAGTTGCGTTGGTCTTGGGATTTGTTATTGGTACAGTTTCCTTTCTTACTGGGTACAGTATTCCAGCAACTTCAAATTCTGCCATCATTGGGCTGCTATTTTCTTGAACTTATGTGTTGCTTGAAGTGCTAGTGCTGGGGAGTTTTCTCAGCATCTGCTTTTGCTTCTTTTCATTGGAGAGTCTTGTCACTTTTGAAAGTCAGCTCTTTTGGTTGCATTGCGGCTTCAACTCACTAATGCACCCCCTAAGTTATAACTTTATACACTATCTGGTTTTTTGTTTTTGTTTTTGTTCTTAGAATGGGAGTGACATTCTCTTGTGGCTTACCATGTCCTAACAGAGACACCTAAATTGAAACATTTTAGGAAGTCACTTCTGACCTTTGATGGGAATGACTAAGTAAATTATTTGTAAAGATACAAGTCACACGACACTTTTTTTTTTTTTTTGCTGTACGCGGGCCTCTCACTGCTGTGGCCTCTCCCGTTGCGGAGCACAGGCTCCGGACGCGCAGGCTCAGTGGCCATGGCTCACGGGCCTAGCTGCTCCGTGGCATGTGTGATCTTCCTGGACCGGGGCACGAAGCCGTGTCCCCTGCATCGGCAGGCGGACTCTCAACCACTGCGCCACCAGGGACGCCCTCACACGACACTTTTTACATGCAAGGTGCTTGGTAAATATTTCAAATCTAACTCACTTGTGGAGCGAGGTTAAATTCAGAAGATAAACTTCTGTAATCTCAATTAAACACTATAATTTTATAATTCAATAAACTAAACTATTTTAAACCATCCATAGAAGACTTACTTAATAAAATTGTTTATTACCTACATATATAAGACATAATATCTAAGTAACTCTTTTGTGGAGGTAATATATTCATTATCAGTATCTTGATTCAATTACAGTACTGAAAAGCTCAAAGTCTCTTTTTTTGGAAGCAATTAAAAATCGTAATAAATTATGCAAAGTTAACTTTCCAGCATCTTACACTTTTATTTAAATGAATGTTAAAAGTCAAAATCTAGTCTATATGATAATAATTCATTGAAATATTTTAGAATCTTTTGTCAACCTATGTATGTTCAGAAACCATCTGAAACTCACTTTTTTTCTCATCACTAGGATATATTTGAATATGTAATCTTTTAAAATGGAGAAATATAAAATAATATACACATGAGAAATATTTTTATCAATTTTGAAGTATTACAGTCATTCATTAACCATAATAATTGATTAAAATATTCTTAACTAAACCTCTCTTAGATTACATTACGAGGTTGTGCCTAAAAGATACATTTTTAAAAAATTATATTTGACAAAAATGCTCCACAGGGGATGTGAAACAGTAAAACCTCAAGTTTGAAGTCTCACATATTGGCTGCTGTCAAAGGCATAGAGAAAACATAATTGGTGAGACCACGTCACAGATCTTTAATCAAGGGTTCCTCAACCTCGTCACTATCAACATTTTGGACGGGATGATTACTGTGGGGGCTGTCCTGTGCGCTGGAGGGTATTTAGTAGCATTCTTGGACTTTGCCCACTAGATGCCAGTAGTATTCATCTAATAGTAACAATCAAATATTGCCAAATGTCCCCTAGGTGTAGGAGGCAAGTATATTCCCATCTGAGAAACACAACTAACTATATATTGTCTCCAACACCAGTTCAACCTGAAACATAGATCCAAAGGTAAAAGGTCTCAAACTCTGAAAACCGAGGCTCTCAGAGTGCATAAAGAGCTATAATTTGTATATAGATATAGATGCAGATAGATATTTTATATCTATAGATAGACAGATAGATAGATAAACAGATAGATAGACAGATACTGATATTTTAGAAAAGTCCATAGGATATTCACCAAAAGGGAATTTAAATGATGTGGACATTACTTACATTTTTCTCAAGATACTTCTATAAAGTTGCATAGAATTAGTAACACAAAACTTAGGCATTTAAATAGAGTAGCACTCTAGGTCTGGGTCTCTGAAGGCAGGAATGTACAGTTACCTAGGTTGCACAAATTATGCCATTTCTTAGATGACACATAATTTGGGATTATAAAAATCTAATAGACATCTGGTTTTCACATATCTTCATTTTATTATTCAGACTTCAGGGAGTTTGCTTTCTTGCAAAATAGAAAATAAAATGAAAGTTGGGATTTATAAAAACAGAAGAGCAACATTGCCTACAAAATGGTAAGTGAAAGATATTTAAAGAATCAAAGAAAATCAATACATTTTTACCCTGCACAACATCATTACATGCATTTGGAGGACAACAGGGTAAAAACTTATTATTTTTACCCAGAGCTTACATCAACCTCCTCTTCCCCATCCCATACCAGTCTTTGTCTATTCAGTCAAGTTTCCCTCACCTTCCTTCACCTTCTGAGGAGGGGTCGTCTCAGCCAAATGAGTTCCTGAAGTTTTAAAAGGTGGAAATGAAGAACTGGCAGAGAATGAATGAAAGACAGAGGCTTCATGCAGAATGGAGATAAAGCCTATACTCAGGTAAAGATGATGTAACAAAAGCAGGAGAGAGGAAGAAGGAGAACAGGAGAGAAACGAAAAGAGGTTTCCAAGACTGGGTTTGGAGATGATTTGCATGAGACTTAGAAAATGAGCCAGTGAGAAGTATGAGAATCTTGGGAGGGAAGAAAAGAAGTATATAAGAATGATTATACAGTGTTTTGAATTGGGTCTGTTTTAAGTTTTTTTAAAGACCTAAATTAAAGGTTTTTATTACTTCTGGTTACATGTACTTTTGTTTCCCTGAATGTGATTCCTTGCAGAGCATGGAACAATTAAATCTGGGAACTTAATAAGAGTAAATTCGTATTATTTCACAAGTTTGTAAGTTGGGGCTTTTCACCATTCAGAATATGACAAATGGATTCTTTTTTTTCCTTTTTGGGGGGGAGCAGTGGTTATTTGTTCTTTTGTTTACTTTCATTACTTTTTTGCTGCTTCTGTTACTTTTGTTTATTGAAAGGCTTTATCATTTCCCCCAAACATGAGACTCTTAATTACAGAGATCAAAATCAATAGGCAAAATGATGCTTTCATTTAGAGAAAATTGTTAAAGAAATCATCTCTCATTACATTCAATATATTTTTCACAAAACATATGCTATAAACATGTTTCTGAACTTTAAAAAAAATATTTTATACTTATATTTTTATATATATTTAACATTAACTTGTAACTGAGATTGGTTTTGTTTACACAGATGGAATCTCCCATGAGTCTCCAGCTCCCTCAATTGTGTTTTCAAAATGCATTTTCACAATGCCTAGGATCTGCACACACAAAAGCCAAGTTTCAGCCAAATGTTCCCTTGATTTTTCCCCCTCCAGGTTTCTGCCTCAGAACTCAATGAATTAATAATCACTTTATGACATTTAAAACAATGGAAAGGTGTCTTAATCCAGAGGTTCTCAACAAGAGCAGAATTTGCTAGAATTACCTGGGGAGATTTTTTTAATTCATATATCTGTCTCCTTCTGCCTACCCAAAACCTGAAATTTCTAATAGAACTGATATCTGTAAAAAAACATAACTTTTCTTCAGAAAATTGTAATGATTTCAATGTTGCAAGCAGTAGAGATCACCTCTGAACTACTTAACCAGAGAAGACATTTACTGATAGTACATTTTGAAGCTCAAAGAATTGCTGAACAGTCTGATTAGCAGATTCAGAATTGGGCAAACCAAAAAAACTGGGCAAGAGCCGGGGCAGTAATCAAAATCACACCCCAAATCCCAACCCAAGAGCACACTGCTGGTCACTGAGTACCAGACGCTGCCCCACGGGCTCCACTGTAACTGGCTCTGGGCACTTGGCATGTGCACAGCCCTGCTTCTTTTGTTACACCTGGAACATGAATGGTGCTGGCCCTATGCCACCTACCATGAAAATGGATCTTCACCCTTCTTCTTTGGTTTACTAATTCCTAATTCAGAAGCTGGGTGATGGATCTAATTGGCCCAGACAAGCCAGAAGAGGTGCTGGGAGACTGAGTACCTGGCAGTTTCATCTTTGGTGGGGGGGTTCTCAAAATTAAGAAGTTTAGATGATGGGTACACCCCAGACTTTGGACAAATAAGTATACATATTTGACTCTGAGTCCCTACTAATATAAAGCTACTTGGAAATCCTTCTCTTTATTAGTAAAATAGCGAATTTTAAATATACATAATTTTTAAGTTTACTAGTGTTTTTTTAATCTAGAAATGAATATTCTAAAGCACTTGTTCCTAATATACAAGCAGATATAAGCTTAGTTAAAACAAAGCAGAGAAAACAAATCCAATAATAATGAATGAGAAAAACATACATCACTCCAGAAGAGTGACCATCTCTGTTTTGCATTTGTTTTACCACATATACTATAAATCTTAATTTGTCCTTTATTGCTTGTATAACAAAAATGGTGTTGGCCTGAAAATGAGGAGGCCTGGGTTTAGACTTGGCTATACTACTAATATACTGTGCTCCCTTGGGTAGTCTTTTATTTTCTCTGTGTCTCACGTTCCTATTTTATAAAATAAGTACATTAACACAGGATCAAAATACCTTCCAGAGTTCTTAAAAGACACTAATAATAACCTTCTCATGACTGGCTTCTTCTCGCTCTAGAGCCCCCGCATCACGGTGGCCCTCTGGGATTACTCTATCTAAAATGGCCCCGACTAGAAACTCACTCTCTTATCAATCTGATTTTAGCTCTTTTAGCATGCTCCAAAAACATTTGGTTCATTTAGTTGTTCATTGTTTATCTTTCCACCATGAGAATATAAGTCTCTAAGGACAACTGCCAAGTCTGTTTTACTAACCAATGCATCACCAGCATCTAGAACAGAGCCTAGCACAGAGTAGAGACTTAATAAATACCTGTAAACAAATAGATGAAGGACATAAAACACGTGAAAGCACTTGGGAAAGTTAAAATATCTACAGAAATTAAAATATCTATAGAAACATTTACTTTTCAAGAGTGATGACAAAAGTAGTCTTTTTCACCTAAATCAGGTATATCTGGTGTCAACTCTGCTGTCAATAAAAATTTAAACATTTTAGCAAATGTCACAAATATTGTTCCCCTTCTGATTCTGGCAGCAGTAATGTATTTTTACATATATATAAAGAATTGCATACAAAAAGATTTTATGTGTCTCTTTCAAAATATTTTTCTTTCCTTACAAGGAGAAACTTTCTATGTTATGTGGACAAGTTCCCTGTGATGAATAATACAACATCAGAGGAGGACAGCAGACACCTGCTTCTCTTTCCTTGGTGCTATGGTTCACCTAAGACACTCTCATTCTTTCTTTTTTACAATGATATACCATTGCCACTGGCCTTCTAAATGCTCCTTTAATTTCTTCCTCCTGTTGCACTGCCTGATTTTTATGAGGATGAACAAAGAATTACTAGTCCATTTCTATCAGCAGTAAATCTCACTTTTGCCCTTGTTGCTTCTTAACTGTACTTTTAGTCTTATTTTCTGAAAATGATTAATTTGAGTGGAAAGGTACTATATTACAGCATCCTTGGATTCCACTTCTTTCTGACTAACTGCTGTGTGGGTGAAACTCAAATGAATTGAACTTGGCCAAGGCTATGACACTTTCCTTGTAGGATTAGATCAAACCATGAGTACAGAGCCCATGAAACTGGCACTCAGAACACATGGGATCCACCCAGATCCTGACATTACCTTCCCTATTAACTTGCATAAATTATTTCCCTCTCTGACCAGTTTCATTACTTGTAATATGATAATGGAAATTAAGACATCTATAGTTCCCTATGAAATTCACAGGCTAGAGTTTGATGCATGATGTGGCCTGGAAAATTCCCTTAAGATTCAGATTATCTATCTTGGAAGTACAGATAAATAATTACAGTATTCCTTACAGATGTAAAAACAAATCTCAAGAATTACTTCCTCATTTTAATATATAAAAAATAGGTATTTGTGAGAGCTTAATTAACTAAGAGAATGTTTGGTCAACTGAGGTTGAAGAGGAAGTGAAATATACTGAAGGCTAAAGTACCAATCAAAGAACCAAATATTTCAGGTGTCATTTCTAGCTTTATCTAACGATTGCTTTATGACCTGAGAGCAATAGCTTAAAGATTTTGGGTCTTGTTTTCTTATCTGTAATTTGAAATGCCTGCTGGATTTAAAAGTACTGTAATCACTAGTAGACTCTCCAATCAGGCTCTCTCTTTCACACAAGAATTGGCCAAGAACATGTGGAACCCAGAGCAACTGATTTATCACATAGATGCCTGGTTCCAAAAGAAAAGGAAAACTATTATTTGCATGGCATTCACAAAGTACAGATGATTTCACATAGATGTGGGCATTTGAGGGTTTCCTTCTGTTAAGGCACCCAACTGAAACTCAGCTACTTTGAGAAGTAATAAGATGGATGCAGAAATATGCAGAATGGAAACTGCACTCTTCATGTACTGATATTTATATATGGGAAGAGAAGAGATCTTTTTTTCTTTGATTGAATGATGAAGGCATGGACAAGGCTAGCCATAGGCCAAATTTTGAGGAACATACCTTTTTTATGCTCTTTACTTTTTAATTCTTCTTTATTTATTAAATCCTCTCATCTCAAGAAGATCATCACTCTTATTTGCCCCAAACAATGACAACCCAATCACAGCTGCCTATATGCCAACTTCCTCAAGTATCATCAATGTCCTAGTTTATCATTTAAAACAATTCTAATCTATTAATTAAGCAATTAAAATAAAGGGTTTTTTGGAGGGAGAGGGATACTTCTCAAACCATCTGACAAGGTTGAATGATGCTTTAATGGAGGGAAGGCACTAGAATGTATCTTTAAAAGTAATGAGGATTGGTTGTTGCCTTTTACCTGTGACATTTCTGTTCTTGGATCACTCTTCTTAAGAAAGTAGCCAGGCATTTTGAGTTCCTTTCTTGTGCACCTACCTAAGAAAGGATGCCTTTAATTCAGCTTGGCTTATATTATAATCTCATGAGTATGCTTCACTTCACTCTACTTGCATAGTGATGATATACAACTTCTTGTAGCCCTCAGGGCAAAGTTAGCTCGAAAGCTTCTTATGACGCTTGCTCCCACGTTGTGAATTCTTTACAGTCTATTTTAGAGCCATCTCAGCACTGGTTTTTAAAGAGAAAAATCTTTCCTTTGTTGCTTCAAAGATAGGGGCAGAGTAATGTTAATTCCAGGGTAGTAGAAATACCATATTAATAGACAGTAATAGTAATAGGCAGAGTAGTAGCAACAAACATGGAAAAAGACATAATAAAAAGAAAATTAATAACAACAGTGGAAATGTCTAAAGACAAACCCTGCATAATGGAAGACACAGCAGGTTTTGTTTTTTGTTTTTGTTTTTCTCCTAGGATTGTTTCTATGTGTGGCCCCAGGTGTAGTAGTGAGTTCTCTAAGTAGTTCAAGTTTACTGCTGTAGGTCATGTGCCAAAAACTATGAGAATCATGGATGGGGTGAAATGAGAAGCTAAGTAAAGCAATGGTATTATAGATTCTGGAAGGTCTCTTTCACAACCCCTACCAATCAGAGGATTTAGAAATCAAACACGTTAACTCATGTAGTACTTCTTTCTCTTCATCTCTCTGATTTTGCTTAAAATAAAAGTAAATGGTGATCTCTAATGCATTTCTAGATTAGATAAGATTAGACCATGGTTTACACAAAAAGAGCAGCAAATGAATGCATATCTGGTACTTAGATGCATTAATCTCTCAAAACATAGAATGGACAAGTGCTATAATGAATGGGTCATATAGTGGAACAGGACAACAACCTTAATCCAGTATGTTATGAGAAAATATCTGGGCAGGAGTATTAATTAGCAGCTGGACTGCTGGAGGATAGCTGTAGAAAGGGACAAGAGGTGAGAACATGTCAACTTTGGAGAATAGAAAAAAAGAAAATCCATTGCAGGGCTATAGAACACAGCAACAACAAATTTTAGAGATAAGGAAGATTAAGCAATTCTAAATCAGTGTCTATTGAGGCTGTTTTTTAGGAAGACAAAAAAAATCAGTACAGTATACAGTATATAAAGGATGGACGCTCAATATTTATTTTTATTTCTAAATGGTAAATGATTAACATTGAAATTTTAGTTCTATATGAAAGTCTCTAATTTTTTTCCATTGAGTAAGGTGAAAAAAATTCTGATTAAAACAGGAGCAAAAAGGATGAAAAAATGTACAGAAAGAAAAATATCCTGCTCTTCATTACAACTTGTCTTTAGCTGATAAAATTCCAATAGCTATATTCCATTTGGTGAGATACAGGGAGGGGGCAGCATCCTTCCAATTCATATACAATAAAATGAGAAGTCTAACAAACAGAATATTAACTATCCTTTCAAATAACTCAATTGGGAAATAATGATCAGTGTCAGGCATAATATCACAGGGTCAGTAAACTTTCATCCCACAGTGCAATATTTTACTATGTTTGCCCCTGAAATCAGTTACAATCTACTCTACCGTTTGTCATGTACATCATTTAGATTTTCTGAATGTAAGAATAGTTGACCTTAACCATTCTACAACTGCTAGAAGTTGAAGGTCATGCCATATGTCATTGAAAAGAGAATTTCCTCTGAATTGGCAATAAACTCTTGACTCTGACCTGTGACATTAATGCCATAAAGTAAAATGTTTTCCGTCTTTGCAATTTACATAGAAAACACATGTACTTTATTCTACTAGACTGTTGTTTTACATCTTTACAAGAATCTTGCCCTTTTAAAAGAAGGTATTGAAGCAGCAAGATTTACTTACTGCTAAAATTAACATGCTTCCAGAGAATTTGAACAATTTCTCTTTTTTCTCTACTGTATGTTTGATAGCTAGAGAAATAAAGAGAGGTAGGTATCAAAAACCTGAATAATCTGAGAAGCCACAAACATGATGTAGTTGAAAACTGAAGATACTGCTTTTTTAAATGTCTGTAAATATTTAAGATCCATGTTTCAAAATCTTTGTCAATTATTAACTTTTCTCTGCATATGATTTGTTGAAGTAAAATAAGAGGAAGGACCCTGGTTAAATACTCTACTGCATTTAATATATTTAACATCTCATATAATACTGTCCCAATTATACAATTTAAAATCTAGATTTTAACTGACAAATGCTCTGTAAGAAAAATGCAATGTACTCATATATTAAAAAAAATAAATAAATCTAAGGTTATATTTCGCTCAGTTCCAAACTCATCTTTGAGACCTTTCATTTTATTTCCTATCATACCATGTAGATGTGATTTTTGTATTTCTTAGTGGAAAAGAGAATAGAACGGTTCTAAAGGCTGAGCACTTTGAGTAACCAAGGCACCATGAAGAGTCTCTATATTTCATCAGCTTAGATTTAGAAGGGTCCCAGGGAGGAGTGTAAACAGAAAGGTAAGAATAGAATATATTCTTCCTTACACGAATATATAAGTACCTTGACTACTCTTTTACAAACAATGATTTGTGTATCACAAGTGTTTATTGCAACCTCTCTCTTTTTCTAACTCACCTCCATATTCTTCATATATTTAATCATGCTAATATACTCAGTTATTTATCTTCATTTATTCTCTCCTCTCCAACATGATTGTAATGTTCCTGTGCACAAGAAGCACACTGTACAGGTCTTTGAGCATTAATGCCTGGCACATATTGGGTACTAGGTAAATGCCTGTTGGATATTGGTAAGGAAGAAAAAATAAAATTTCATATGTTTAGAATCTATTCTTTATGTAGTACTTCACTTTAGTTTTCCTAAAACTTCCTCCTTCCAGTTGGAAGGAGCTTACTGTGTTTGTGTGCCATGTTTGGGTTTCCATCTTGGCTCCTACACTCATTAATTATGAGAATTTAGGCAAGATACTTAAAAATTTATGCCTCATTTTCCCACATGTAAAATGGATATAGTAATTGTACCTACCACGTAGGCTCATTAGGAGTATTATTTGGGTTACAATAAGTAAAATAGCTCAAAGGGTTAAAGGGTGCCTGGTATAGTAAGTGCTATGTGTTTGCTATGATAATTATTAATATCTCCTATTTATCTGAAAATTGGATAATAACACCTACTTCATAGATTTATAGGCACTAACTAAGACAATAAATGTAAAGTAACTAATAATTTTCTGGTAAGTTGGGTGTGAGATATGAGAGAAAGCGAAGTCCAGGATAACTCTAAGGTTTTTTCCTGAGCAACTAGAAGAAAGGAGTTGCTATAAACTGAGATGGGAAAACCAGGAAGAACACTTTTAGGGAAGTAATTCAAGAGCTCAATATTGGAAATGTTAAGTTGGAAATTCTATTAAATAGCTGAATGTATATTTTAGGCAAGCAAGCAACTGGATGTAGACTAGAGAAGAAAGAATACAAATCAGTAATTCCAAAACGAAAGTACTAATCTATGGGGCCTATACTGAGTTAATTGAACCAACTGTATACATAAGTTGTTTCTAACTTATTAGATATTTGGGATATTTCCAGAACCTGATAACAGACATATGAACACATGCGCACAGAATGTGCATACATTTAATTTTTACGCTTGGAAATTTGATTTTATCCACATAAGCCATAAAGACACTGTTGACAAAATTACGATCTTTCTCATTCTAATTTTTCATGCAAAATAACACTTCCTGAAAAATAATTTTAGCAAATTACACAAATAAAATCAAATATAAACTTTATTTCTGCATAAAAGTTAATTTCAGCAGACAGCTGCTATTGTTTGGCTTGAGAAGCTAAAAACATGTGTGGTGCATTCAATTTATTTAGATATTAAATGATTTCAGATTTTGTATGTTGGTGGTAGCAAGATTTTAAAACCAAAATTCAAATAAACATACTTTAGTAAATGATATCAGAGTTCTCATGGTTCACTTTACAACATCCTTATAGAATTGTATAAATGAGCAACTGAATTTTATAAGAATGTGAGTTGAGTTCTATTAATATCTTTGTCCTCAAACCCATAAGGTCATCTGGTAAAGGCTGTATCAACCCTCATAAAAATGTATTTCGGCACTGAAACACTGGCATGGTTATTTATCTCATAGCCTCTCTTCCAAAATGGTGGCATGGCCAAAATATTTCAAATTTTAAGATCACTACTTAAGGTAGAAATAAGAATTTTAGGATCACTATTCAAGGTAAAAATAAGAACTTGAATCAACATATTTTCCCCATTAATAAAGTCAAATTTAGTATCCAAGATACCTAAGCAGTGAATAAATTTATTACTATAAAGCTATTTTGAATCAGTTGCAAGAATGAGCAATAGAACAGAAAATTAAGAGCACAAGTCATTTACAATAGCATAAAAATAATAAAACAGTTAGAAATAAATATAACAAAAGTGGTACAAAATTTGTGCTCTGAAAACTACAAAACATTGTTGACAGAAATTAAAGAAGACCTAAATAAATGGAAAGACATCTCATGCTCCTTCATAAGAACATTTAACACTTAATATTGTTAAAGTGGGAATACTTTCCAAATTGATCTACAGATTTAAAGTAATTCAGATCAAAATTCCAGTTAGCTTTTCTGCAGAACTGACAAACTAATATAAAAATTCATATGGAAATGCCAGGGACTCAGACTCTCCAAAATAATCAACACAGTTTTAAATATGCTTTGTGAAGCTCTTTTTTAAGTCATTTAGAAGAAAAGGGTAACAAAGTATATCTATGCCAACTTTTGGATTTATCTATCTAGTCACCTTTACTGGTGGGTTTTTTTTTTTGGGGGGGTAACTTTTTTTTTTATTGAAGGGAAGATTCTTTAAATTCTACAGTGCTTTACAGTTTTCAAAAGTTTCACATACATGATTTCATATAGTTCCATAATAATGTTTTTTTTAATGCACTACCCTTATACTGCCCCTCCTCCCTTCCCTCTCCCCACTAGTAACCACTAGTTTGTTCTCTATGAGTCTGCTTTTTTTACATTTCATTCACTAGGTTGTTGCATTTTTTAGATTCCACATATAAGTGATATCATATGGTATTTGTCTTTTTCTGACTTATTTCACTTAGCAGAATGCCCTCCAAGTCCATCCATGTTGCTGCAAATGGCAAAATTTCATTCTTTTTCATAGCTGAGTAGTATTCCATCACATATATATGTGATATATATATCAAACCACATCTTCTTTATCCATTCATCTGTTGATGGACACTTAGGTTGCTTCCATATGCTGGCAATTATAAATAACACTTCTATGAACATTGGGGTGCATGTATCTTTCTGAATTAGTGTTCTTGTTTTTTTCAAGTATATACCCTGGAGTGGAATTGCTGGGTCATATGGTAATTCTATTTTTAGTTTTTTGAGAAATCTCCATACTGTTTTCCACAGTGGCTGCACCAATTTACATTCCCACCAACATTGTAGGAGGGTGCCCTTTTCTCCACACCTTCACCAATGTTTGTTATTTGTGTTCTTTTTGATGATTGCCATTCTGACAGGTGTGAGGTGATATATCATTGTGGTTTTGATTTGCATTTCCCTGATGATTAATGATGTTGAACATCTTTCCTTGTGCCTGTTGGCTATCTGCATTTCCTCTTTGTGCTCTTTACATTTTTATGTGCATTGAAGTAAGTGCCTAATTTTTTTTTTTTCATTTCAGCTTAAAGAATTCCCTTAGTATTTCTTGTAGAGCTGGTCTGCTAATGATAAATATTCTTAGTTTTTGTTTATCTGGGAATGTTGGTTTTTTTTAATTTATGAAAAGTTCTTTTATTTAAAACCTGAGTTTGTACACTGGTTTTGTGTTTTATTTGCAACTGAAGATGTTATTCATGTTTGTTATGTTAACTGCATCTTTTTTTTTACATCTTTATTGGAGTATAATTGTTTTACAATGGTGTGTTAGTTTCTGCTTTATAACAAAGTGAATCAGTTATACATATACATATGTTCCCATATCTCTTCCCTCTTACGTTTAATTTCTCCTTCATTTCTGAAAGACTGTTTTGTTGGATATAGAATTCTTTAAATAGGTCATTTCACTGCCTTCTGGTTACCAGTGTTTTCTGATGAGAAACCAAATGTTAATCTTATTGAGGATAACTTCAAGTGATGAATCAGTTTTCTCTTCCTGCATTCAAGACTCCTCTCCTTGTCTTTAGTTTAACAGTTTGATTATGATGTGCTTATATGTGAATCTCCAAGTTTACCCTACATGGACCTCTTTGAACTTCTTGGATATATTGATTAAAGCTTTTCATCAAATTTGGGAAACTGTTGATCCTTATCTCTTGAAATATTCTTTCTGATCCTTTCACTCTCTCCTTTGCTTCTGGGACTCCCATTACATATATATTTTTATTATTGATGATCCTACATATCTCTAATTTTCTGGTTATTTTCCTTCATTCTTTTTTTTTTTCCTGTTTCAGACTGGATAATCTCAGTTGACCTGTCTTCAAGTTTACTGATTTTTTTTCTTCTGCCAATGCAAATCTACTCTTGAGTCTCTACTTTGGATTTTTCCTTTTAGGTATCATAATTTTCAGCTTCAGAATAACTATTTGGTCCTTTTTTTATAAATTCTATCTCCTTATTGATATTGTGTATATGTTGATACTTAATTCTCATACTTTAACTTTTTAGACACTGTTTCCTTTAGTTCTTTTCACATACTTATAATAGGTGATTTAACATCTTTCTAAAATCCAGTATCTAGGCTTACTCAAGAATGGTTTCTATTGATTAATTTTTTTTCCTGTGCATGGGCCATACGTGTCTGTTTCTTTGCACATCTTGTAATTTTTGTTGAAAACTAGACATTCAGATAATATAATGTTTATATTATTTATATTATTTTATTGTATATTATTTATATGTTCATTATATATTTATATTATTATGCTATATATATATATTTAATTATATATATAAAATACTTGGGATATTAGATCCCTACCTCCCAGGGCTTGTTGTGTTGCTGTTTGTTTAGTGACTATCCTAGACTAATTTTGCAAATTCTGTATACTTTATCACATGTGTCCACTGAAAACCAATGGGTCTGAAAACCAATGGGACTGACAGCAGGGCTGTAAGAAACCTAGACTCCACTCATGAAGAGCACACCACACATTTGCTTACTCCTGAAACAAAGTGGAGGAAGCAGATTGAAACTGCCCAGGTCTCTGGCCAGTTTCCCTCAACTGCTCCAGCAAGCACACCAGCCTGAGCTGAGTGACTGCTCTAGCCCAGCTTGCTCCAAGACACAGCTCCACATTAGGGTAAGAGCAGCCAAGTCTAAGGGAAGTGCACAGTTCTGAGGGACAGAGCCAGCTTGGACCTGGCATGGCATCTGAATGGGGAGAGGTGGCCATTGCTGGTGATTACAGAGGCAGCAGGTTGGGAGCATTCCAGAAATCTGACTGGTGCTAGGATCACCACACCCAAGCCTGACCCACACAAGGTGCCAATTCCAGCTCCTCTTGCTCTAGCCCTACTCTCCTCTGGGGCAAGGGTGCTGGTGCTGGGATGAAGAAGAGCACACAATTAGAGGGAACAGAGTTAGTTCAGACCCAGCCCTCAGCACTTCCCCTTCAGTACGTAGGAACCTGACCCCAAACCCAATAGAGTGGTGTTGGCCACTGAGCAGTAGGAAAGCCCCAGCTCACACCTGGCTCTGGCTCTAGTCTCTTCATCTCCAGCCCTACCTCCTACCATGGTGACAGATGCCGCACACCCTGGGGGAAAGGTGACTCATCACATCAGATCCAACTCTTCCACCAAAGTAACTGGGCACTCACAGACTCTATAGGGATGCTCCCACACAAGGACACCCCTTCAAGACTGGGATAGGTAACTGTCTCACTTATTTTGTAGAGACAGAGAAAATTAAGCAAAATGAGAATACAAAGGAATTTATTTCAAATGGAAGAACAAGAGAAAATCCCTGGAAAAAAAAAACAAAACTAATGAAACAGAAATAAATAATTTACCAGATAAAGTGTTCAAAGCATTAGTAATAAAAACACTAGCCGAATTAGGGAACAGAATAGAAGAATACAATGAGAATTGTTAACAAAGGAACTAGAAAATGTAAAAAAGATTCAATCAGAAATGAAGACTACAATAAATGAAATGAAAAACACACTAGAAGGAATTAACAGAAGACTAAGTGATACAAAAAAAATGCAGACGTGATCTGGAAGATAGAATAATGGAAATCACCCAATCAGAAGAGCAAAAACAAAAACAAATTTTTTAAAATGATAACAGTTTAAGGGACTTCTGAGACAATATCAAGCATACCAATATTAGCATTATTGGGGTCCCAGAAGAAGAGACAGAGAAAAGGGTCATAAAAGGATTTGATGAAATTATGGCTGAAAATTTCCCAAACAGAAAAAAGGAAACAGATATCCAGGTACAGGATGCACAGAGGATCCCAAACAAGATGGGCCCAAACAGATCCACACCAAGAAATACCATAATTAAAATGGCAACAGTTAAATGTAAAGACAGAATTCTAAAGGCAGCAAGAGAAAAACAAAAAATCATATACAAGGGAACACCCAGAAGGCTATCAGCTGATTTTTCTGAAAAAATTTGCAGGCCAGAAGGGAGTTGCAGGTTATAAGGTGATGCAAGAAAAAAAACTTACAACCTAGGATACTCTCTACTCAGCAAGATTATCATTTATAATTGAAGGAGGTATAAAGAACTTCTCAGACAAGCAAAAACTAAAAGAGTTCATAAACACTAAACTTACCCTAAAAGAAATGTTAAAAGGATTTTTCTAAGTGAAAAAGAAAAGGCTACAACAAGAAGTAAGAATCTATAAGAAAGGAAAAAACCCTCTGGTAAAGGCTATGAATCAAGCACTTAAATATGCTAGTACAAAGTTTCAAAGACAAAAGTAGAACTACAATGAACATAAAGGTGTAAAATATGACATCAAAAACAAAAAGTGTGAGGGGGAGTTAAAAAATTTATATCTTTTAGAATTTGTTTGAACTTAAATGACTACCAGTCTAAAACAAGCAGACATAGTTATAGGTCAACATATAGGAACCCCATGGTAACCACAAACCAAAAACCTATAATTAATACACAAAAACTAGAGAGAAAAGAACACAAGCTTACTATTAAAGAAAATCATCAAACGACAAGGCAAGAAACAAAAAGAAGAAGAAATGAACAGAGAAGAACTACAATAACAACTGGAAAACAAGTAAAAACTGGCAATCAGAACATCTCTCTCAATAATCGGTTTAATAGTCAATGGACTAAATACACCAATCAATAGACAGAGGGTGGCTGATTAGACATAAAAGAAAAAAAGAGACCCATCTATATACTGCTTACAAGAGACTCACTTCAGAGCTAAAGGCACACACAGACTGAAAGTGAGGGGATGAGAAAATATATTTCATACAAATGGAAATGACATCAAGGCAGGGGTTGTTATACTCATATCAGACAAAATAGACTTTAAAACAAAGTCTATAACAAAAGACAAAGAAGGGTATTACATAATGATAAAGGGATCAATACATAAAAAGGATATTATACCCATTAACATATATGCACCTAATATGGGAGCTCCTAAATATAAAGCAAATATTAACAGACATAAAGGGAGAAACTGACAATAATACAATAATAGTAGGGGAATTTAACACCCTACTGACATCAGTGAACAGATCATTCAGACAGGAAATCAATACAGCAACATTGGTCTTAAATGACACATTATACCAGTTAGACTTAACAGACATCTACAGAACATTCCATCCAATAACAGCAGAATATACATTCTTTTCAGGTGCACATAGAACATTCACTAGGATAGATCACATGCTAGACCACAAAACAAGTTGTAACAAATTTAAGAGGATAGAAATGATATCAATAATTTTTTCCAACCAAAACAGTATGAAACCAGAACTAACTTACAGGAAGAAAAATGGGAAAAACACAAACACATGGAAACTAAACAGCATGCTACTAAACAATGGGTCAATGAAGAAATCAAAGAGGAAATTAGAAAATACCTTGAGACAAATGAAAATAAAAACAAAAGTTTCTAAAATCTATGTGATGAGGCAAAAGTAATTCTAAGAAGGAAGTCTGTAGTTATACAGGCCTTTCTCAAGAAACAAGAAAAATCTCAAACAACCTAAACTACCATCTAAAAGAATTAGAAAAAGAATGAAAAAAAGCACAAAGTCAGCAGAAGAGAAGAAATATTAACAACCAGAGAAGAAATAAATAAAATAGAGGTCAAAACACAATAGAAAAGATCAATAAAACCAGGAGCTGTTTTTTGAAAAGAGAAACAAAATGGATAAACCTTTAGCCATAAATGTCTAGAAACATACAGCTTTCCAAGAGTGAATCAGGATGAAATACTTAACAATATGAACAGACAGATGACTAGTAGTGAAGCTGATTTGTAATTAAAAAAAAAAACAAACCTCTCAGCAAAACAATGTCCAGGACTGGCTGGCTTCAAAGGGGAATTTCTACTAAACATATAAAGAAGAATTAATACGTATCCTTCGCAAACTATTCCAAAAAATTGAAGAGGACAAAACACTCCCAGATTCATTCTATGAGTCCACCATTACCCTGATACCAAAACCAGACAAAGAAACTACAAAAAATGAAAATTACAGACCAATATCTCTGATGAATATAGGTGCAAAAATCCTCAAGAAAATACTAGCAAGTCAAATTCAACAATATATAAAAAGGATCACACACCATGATCAAGTAGGATTTATTCCAGGGATGCAAGAATGGTTTAATATCAGCCAATCAATCAATGTGATACACCACATTAACAAAAGAGAGAATAAAAGACACATGAACATATCAGTAGACACAGCAAAAGCATTTGACAAAATTCAATATCCATTCATAAAAACTCTCATCAAAGTTGATATAAAGGGAGCATACCTCATCTAATAAAGGCCATTTATGACAAACTCACAGCCTATTTAACATATATTGGAAGTGGTATTTAACATAATTGAAAGTCCTAGCCATAGCAGTCATACAGAAATAAAAGATATCCAGATTGGAAGGGAAATAGTAAAACTATCACTATTTGCAGATGACATGATACTATATTTAGAAAACCCTAAAGTCTACCCAAAAAACTATTGGAATAAATGAATTCAGTAAAGTTGCAAGATACAAGATTAATATACAGAAATCTGTTGCTTTTCTGTACACTAATAATGAACTACAAGAAAGAGAAAGTAAAAAAAAAAATCCTGTTCAAAATTACATCAAAAGGAATAAAATACCTACAAATAAGTTTAAGGAGGTGAAAGACCTATACTCTGAAAACTACAAAACTCTGATGGAGGAAATTGAAGATGATACAAAGAAATGGAAAGATATTCTGAGCTCTTGTATTGGAAGAATTAATATTTTTAAAATATTTTAAAAAGCAATCTACAGATTTAATGAAATCCCTATCAAAATACCAGTGGTATTTTTGTATTCCAGAACTAGAACAAATAATTCTAAAATTTGCATGGAACTACAAAAGATTCCAAATTGCTAAAGCAATCCTGAGAAAAAAGATCAAAGCTGAAGGTATTACCCTCCCTGACTTCAGCCTAACTGACAAAGCCACAGTAATTAAAACAGTATGGTACTGGCATTAAAATAGACATGTGCATCAATGGAACAGAATAAAGAGCCCAGAAATAAACCTACGTGCTTATGGTCAATTAATCTACAAAAAATGAAGGCAAGAATATACAATGAAGAAAAGCCATTCTCTTCAATAAGTGGTGCTGGGAAAACTGGACAGCTGTATATAAAACAATGAAATTAGGTAGAGGCATCCAGAAAAACCATGCCAGGACTCCTGACCCACAGAAACTCTGAGATAATGTTTTTTAATTTAATAAAGTTAGTAGTGTACTGTTTTCAGCTGCCAAATTTTGGAGTAATTACATAGCAGTGGATAATTAATTTAGGTTTCAATACAAATACAACAAGACTGTTTATGGAATTTAAAAAGCTAACATTAAATTACCTGTAGAAAACGTTAAAGAATTATTATGACAATTCTAACAAAGGAGGGCAGTAAGGAGAGATTTGTTTCTATCATACATTGTAAAAGGACATCTATTAAAACAGGATGTTTCTTGATTTAGGAAGAGACACAGATCAATGGAAGACAATAAAGAGTCCAAAAACAAAGGATTATATATGTAGGGGTAAAGGGAGGATTTGAAATGAGGGGAAATGATAATTTAAACAATATCTTCAGGATAAATGAGTTTCCTCTTGAAAAAAAATGACTAAAAAAGCCAACATCATTACATATACAAAAAATTAATTGAAGGTGAATTAAAGTGCTAAAAGTTTCAAAAAAGAGGACTATGTTTTTTTGTTGTTGTTTCATGTGTTTTTCAGGTGATGAAGAAGTCCTTTCTAGGTAAGACTAAAAAAAAGACATGGAAAGATAGATATATTTGACTACATAGAAATCTCCTTTGTCATTAAAGATACTATTAACAGACTAAAAACAGGAGGCCCAAACTGGGAGAAAATGTTTGGAAAATATCTAATAAACAAAGGGTAATATACATAATCTAGAAATATATTCCACAAAAGAATAAGAAAAAGAAAATAACTCCATAGAATGTTTTTAAAAGCAATTCAAATATAGATGTATGTATGTACATTGTATATAGAGAGTATGTGTGTATACAGTCAATTCTCATTATTCACAATTTCATATTTGAGAATTCTTCCGCTCCCTGAAATTTATTTGGAACCTCAAAATCAAAACTCAGGAGGTTTTGCAGTCATTTGCAGGCACGCACAGAGCTGTGAAACATTTGAGTTGCCCTATATGCATGTTCCCAGCTGAGGCTGAACAAGGCAATGCTCAGCCTGCTAGTTTCAGCTCTCAGACAGTGATGACCGGAGGGTGGAGGTGGTAGCCAGCCGTGCAGTGGCTTGCAGGGGGTTTGAATCCAAGCCCTGGCACCTGTTAGTGGGATGGCCTTAGGCAAGTCACTTGATGCTTCTGAACATTTTTTTCTTTGGTAAAGTAAAGAAAATAAAATCTACCAGGATAAGTCGTTTTTGGGGGATTCAAGATTACGACTGTAATCCATGTGAGACTGTGTGTGTCTGTGTGTGTGTACACAATAAACATGTACAAATGCTCAACCTCACTAGTAATAATGGAAATGCATGTTAAAATAATCAAAAATTTTACCAGCAGATTAAAAATAGAGGTTGATAATACAGAGTTTTGATGAAGCTGTGAAAGAAGTAGTACTTTTACTGTTGGGGGGAAGGGATACAGATGAGTATAAACTCCTTAGAGATAATTTTGCAGTATCTAGGAAAACCAATCAGTCACTTAGAAATCTATCTCACAGACATAAAGATTTCTTTACATTGTTTGTAAACAAAAACTTAAAACAATCCAATGTCTATTAGCAGGGAAATGGTTTAAAATACTTAGTCCCATCCGCGCTCAAAAACAGAATGAAGGGGCTTCCCTGGTGGCACAGTGGTTGAGGGTCCGCCTGCTAATGCAGGGGACACAGGTTCGTGCCCCGGTCCGGGAAGATCCCACATGCCGCGGAGTGGCTAGGCCCGTGAGCCATGGCCGCTGGGCCTGTGCGTCCGGAGCCTGTGCTCCGCAGCGGGAGAGGCCACAATGGTGAGGGTCCCGCGTACCGCAAAAAAAAATAATAATAATAGAATGAAAAAGTAAGAAAAATAAAAGACATATATACCAAAGTATTGATTCACTTTATTTCAAGTGAAAATTTTAAAAAATTATATGTGGATTATATATAGGTATAAACATATGTAATATATAATTCCTTTATGTAAACATGCATGTATGCACATCCAATATAGAGATATAAATAATATAATTATGTAAATATATAAGAAAAGTGTTTTAAGGATACGTTTCAAATCGTTCATATTAGTTACCTAGAGCAGGATGCAGAATCTTATTTCAGGAGGATAGGGGGTGATGTCAAGTTTTTATTGCTGCTTTTGTGGCTGTTTTCACTTAACAGCATTGTCCTTGAATATTTTCTCTTCTTTAAAAGGAGCATGCATCTTTGCATTACCTTTATAATTTAAGTTTTATTTTCCACTTACCATTCAAAAAATTTACCCAATTAAAAATGTCACAATGCTTACTTTTTTTATACTTCTTAGCCTAGCTTCCTTTTTTTTCCTATCATTATCCCAATTGCCTATTTAGTATTAAATTATCTGGCTACATTTTGATGGAAGTGAATTGGTTTCCTTTTCTCTATAAAGAAAACACTATAAAGACAGGATAAAATTGAGTTCCCTCAAACCTACCCAAAATTTCCTAAGCAGACATAATAGAATTTATTTCTCTCTTATAGAAAGTTGGAGCATCTCCTTTCATTTGTTTGTTCAGAAATATTTAAGCATTTAGCAACTCTGTTCAAATTTAAGCAAAACTTACAAAACTGATATGGCTTATTCAGAGAACATAAATTATAAAATTAGAAATGGCACTGGCTTCATTTTTCCCTATGAAACATCAAGTCATACATGGGAAAAGAAAATATGTTATTTTGCAAGACCCAGAGTAACTGTTACATGTGTCTAAACGATTATTTAATTTATTCTTAATAACGCAAGTCTTTTCTCAGCATCAAATGTATCTTTATATCAAGTTGCTTTTATACATCATTGTTTTGAAGGAAACAGTAGAAGTCAAGTTGCTTGAGAGTACATTAAATTATATGCTAGTTAATAGTCCTAGAGAGATGGCTTATAAATAAATTGTCCATAATACCTTTTAATAAAGGAGCTAAATGCATTTTTTTATTCTCTGTTAAAAACAGATGCCTATTTGGCACTGTTTGGAATCCCATTTGCCATGTATATTTTGATTAATATTATGCTGGGTAATCTGCTCTACGTGGTCTAGGTTCAGTAACCTCACAGTAAAATAATGAGCCTTCAAGAATAAAAAATATGCTCACTATAAAGTTGCATATTCTGAGAAGCCAGTGAACGTATTCAAATGAAATGAAAAAATGAGGTTTTCACCCAGTAAATTTGCTTGAACTGAAACTTACATTTCTCAATTTGTATTTAGCTGTCAGTCTGTGCACTACAAACTGGACAAGCTATCAACCTTTTGCATATGTTTTCTATAAATACCTTTTCTTCTCTGATTCAACTGCCATAGAACTCTGCAGAAGGAGTGGTCTTAAGGGAGCTTACAGCAACTGGGAGGCAGCCAATGGCAGTGAGTTCACACACTAAGTGGCATCTTCAGAAAAGGACCAGCACTCATATTTTATGAAATATGTAACATGATTTACCCAGGGTTGTCAGAAGAGATGAATTTCAGCCAATGCAAGGTAATAAATAGTAATATGTGCTGCATATATTTGACTTATAACCCTTGGCATTTCAAAAAAAAGTTCTTTTGAAGAATTCATTTTATACATCATAAAGTTTTCTATTGTTTTTCCTGTCTGGGCTGTCTTTGTCAACAGACTTCTTATGAAAATAATATTTAAAATTGTAAATGAAGCAATATTTTTGGGAATACTCACCTAGGACTTTCTTTCCAGGCAACACTTGAGACAGGAAACAGAGCAGTGTACAAAATGGTTGGTTTCATTAAATCAGAACCTAGGGAGGGGAAAAACCCAGTAAGTTGTTTGTCCATGATTATGGGAAATTTGTTATTAAAGTTTAGTGCTATTTTCTCTCATGAAACACTTAATATCCTTTAGAAACACAGAAAGATAGTTTTGTTATATTTATTTTTACATATTTGGAGTGAAATATAAAGGCTCAGATAATGTACAGATGCAAATTTTTGATTCAAGACAGAACACTTTTCATTAAATATAAATATAACTTCTCCCCAGATTCCAAGAACCTAATGAATGGCTTACTTTGCTGTTGCCCAGTGGATAATTGCTACAAGATTCACTCAGATAATCACATATAGCTTTGCATTTCAGTTTACAGTTTCTTCTTTGGTTTTCTTCCCATACATAAACACACAAGTATGTTTTACATTCTCATATATGTCAATTACAACTATCTAATTAATGTTTAGCGCCATATTATAACCATACATAAAACAAATAATTTTAAAACCTACCATCCGTGTTTCTCTATATAAGAGTACATATTTCCAAATAACATCCATAGAGCGAATTCAATATCTGGCCATGTTCATAAAACACAATATAAGTAAAGGAACCCTACCGCCCCACACACACTATTTTGCTAAATACACATACACTTTCCATGTAACAGGGACACTGCCCCTGAAACTGTGCCTGCTTTTTCACTAGTGATTCTAACGTTTCTCTCGGCATATCCTTCTGGCTTCACAAAGGAAAACTGAAGCTGGCCCCTGTAACAAGGCCCCAGAGACTCTGCATTTGCCGTAGCTCCTTACATCTCAATAATAGAAAACAAGACTTGGGAATAGATATATCTTCTCAATCTTATGGGGAGTGTGAAGGCTACTGCTTGAATTATTCATTGAACAGGGAACAGGGAGATTATGTGACCACAGCCCACCTTTGCAACTGAACGTTTTAACATCATTATAAAAAACCACGTATTACACATCAGTTATGGTGCTGAACCAGGCACTGTGTAAACTGAATTTATGAAAATTACCCTCTATAAGTTTCCAGTTAAGACATAACTGAATTTCTGTAAGATAGATAATGAACATCTCCTTATGTAAATTATATAAATATATCCATAAATAAGTTAACCAAAGGTGAAAATGTACACAAAATATTTAATTAAACAAGGTTTGAGTTTTTGTTTGTTTTTTATATCAGCTTTTCTAGACCAAGAAGTAACAGAATGAAGATTTTAATGATTGAGAGAGGAGTCAGAGCAAATAGTAAACTTCTGTATTCTCCAATCTGAACCAGTTTCCAAGTCCACAAATTTTATATATAGTGGGAATAAAGTATTTTTAATTCCACCATTGTTACCATGAAAAGGTTTTGACATGGGTCAGCAAGTTAACTGAAGATAAATTGAGAAAGGAAATTAAGAAGATTGTGCCTATGTCGACACTCAGATTGGCTAATGATTCTACTTATCTAAACATAGCTGTCATGAAACGCTGTCCTTCTTAGGAGGACAGTAGAAGCTCTACAGCAGGTGCACTCAAGGATCATTTTTATAATTTAATAAAGCTTTTATTTAAAGCCTAGTAATTAAGTAAGGTTGTTTGTTTTTTTTTCTTTACTTACTTTATGTTTGTCACTATGCTGGGCACTAGAGAAACTGAGATGATCGAGGCCTCTGCTTTCAATGAGCTCCTAATCTAATAATTAGAGAATGGTAAAGAGAATCCATCAAATAAATAGATAATTATAATAAAGTACCTTGCATACAGTGTTAAGAGAATTCAGAGAACATCTATCTATCTCAGACTGAAGATATACAGATTGTATCCCACAGGACAATCACAAGTTACAAAGATAAAGAGAAATCCTGGGAGGACTATAGAAGTAAGGGTGAGGAATGGTGGTGAAAAAAGGAGGATTTCACTGGTTGAGAACCTTACACAAAGCCTAAGAGGCACGGGAGAATTTTGTCTCTTCTAAGAACTGCTTGTGGGGGAAGAGTTAAAGGAAAAGCAAAATATGGCATTTGTCATTTTGACTCGCACAAGTGGCACAACCTTGGAAAAAGTGAGCCTTTATAACCAAGAAGACTGCTGTGTTTCTCACTCCAAATAAAAATATTAGCAAAATGTTACAGCCAAAGATAAAGAATAAGAACATATTGTTATTCTAAATCCTCCATGTATTTAGATGAATCGATAATCTCAACTCCTGAATATTTCCCTTATCTCAAATGGACAGCCAGCAAGTTTGCAATAATGATAGCAGTCAACTTTAGACATACCCTACTGCCCAAATTCTATCACTTATTCCTAGTTTACTAAAAATTACTAATAATTAGAAGAGCAACTAAATCAAAGTTAGTGTGTAGGGCCATCTTCAGTGAAAGCATTTCAGTTCTGGTGAAATGATTTTAGAAGACCCAAAAAGGTATTTGGGATGTTCCCAGGGTCAGACCATAGTGAACATTAGAATCCAATTACCTTCCTTTATTGTTCTCCAGAAACTAAAGCCTGCCTGAGGATGGTTGTACAGAGAAACTTTTTTTTAAAGGAACTCAGATGAAACATTACCTTTGGCCAACCTGCATAGTGTTCTTAGTTAAATTATTTGTACTCTGGGTAATGAATCTTCTCTTGTTTCTATTAAAGTTTATTAGGAGCATAGCCTTTTTTTTTCAGTAAAACCATAAAAAGGGAAAAAAACTAACATTTAGAATGGGAATATAATATTTAAACAAAAACATTTAAAACCTAATGCTTTAGCAGAAAACAGCTCAGAAAGAGAATCCTCTGCAGATAGATAGATACATTACTATATTACCTCAGGATTAGAACTTCAGGTTTGCTGATCCCAAATGAAGTTGAGAAGTCAAAACCACTCCTCTCTCCTTTATGCACTTGTTTATTTTCTTTGCAATGCCTCATTAGATAGATGATAGATAGATAGATAGATAGATAGGTAGATAGATAGATAGAGATAGATAGACAGGCAAACAGACATAATTTAAAAGCCCATCAAATTAAGGTCAATGGAAAATTAGTCAACTGTAAGATAGATCTGAAGAAATTACAGAAAATACAGCATGGTGAAAATTTAATTGAGTAAGAGAGGTCATGAGACATGGAGAAAAGAAAGGTTCAAAACTCATCAGAAAATTCTAGGAAGAGAGGAAGACTAGAGAAAGAGTATTTACAGAATGTTGGAAAGGCAATAGGAATTTTCTGGAAAGACATAAACTCCAGATACATGAAGGACAATAATCCTCAAGAAGGAAAAATTTTTAAATAAGCCAATACCTAGATTCACCTCAGTCAAATGTATAATGCTAAAGAAAAAGACAACATTTTAAAAGCCATCAAAAAAATGCACCCATAATTTTGAAGGTAAATTGAAATCTGACTAACAGCAACCTGAGCTGTTAAGCCATAAGTCAATTGAATATTACATTTAAGTGATAACATAAATCAGAATTGGATTATATACCCTGAGAAATTATCTTTCAATAATAAGTGAAGAGTATTTTTAGATAAATAAAAATTGAGAGACTTTACTAGAATAGGAACTTCACTAAAGGAAATATTAAAAATGGACTGACTGATGGACTTCAGAAGAAAGAAAAATCAACCTTGAAAAAATGATGAGCATATGAGTAAATCTAAAGTAATGTGGATGGAGTAAATCTAGTTTAGGAGGTTAAAAAGTAAAAAAAAAAAAAAAAAAGTAAAAAATCCTGGGCAGGGCTTCCCTGGTGGCGCAGTGGTTGAGAGTCTGCCTGCCGACGCAGGGGACACGGGTTCGTGCCCCGGTCTGGGAAGATCCCACATGCCGCGGAGCGGCTGGGCCCGTGAGCCATGGCCGCTGAGCCTGTGCGTCCGGAGCCTGTGCTCCGCAACGGGAGAGGCCACAACAGTGAGAGGCCCGCGTAACGCAAAAAAAAAAAAAAAAAAAAATCCTGGGCAATAATACCATGTAAGATGAGAGGGAGGATGAAATGATTAGAGTTAAAGCATTCTGAGCTCTCATTTAAAAGCCAAACTCCACTATATGCTATCTATAATAAACACTAGTAACCATGGCATTGAAAGATAGAAAATAAAAGAATGGGGGAAATATACCAAAAAAATGTAGTAACCATAGAAAACCAATATAACCATTTAATTTTAGATAACATAAATTTTAGGGCAAAATAATTAGTAGAGCTAAAGAGAAACTATATAATAACTAATAATATGTTTAATTCACCAAGATGTAATATTCCAAACTGGTGTGCATCTAAAAGCATAGCTTCAAAATATGTAAGGCAAAATTGAGTGACTAGAAAAAATTGACAGGTCCATAACAAGAATGGGAGATTTTAACACAACTCCACATATATAACTGAAGTTAATAAACTTCAGTTTATTTATTTACTCCACCCACATTATATTAGATTTACCCATATGCTCATCATACTTTTGTGGTTGATTTTTCTTTTTTCTGAAGTCCATCAGTCAGTCCATTTTGAATATTTCCTTTAGTAAAGGTCTTATTCTAGCAAAGTCTCTCAATTTTTTTGATGTCTTTTAAAATATTGTCTTTTTCTTTAGCATTATACATTTGACTGAGGTGAATCTAGGTATTGGCTTATTTTTAAATTTTTCCTCCTTGAGGATTATTGTCCTTCATGTATTTGAGTTTATGTCTTTCTGGAAAATTCTTATTGCCTTTCCAACATTCTGTAAATACTCTTTCTCTAGTCTTCCTGTCTTCCTAGAATTTTCTGATGAGTTTTGAATGTTTCTTTTCTCTATGTCTCATGACCTCTCTCACTCAACTAAATTTTCTCCATGCTGTATAGAACATAAGGAACTTGTAAAAGAATGACATAATAAAATAAACCCAAGGAAAGCAGAAATAAGGCATGGATAAAGATAATATCACAAAGTAATAGAAGATAACGACACAATAGAGATCAAACAACAAAGCCAAAAGTTGGTGCTGTAAAAAGACTTCACTAATAACACTGAGAATCTTCTAGCAAAACTGATTAAGAAGAATAAAATAAAACATTTAAATATCATTAGGTAATAAAAGGATATAAACACAGATACAGTAGAAATTTTTCATTAATAATAAATGAATAACTTATACCAATATATTTGAAACATACAAAAAAAGACAAATTCCTAAATAATGTTACTAAGTTGATCAGAAATAGAATCTGAAGAGTTCTATAACCAAAAGGAAAAATAATTAGTAATTCAAATTTTTCCTACAAAGAAAGTCACACAGTTTTATAGGGAAGTTCTACCAAACACTCAAAGAACAGATAATTTCAACCCTACACAAATTCTTGCATAGAATAGGAAAAGTAGGAAGACTCTCAAATTCATTCTGAGGATATATCTCCTTAATACAAAATTAAGACTTTATTACAAAATTAAAGACCCTTCTCACATGAAAAAATTTATTCTAAAATTCTGAAAATGTGAACTGAATGTACATAGCAAAACATTTGTACATTGTTCAAAATAGTGAAAACTATAAACAATCCAAATATCCATAGATAAGAGAATGGATAATGTGATGGAGCACAGGGATATATGTGTGAGATAAATCCATAATAGAAGAGAGAGGAATTATTAATAAGCACAAATTTCAAAATAGCAATAATCTCAGTGGAGGAGGGATACATTATCAGGGACAAGAACTCACTAAGTTTCAAAGACGTGCGTATTTTTTTACGTGTTAAGCTGGGTGGTGGTCACACAGATGAGTTTTATGTATCATATTTGGAGATATTAAATACCACATATGAAAATTTAAGTTTACAGTGTGTCTCATTCTCTAACAATCCATGTTATAAAACTGTGTACATTATTATTTATAACAATATTGTGCACTTATATTTTAACATCATATTCATTAATTTTATTATGCCCCATTTCCTCAACTGGAGTGTGAGCCTGCTTTACTCTACATTGCCTCATTCAATTATTTGGCTCTTGGGCATGGAGTTCCTCAATGAATAAGCTTCAGATGATTTACTCATCAGAAAGTGATACGTAATAATGTTAAGAATACAGTTTTCTCAGCTAAATCTCTACAGCATTTAATCTAATTTTACATTCTGGAATTTTTAAGTTTTTAATTAACTATGCTTAACATTTTTATTTTGCATATTACTCACGAGTTTCTTGCCTAGATTCTGACCTCAATGCACCTTTTCATATAAACAAGTCCCATCTTCAGAATGAGTGTATCCTGCATAAAACCACATATGCCCTAAGTAATTAATTTACTGTGGGGCTAAGTATAATATCAGGTTAGTCTATTTCCTTCAAAGAGCCATGGACCCAAGAGTCCTTCAGTTTTACAATTTGTTGAGGTACAACGGAGCCAACGGAGCTCTTAGCTGAGCTGACTTTTTCTAAAAGAAAAGGAAAAAAAAAGATTTACTAAAATAATTGCATACTTAACCCCTACCATAGTTCCACGTACAATGGCATTTAAAACACTATTTAGTGCAAATATTTTCCTTTTTCTATTTTCTCTTGCAAATGTTTGGAAAATGCTTTCTATTATAACTTTTTAAATGCTTTTAATAACAATGATATAAATTCTATCTACCGTTAAGTCCAAAAGAAAAAGACAATGTTTATAAATACTTTTTCAAATTCTGCCATACGATAGACTATTTTTTTTCTCTTGTGTACTTACGGAATTCAGAAGTGTAAAATGAAGATCATCCAAAGATACTGATGATATAAACATACTGACAAAACTATTTATATTATAACATAACTTTTCCAAAGGGATTTGACAAATATCACATTTGTATATTTAATTTATTGTCCTAGAACTTGAGGAATGTTTTATTTATATTCTCAAAAATTATAGATTCTATCATTTAAAATAATGCCTGAATACAAGAACCTAAATATATGCATGATTGTCATAACGGCCATAGTGTTTCTGTGATATCTTCAACAAGTTGTTTGATTCCTTTCTGTCTTTTTCTCTATGGACATAAAGAGAATTGTAAAATAAGTGTGCCTTTTAATAGATGAACACGATTGTACACCCTAAAATAGAATTATTTCAAATATAATCATGCTGGGCATGTTTGCTAAATTTACTTTGTCTTATAAACATTGAAATACAGGAGTTGTTGGTTTTTATTATTATTTACCTTTTTCAGTTATATTTTAATATGTTTGGGGCACAATAATAACCATTTGAAAATTGTATACAATTGTGGCTTTCTAGTGTCTGGTGCACTGTAGCCATTAAAAGCAGTAGGATTGTTTACCTTCTTATTTGATGTCATAACTTCCAAGCAGATTGCTTTTTTCTTTAAAGTTGAACCTCCTCTCTCCTCCAAGACCTCAGTGTTTGGTACATCTTATACTTATTATCTGTTCCAAACATACTTATATAATAATTCTGTTTTAATTCTGTTAATAAAAGTTTCTGCTATCATATAACAAGAGTTGATATATAATTAATGATATTTTAAATATTTATCTTACATTTCAGTCTATGTTCAAAATGTTGAGCAAATTATTCAGTATTTTATGTACTGATGCTAAATTACATGTTCTAGTGTCTGATGGGGAAGGTTACTTTTTTTATTCCTTTATAATCCCACATACTTTTTCTAAATAAACATTTTCAAGTTTACATTTTATGAAGAGTCACACTACCAAGTTCAAATCAAATTTTGATGTAAATATTTAAATTGGAATGTTTTATATGCATTCATTAGAGCTGATATGTTTGATAATATAAAATAGTTCTTTCCAGATTATGTTCTATATCTAAAATTATTCAAATTTTCATTGAAATCTTCTAAGATAGGATTATATAGTTTTCATCTAAAGTTCCTCCACATATTAAAATTCAATTGTAACCCTAAATATTTCATATATTTCTTACTCTAATGAATCTCTCCTTATTTAAATTTTATTTTCTAGCTGTTAATTACTGAAATATAAAAATAAAGGAAAATTTCTATCTTTATATTAGAAGTAAATATTTATTAGTCTATGATGGATTTACATGGATATACTAAGTATATAAGTATATTTACAAGGATATACTAAGAGTTCATCAATACTAAACCTACCATAAAGAGTTCATCAATACTAAACATACCATAAAAGAAATGTTAAAGGATCTTCTCTAAGTGGAAAAATAGAATCTATAGGAAAGGGGAAATTCCACTAGGGAAGGCAAATATATATATATGGGTTGGCCAAAAATTTGTTTGGGTTTTTCCATAACATGTTACAGGAAAACCCAAACAAACTTTTTGACCAACTGAATAGTAAGGACTGAGGATCAACCACTTAAATAAGCCAGTATGAAGATTAAAAGACAAAAAATTGTAAAAGCAACTATAACTACAATAAACAGTTTATGGGTAAACATGAAGCTGTAAGATAGGATACGAAAAACAAAAATGTAGGGGAGGGGAGTAAAAAATGTAGATCTTTTAGAATGAGTTTGAACTTAAATGACTGCAAGTAGATATAGTCATAGGTCAACATATAGGATCCCCATGGTAACCACAAATCAAAAACCTATAACAGATAAACAAAAACTAAAACGAAAGGAACACAAGCATACTACTATAGAAAATCATCAAATCACAAGACAAAAAAGAAGAACAGAAAAGATAAGAACTACAAAAACAACCCCAAAACAAGTAATAAAGTGGCAGTAAGTATATACCTATCAATAATTTAAATGTCAGTGAACTAAATGCTCCAATCAAAAGACACAGAGTGGCTAATTGGATTAAAAAATAAGACCCTTCTATATGCTGCCTACAAGAGACTCACTTCAGAGCTAAAGACACATACAAACTGAAAGTGAGGGGATAGAAAAGGATATTTCATGCAAACAGAAATGACAAGAAAGTGGGGAAAGCAATACTCATATCATATGAAACAGACTTTAAAACAAAGACCATAACAAAAGACAAAGAAGGGGATTATATAATGATAAAGGGATCAACACAAAAAGAGGATAGTACATGCATAAACATATATGCACCCAATACAGCAGCACCTAAATATATAAAGCAAATACTAACAGACATAAAAGGAGAAACTGACAATAATACAATGATAGTAGGAGACCCTAACACCCCACTGACATCAATGGACAGATCACCGAGACAGAAAAGCAATAATGAAACATTGGTCTTAAATGATACAACAGACCAGTTGGCTTTACAGATATAAAACATTCCATCCAAAAACAGCAGAATACAGATTCTTTTCAAGTGCATATGAAACATTCTCTAAGGTAGATCACATGCTAGGCCACAAAACAAATCTCAACCAATTTAAGAGGATAGAAATTATGTTAAGCATTTTTTCTGACCACAATGGTATGAAACTAGAAATCAATTACAGGAAGAACAAATGGGAAAAAAACCCAAACATGTGGAAATTAAACAACATGCTACTGAAAAACCATTGGGTCAATGAAGAATATCAAAGGGAAAATCAGAAATTACATCATGACAAATGATAATGGAAACACAACACTCCAAAGTCTATGGGATGCAGCAAAAGCAGTCCTAAGAGGGAAGTTTATCATCATACAAGCCTTCCTCAGGAAACAAGAAAAATCTTAATAAACAACCTAACCTACCACATAAAGGAATTAGAAGAAGAAGAACAAACAAAGCACAAGGTCAGCAGAAGCAAGTAAATAATAAAGATCAGAGAGGAAATAAGTAAAATAGAGATAAATAAACAATAGAAAACATCAATGAAACCAAGAGCTGGTTTTTTGAAAAGATAAACAAAATTGATAAACACTTAGCCAAGCTCACCAAGAAGAAAGGAGAGAGGACCCAAAGAAACAAATACGAAATGAAAGAGGAGAAATAGCAACTGATACCACAGAGATACAAAAAATCATAAGAGAATACCATGAACAGTTATATGCCAACAAATTGGACAACCTAGAAAGAATGGCCAATTTTTTTAGAAACTTACAAGCTGCTAAGACTGAATCAAGAGGAAACAGACAATGTGAACAGATTGATCATTAGTAGTGAAATTGAATTTGTAATAAAAAAAACTTCCAGCAAATAAAAGTCCAGGACTGAACAGCTTCACATATATGTAAACATATATAGAAAAACTCATACCTATCCATCTCAAACTATTCTAAAAAACGGAAGAGGATGGAACACTCCCAAATTCATTTTATGAGGCCAACATTACCCTGATACCAAAACCAGACAAAGATACTACAAGAAAAGAAAACAGGCCAATATTTTTGATGAATATAGATGGACTCAGGTAATGCTAATATTATTTTGACTGGTTACAGCTGTTACTACTATTTCTAATGGATAATCAAAGCATCAAGATATTAAAACACATAACTGTATAGAAAATGGAGCCTCTATCCCTTTAATTTTCTGCTTGCCTTAGGGTCAATCTGCTGTTATTATCAGCAACGATTAAACTATTTGTTTGTTTTGTCCATAGCCTATAGCAACCATATCGTGTTCTCCCACAAATAACAATCCTTCTAAATGTCCAAAAGGTACACAGTATGGAGGCCACACAAGTCCACCATAAAAGGGTCCATTATATTTCTCATGCACACACACACTTTCCCTCACACATACACATTAATGTTTTTCTCTTTGCCATCTTAGAAAACGTGATAGCTATTAAACAAGGATTAAGTTATATTTTTTAAAAAGGGCAGTGGAACTCTATTTGCAAGCCTGAAATGCATTTTGATTATACCTAGAATTGTTTACACTATTTCCAGAATAATATTGTCCCAAGTGTACATGGAAGCTTAATTATTCCTTTAAAAATATATCAAATAATTTTCTGTCAAATTATATTAAACGTTTTACCTATAAATATTACTTTGTAACATAATTGTTTAGTACATACATCATTTAGTATTCCTTTACTTACCAAGTAAAGGAAATAATTAATTACCAAAATTAATGCTAACCAAATGAATTATGCAGGCTTTAACTATGCTTTAGAAATATTGGTATCAGGCTTCCCTGGTGGCGCAGTGGTTGAGAGTCCGCTTGCCGATGCAGGTGACACGGGTTCGTGCCCCGGTCCGGGAAGATCCCACATGCCGTGGAGCGGCTAGGCTCGTGAGCCGTGGCCGCTGAGCCTGCGTGTCCGGAGCCTGTGCTCCACAACGGGAGAGGCCACAACAGTGAGAAGCCCACGTACCACAAATATATATATATATATATAGGTATCAATCCCTGGTAGAAAGCTCAAAGACATTTTCTGCTTTTTATAAACTGATCAACAGCTCGGTGCTTTGTGACCACCTAGAGGTGTGGGATAGGAGGGTGGCAGGGAGACGCAAGAGGGAGGGGATATGGGGATACGTGTGTACGTATAGCTAATTCACTTTGTTATACAGCAGCAACTAACACAACAATGTAAAGCAATTACACTCCAATAAAGATGTTAAAAAATAAACTGATCAAATAATATTACACAATTATCAGTAATTATTTCTTTGGATCTCAAGTAAGCATCCACCTACTCAGTGCATTAACTGGGGGAAAATCAGTTAAAAGAGAGTCCTACAAAGTAGGGTAGAAAATTGTACAGATCAATATATATCATTTTGAAATGGAAAGTATGAATAATTGTTACAAAGCAGGAGCTCACAAATTGGCAAGAATGTCTATCAAAGGAAGTAATCTATTAGAAACTAATCTGCACCAACCAGATATCTCTAATAGAACTGAATAATCACAAGAATTTAATCATTTTCCAATGAACAATTATACAATTAATTGCCCTTTTTGACCTTTTAGTTAAGATTAGAATTTCATTGATGAAATCTTCATAAAACAGTGCCAATAAAAACCACGTTTACACAGGATCTTTGAAAGAGCTCCCAATAGCCAAAATTGAAATAATCCGAGCAAAAATAAATATATTACCAAAGTACTGGGTTTTAACAAAGAACAAAATAATTTGCTTTGAGCCTGTATTGATTTTATTTTTTAATTTTTATATTTAGCATTTTCATACAATAGTATTGACGTTTTTCTTTCAAAGTACAGTCCAATAAATTTTAATGTATAGACTTGTGTAACCACCACCACAGACAAGATACAGAACAGGTCCTTCACAATACACAACTCACTTGTGCTATGACTTTATAGTTAGTTCCTCCCCCAACCCTACACCTGGCAACCACTGATCTGTTCTCTAAAACTATAGGGGATTTTTGCTTTCTTTTTGAGAATGTCATACAAATCGAATTATACAGTATGTAACCTTATGAAACCAGCTATTTTCACTCAGCCTAATACCTTTGAAATTCACCCAAGTTGTTGAACATATCAGCAGTTTGTTCTTTTCTGTTACTGAGTAATATCCCTTTGTATGGGTAAGAACATTTTACCTATTCACCCACTGAAGGACATTTGGGTTCTTTCCATTTATGTTTGGTTTGGTTTGGTTCTAGCAAATATGAATAGAGCTGCTATAAACATTTTTATACAGATATTTGTGTAAAAATTGGTTTTCAAGTCTCTAGGCTAAAAACCCAGGGGTCGTACTGCTGAGTCATATGGTAAGTGTATGTTTAACTCTATAAGAAACTGCCAAAACATTTTCAGAGTGACTATACCAGTTTGCCACCAGCAATGTATGATCTCTGCTTTGTCTTCCTGCTTGCCAGTATTTTCTTTCCTTAGCCATTCTAATCGATGTGTAGTGGTATCTTACCATGATTTTAATTTGCATTTCGCTAATGCATCGAGGTGAATGCATCTTCATGTGCCTTTTTTGCCATCATTGTATCTCTTTTTGCATGTGTTTATTCAAGTCCTATGACCTATTTTTAAATGTATTAGTTTTTGATTGTTGAGACTTAAGAGTTCTTCGTATATTCTGAATACATTTTATTTGTTGGATATGTAATTTACAAATATTTTTACACAGTCTGTAGCCTGTCTTCATTTTCTTAAATTGTCTTTCATAGAGCAAAAGTTTTGTTTTTAATTTTGATAAAGTCTAACTTGTCTTTTCTTTTTCCTTCATGAATCACGTTTTTAGTGTCACATTTAAGACTTTTTCATCTACCACCAGGCCACATAGATATTCTCTTATATTTTCTTGTAAAAGTTTTACAATTTTATGTTTTACATTTAGATCTGTGAATTGACTGAATGAATTTTTGAGTGAATTTTTGTATAAGATATGAGGTTTAGGCTAAGGTTCACTTTTTTTCCTGTTTCTTTCATCCAAGTGTCTGTCCCTTTACCAATCTCACACTATCTTGATTCTGGTAGCTTTATAGTAAGTCTTAAAATTGGGTAATGTGACTTCTCCAAAGCTATTTATTATTTACCAAATATTTTGCATTATAATGTAAACAAAGAAAGAAAAAAGAAAGAAAGAGGGAGGGAGGGTGGGTGGGTGGAAACTTCTTACTAAAGAACTGAAAATAATCTGGAAGGAATGAGGAAAATACAAAATCATCATTTGGCCACCACATTAATAATTGCTCCAGGCAACATCCACTGATGAATGTTCAAATTTTTAATGGGCAAAACATTAAGGAGAAACGGGATAGTTGCATGGCCCTTAGGTATCTTCCCAAAGTTACTATGGTGGTTTTAATGTATATTTGCAAATTATTTTATACTCCTCCCTGAAGGAGGTGGAACTTAATTCTTCTTCCCTTAAGTGTGAGGTGGATTTAGTGATTCACCTCTAACAAATAGAATATGGAAAGGGAAAAATCATTATTTTATAGTGGAGGAAACTGGCAGAGAGCACTTTAACCAAGTGATTATGGTTAAAATCACCAGTAATAAATCATGTTGGTACTAGTTTCTTTGATATGATGCAGTGAAAAGGGCACATCACCTCTGTGGTATCCTTCCCAATGGTGCATAACCTTAAACTAATCATGAAAAAAACAGAAGACAAAGCCAAATGGCTATAAAATACCAGTCCTCTTCAAAAGTGTCAAGGTCATGAAAAACGAGGAAAAACTGAGGGACTGCCACAAATTGGACAGAATTATAGAGACATGATGACTAAATACACAGGGTATCCTGCATTAAAAAGGAACAAGGAACAACAACAAGGAGCAACAGCAGCAAAAAACCTGAAAAACTGGTAAAAACCTGATAAAGTATATAGCTAGTATCATTGTACCATGTTAATTTCTTAGTTTAGATAAATACACCATGGTTATGTAAGTTAACATTTGGGGAAGATTTGAGAAGTGTATAGTGAATTCTCCATACTATCTCTGCGACTTTTCTGTAAATCTAAAGTCTAAAAAACCATATTTCCCTTTGTTCAGTTATAAATACCCACGTATTAACAGTTAAAAATTAACATTCTCTTTGTTTATATCCTCTTTTAAATGAATTCATCATAAGCATAAAACAATCCTTTCACTCACAGAAAACTTAAATTTTCCCATTTTTTAATTAAGTAACATCCAGGGCTTCCCTGGTGGCACAGTGATTGAGAGTCCGCCTGCCGATGCAGGGGGCACGGGTTCGTGCGCCTATCCGGGAAGATCCTACACGCTGCAGAGCGGCTGGGCCCGTCAGCCATGGCCGCTGGGCCTGCGCGTCCGGAGCCTGTGCTCCGCAACAGGAGAGGCCACAACAATGAGAGGCCCGCGTACCGCAAAAAAAAAAAGAATGTTCATAAACTTAATTTTATGAATTAAAAAAGCAGAATGTAGGGCTTCCCTGGTGGCGCAGTTGTTGAGAGTCTGCCTGCCGATGCAGGGGACGTGGGTTCGTGCCCCGGTCCGGGAAGATCCCACACGCCGCGAAGCGGCTGGGCCCGTGAGCCATGGCCGCTCGGCCTGCGCGTCCGGAGCCTGTGCTCCGCAACGGGAGAGGCCACAACAGTGAGAGGCCCGCATACCGCAAAAAAAAAAAAAATTAAGTAACATCCAGCACAAATAAGAAGACCACATTGAATATATATTCTGCTCTTAGAAAGTGTACTATATACTTCTGGAGTGTGTATCTATTGCTTTTACCAATGCTTTCTCATTTTTTCTTTCATTTGATAAAAACACCACAATTTTCCCTGGGAAATCCCTCTACTCCACCTGCAGTCCATTTGGTTTTAGGTGGGGCTATTTTAGGGGATGCATAAAGTTTAACACTTGACCTTTAACCTGGTTCCGGATGCCTGGTACTAGTAACAGATTTTAGGATGAGTACATCTCTCTTGGTGGTTCAGTCAAGGCTAATCCTGGAACTTCAATTGCCTGGAAAACAATTCTCTCTCATTGCAATGAACTGTAAGGACTGTTATAATCTTAATCAGGAAGCTACTGGGACTCACAAGGTGGAGTCTGGAAATGAAATCAACACAATGGAAAGCAGAGCCAAGAGATAAGGAAAATGAGAAAGAGAAATGTCTGGTCTTGATGACATTGTTTAATCTACTTTGTTTAGCTATGTCTAAAGATCATTCTGGAAAACTGACCCCAGACATTTCTGGGTAAATAAATTCCTTAACTCCTATTTCATAATTTGGGGAGGGGGGGATTAGAATTACATCATATGAAATTTGCCTGAGAAAAAGTTCTTCAAAATTATCACTGTACATGTTGGATAAAATAAACCTGAAGTACTTCTTTGTGTCCTTTTTAGACAAAAAAAAAAAAAGTGAAGTAATAATGATTTATTTTTAATCCCACTGATTTATTCCATATCCACTCCATTTAAAGTTGAAGTATAAAACGACAACCCATCTTTCCTTTCAGTTGCGTACAACACAGAAGATATTACAAGAGAGCTCATAACACATACACCAGTAAAGTAAATGCAATCAATCAATGCTATAGAATTAATAGATAACTACATGTGTATTATTTTAAAAATAGAGAGAATATATTGGAGCGTGTCTAGAAATGAGCCCCAAAAGATTTGGAGAGTCAAAGTCAAGAATCTTTATAATCTCATATAGTATACATGTAAACTTTACTTATATTCCTGGAATCAAATGAAAGAAGCCATAGATATAGAGAGTTTTATAGAAACAAGACTTTAAGCAAATAAAACCGTGCCATGGCACTTGTACCTCTACATGTCTACTCAGCAGAAACTTCATGGACTAAGAAGAGTGTGTATAATCTATGTCTTCGGTTCCATACAATTTTCTCAATAAATCTAAAATAACATATTAGTATATAATTCATAATTAAAGTATAAAAAGAGTGGACTGATTCCATTCTTATATATTGAGTCATTTTAGGACATACTCGAAAGGAAAACTGTCCTTCAGGGAAAAGGTCTCTAAACTGAAGATATAGTGGTACCAGAATCCTTCTTTTGAAAACCATATCAGGTATAATAAGATTACATCCATAGCATGCAGGTGACAGACTTTAAAATCAAGAACCACTGCATTCTCTTTCAAGTAACCCATTTTAGCGTTCTTTAAATTTCCTACTCTCCACAAGCCCCCTACCCCCTCTCACCCTTATATACCCAAAGGGTTCACAAACTAAGTTGCATAAAACTCTACATGGAAGATTTACAAGGGCGTGATGTGAGGACTGGCAGATGTTCTTCAATTCACTCTTTGAGTGGGAAGGGCATGTGGAAATGGCACTGGTTTGAATGACATTTGGAGTAATGGCCTGCCATTGGGCTGGTACTTTTAGTGTTAAGCAAGTGATCTGCAAAGTAAAGTGGATTCACAGTTAGAGTCAGCACCAGTGCACAGGTCGCCCATAAAAATAGAAGATTCCATTATTCTTCAGGCTCCCTAGAGGGAACAAGGTCTCTAGCATCATTACCAGGACTAAATCTGACTTTTCTACCTCCCCTAATTTCCTCATAGTAATTATAGGTCAAGCACTCTTTTGTAAATTATAAAACCTTTGTTCTTATCAAAAATGAAGAGCTGAGGAAAAAATTATAAAAAGAGTCCAAGGAAAAAAATTTCAATTAGAAAACCAAGCTAATTTGGTATGACCAAAGACTGTCAGGCATACTGACAGTGCTCTATTATGCAGTCATTTGGGCTCTTTCAAATTAGTTATGTTAATGTCCTGTGAGTGAATGTAACACTTGGATGGGACAAGATTTCTGCAATTAATTTCTGCAGTCAGTGGAGAGACAAGCAAATTTATTTTCCCCCTCTCTGGGAATTGGTAGTGGAGGGTGTGAGGTAGCGAAAGTGCATTTAGGAACAGAGTACAAGCTAAACACAAGCCCTAAATAAAGCAGAAACAATGGGAGCCAATGCCTCCTCATTCATTCAATTGACAATGTTTTGCAGCTTAAACCTGTTTTATTAATTATGTTTGACATTTCCTTAATTAGTTTCATTTACACCAAATCAATCCCTACTGCTGTATGGCATCATTTATCATTTTGAAAAATTTGCATACTGAGTGCTGACTTTTCCTACTTAATTATACATTAAAAGTGTCAAGCGCGCTTGCTGCCTGGCATTATCTGCGGCAGAAAGGTTTGTGGCTGGACGGTGATGGTATTAATCATTAAGAGCCCCCAAGTGCTGCTGGGTAATATCTGGGGAGTAGAGTGGCTCTCATTTTAACGCTAGAGAGCAGAAGTGCTTTTGTAAAATGACCCAGAGCAAAAACAAAATAAATGACCTAAAACATCCGGTGTACTGTAATGTTTTCAATAAAAATATGCTGTGGTGGTTAGGTTTACTACTAACTACTCATTTTCTGTAAATTTAAACACAATGAATCCACTAGTAGTAAACTGGTGATCTCTGCTGAGACTTGAAAATAAGATATTTTGGTTGAATATACAATAGTGGCTTGGTAGCATACATTCCAATATATGCCAACTCAAATGTGCTACTTTAAAAATGAAAGCTAGGAAATATAGTATACCATTAATACAGTGATTGATGTTGCTCATTTCTTTTCTACTTATAACTTTCATGAATAAGCAACTATTTTTCACTGAACAACATGGAGTATAACTAAACATAAAACATGGCTAAAAATCTAATACTATAGTAGAACTTCATTTGTACAAGCTAATGGTTAGATTTCAATATTATGGAATTTTCAGTGATGGAAACATAAAACTGTAAAATTTTTAAGCACAAAGCATGATGGTGAGCCACAGCAATGAAAGAGTTAACAAAAACCTGTTTGTAAATTGTGTATCAACTCTGCCTTCTTTCATGTCAGAACCCAAACTTAGTGCATTTAATATTCAAATTCATTTTCAAATGCTTGCCCATTAACATAATATATGCTACTTTGCAAGCCTGGTCAGAGAAATCTGTAACTAAATAATTTTCAAGTTTCCTTCATATCAGATGCATTATATGCAGTGTGAAATTATTTCCCCATTCAATCCCTTAGCTGAACAGGAGAAAAGCAACACACAGTGTAGTAGATATTACTGCTAGTGCATTACATTCTTTAGGAGCTACTATACATGCAGGGACATTTATAATTGCTAATTTTAAGTGAGCATTTAATTGCATATTTTGTGTATAATAGTAAGGTTAATATGCAATTGCAGTACAGCATTACTTTAAACTTAGAAAAGAGGAATGTTTATGGCACAAATATATTTATGTAAATATTATAAATAACTTATTTATGTTTTCAGTTAACTATGCTGTGTTTTTAACAATGGCATCATTAAATGTACTCATTCTCACATGAAAATAATTTTATAATGGAAAATATGTATCTAATTTAAATAGTTAATGTTGAAAACACCAAAATGATCCATGTATTTGGCGACAATTCTGTTAAATTTTTTAAAAGTTGAAATCAAGAGTACACTTTTTGCATACTTTGTATTTCTCAAATTTTATATATTTAAATCTATACTTAGATTCTTTGTTGCCCTTTCTAGCCAGGGTCCTTCATTCTAGTTACAAATTTTTAATGGGCAAATAGCTTTTCTCACCAGGAAAGAATAATAAAATATTGTAAATAATGATGATCATGATAAGAAGAGACAGCATATTTTAAAACTTACTACGTCCCAGTCATTGTGCTAAATGTTTTATATTTATTTTCTTTATCCCCACAATAATTTGATGAGACAGATACGTGATTACTCCACTAAGGCTAATAATTTTAAGTAACCAGTCTAAGGTCACAGATCTAAATGGCAAACTTGAGTGCCACGAAAAAAAAAAAAAAAACAAAAAACGACTGCCTCCCCAAGTACCATATTCCATATTCCCAGTGATTTTGCTGAATTATATAAGTTCATAATATTCCACAAACTTCCAAAGGCATGTGTGCTCTGGTGAAAAGGATATCTATCAGCTTTTTGAATATGATTGATACGTTTAAATCCAAGTCTATCACTTACTGATTATATGACTGGGCAATCTACCTAAATTTTATGGGCTCTTTTCTCGTGTATAAATTGGGGTCAGTGTACCTGCTTCACATAGTTGCTGGAAGAAGTAAGAATTGGTCACATCGTAGTATGTAAGTAATAAATATGACTTTTCCTGTCCCTGTTAGACATAAAACACCTGTTAACATTTGACCCTGCAGCGAGGTTTAAGCCCTCCTTCATCAGCTTTGTTCACCATGGTTCACCAAACACCTAGAACAAAGTTGGGCACATTGTAGGAACTCACAGTTATCCATAAATGACTCTGTGTGAGGGTGATGTTTTACAATGTTGAGTCCTGCAACTGATCCCCTCTCTTACTGTCAAATAACCTTCCTCGCCCTAATCCTCACAATCTAACTAGAATCTGTGTTCGTTTTAGAAAAAAATTATCTGCCTTTTCTCCTCTACTGCATTCCTATCTATGTCCAGGGCCAGGGTACTTCTGATTCCCCTTTGCCAGCTTGCTTAGTGGAAATGCAAGTAATGGCAGAGACTAATTTGTGTTCATAATCTAATCAGAGCCAACCCATAGAGTTAAACCCAAAGAGAAAATCAGGACTTGACTACAATTTTTCACTAATAGTACATTCTATATAATGTAGCTATGTAACAGTTTTAATAAAACAGTTGATGACCTGATCCAAAGTCAAAAACAAAATTTACCCAGAGTATTTAACATTTGATTCCAACATTTTGGAGGGTATTTGATATTGCAAACCTTAGGGTTGTAGATTTTTCTTGGTGCTGGATTTCATTACATATTTTTAAAAGAAAAAATCTTCAGTGTGTGAATTGAAACTCAAATAATCACACATTGAAATAAACGAATGCATGTATGAGTCACATAAACATAAAGTTAGTTTATACACATACTCCACACAGCTTTAGTTACTTCATTATATGGAGTAGCTCCAGATGCATGTGGCCTTTCAAGGATACACACACACACTTATATATATATAAAATCTACAGTTCAGAAACTCTCTACTTGTTAAAAAATTAGAAAAACTCATTTACTTGGCTCTTACAGGATTCATTAACCTTTGTCTTCTTTTAAGAAACCAGAAACTGTTCTAAAACTGACATTGTCATTAAAAACCAATAGGAAGTCACCATTTTTAAATTAAAGTCATTAGATAAGTTTTTCAAGAGTTAAAAAAAGATTAGAAAAAAATTCAAATGAGAAAAATAATTTTGCTTTGGGTGTAAAAAGGCCCCAAGAGGAATTCCTCAAGTTTTGTTGGAAAGTACTCTTTTACTATCAGATTATCTATGAAATTTCAACCTAGAATGTTTTTTAAAGGATTTAACTGTTTCACGCTTCCAAATGAAACAACTCTTCAATAGCTATTATATGATTATCATGTTACATAATAAAGAAAAAATAAATATCATACAATAGGCTAAAAAATATATTCCAGTGACAAAGTTCCAAGAACCACATTAATATTTCATTATTTATTAATATTTAATTGATTTATAAGTATATATTGGTATAATAATTTTACTTCCAGTATCATCAAAGAAACTAATATTCTTCTTACCTTGAGTTTTGAGAATGTAATTCTTTAGTTAGTGAAATAAATCAAGTATATAATCTTTATATGTGAACTGACATCTTGTTCTATTATCCAAATGGTGTCATAATTGTTCCAGCACTTTTGCCTAGACACATCCACACCACAGCTTCCCACTGAGAGAAATGGCATCTGTAGATAAAGAGCAGCTAAGAGTATGGTTGGTAGTCGTGATAGTGTTAGAGAAATGATGTTAACTCTAGCCATAGTTTCAAAACTACCACTAACACACTAAACTTAGTAATATTGGATATGACCTTGGAATGTAATTTCTACTATTTCTTTTTCACATTTAGTTAGCCAGAAAAACACATAAACTCTAGAATCATAATAATGATGCCACCATTAATTCCCTGCATTCCTTTTACATTACCCTTTCCTACTTCATATTACTATCCCTCAGTATTACTATAATACCCTTCAAAGAAAAGTAGACTTGCTCTCTCTAGGCAGCTCCTCTTTATTACTATTTATATACGCACCACCAGATTTTTTTTTTTTAAGTACCACTCCCATCACCCAACTTCCCATCTCAAAATCACTCCAACTTTACACTTTAGTTGCCAATTGTTTTATGTTCCAATCAAGTAAAACCACTCTCCCTTAAGTATCCCTTCTGGAGTTCTCACATCTCTGAGGTTGTAATACACCTTTGTGTATTCTAATTTGGAATACCTCTGCCACTTGCTACATGCATATCCAAATTTTACTAATTGTGTTCTCAATTAAAAGTGAGATCTTTCCCTGGTTTTGCATAGCATTGCCAACACCATAGAATCTTATTTATAATTTACCCTATGGCAACATTTTTATCATTCACTGTTTGCATGTGTTCTTTCCAAAACTACATTTTAAGTTTCATGGAAGATAATACTCTAATTTATTTTTCTACATACACAGAGAAATGCCATGGACACTGTCACTGATACTAATGTCTCTATATCCTTGTCTACACTCTGAGTTCCTTAAGGGATACTACAATACTTAGAAAAATTCCTGGTTCACAATCAACATTCAAGAAATTCTGTTTGGGCTTCCCTGGTGGCGCAGCGGTTGAGAGTTCGCCTGCCGATGCGGAAGACACGGGTTCCTGCCGCGGTCCGGGAAGATCCCACATGCCGCGGAGCGGTTGGGCCCGTGAGCCATGGCCGCTGAGCCTGTGCGTCCGGAGCCTGTGCTCCGCAACGGGAGAGGCCACAACAGTGAGAGAGGCCCGCGTACCGCAAAAAAAAAAAAAAAAAAAAAAAAAGAAACAAATTCTGTTTGACTATTAAATAAAGTGAAACTTCCCTTTTGATCTATTATTTCTACAACATGGAAACTTATTTTGCAAATACAGAAGAAATAAATAAAGCAGAGTATTATTATCAAATATTTAATCCTTCCAAGAACTTGCCATTTCAGTAAATCCTTAAGGACTATCATTTGGAATTTAAACAATTGCATTATAAATTATTTTTTATATAATTAACTATATAATTTTAATATTTAAAAGTAGCATATACCTGCATTACACTCTTTAGATTAAATGTCTTCAGTCACAAGACAAAGCATGGGATGACTTTTTTTCAGCACAGGTGACTTGGAATATTTATAACTATTTACTGTTTTAACAAGGAGAAACAAAACCAGACACTTTTGAATAAAACATTTTCAAATGATACAACAGAAATCAAGAGCACAATATCACAACCGGGAAGCTTTTGAAATTCTTGAACGTCAAATTGTGGATTTATATCTGAAGTGTCATAATCGCAGGTTATTTAACATTGCTCCATCTATTTCTAAATTTCTGAGTCTGCAAAAGGCAGACATAGTAGTGAACAATGTCTCAAGAAGTAAGACTAACTGAGATTTGCACCATGGCATACAGGGCTTTGGTAAAATAAAGCATCATTACTCAATCAAGAAGCAATCCCAAATTATTAATTAATGAGTAATGAAAACAGAGTTTTGACAGAGTTGCTTTTTTGTTTTTGTTTTTTTGGCCTGGGTGGATAGCTTTTTAAAATCTAATATTATAAAAATGAAAGCAATATTTATTTATCATTTTATTCACGGGGGTTAACTTTTTTAATCTCTAAATTTGATGTATGAAAAAAGAGAGGGAGAGTGAGAAGGCGAAAGAGAGAAAAAAAAGAGAAAGAAGAAACTTTTATTACATTTAACTAAAAAGTTATCATTGACATGAGTAATATTAAGACAAAAGATATCTACAGATATTTTTTAAATGTAAGGTTAAACACCAAGGCCAATTTTTCCAATGGGAATTCAAGGTTTTACTTTAAGTGCTCATTAGTAAAGTTTATTTAAAATTCCAAAATTATTCTTCCCTCTTTGTCATGACTCTATTATTTGCAGATAAAAATACCCAATTCAATTCTTAAACAAAAAAGGGAAGGTATCCATTCACTTTACTAAAATGTCCCACAACTAAAAGTCAGCATCCTCAAGACTTATTCCTCCCCATCCCTCTTGTTTGGCTATTTTCTCTGTTGGCTTTATCCCTAAGCGTGTCCTTCCTATGTGGTGATGAAGATGGTCAACAGTGATTCTACTGGACTTAATAGTACTCTTAATAGCTCAAGCAAAAGGCTCAGAGTTTTCACTGTCACAGTTCATCTCACATTCCCTGCCCTGAACCAACTAAAGTGGTGCAGTATATGTTCATTGATCTGAGTGGCATGCCAATCTAAAGCCAGGAGCTAGGGTCAGCGCATCTGAACTATGTATATATATATTTATCTATATATGTATATTTAACTATATATATAATATATATATTTAACTATATATGTAAAATATATATATTTAACTATATATAATATATTTGGTGATTACATATGCACACCTAATTGTTAAATAAGAATACAGATTATAACATTTCATAAAATGCCTAAGACTACAACCACTTTCCCAAGTATTTAAATAGAGTAGTAGTATCTATATTTCCATATTATATTTTGGCTTGTATATCAGTACCATAAGTTTACTAAGCTCTGAATATAGTTCAGGAGTATTGCTCAAAAAATTGTACAGTCTAGTCTGTTATTTGACATGGTCAAGAAGTAAAGTACTCCAAACTAGCATTACCATTAATTCCTTTTATGTGTGGATAGTGGAGTTTACAGCTTGAGTCGCTGCCTTCTATCAGTACCTTTCAGGATCCAAGCATGGTTGGGTATATTTGATGAACCAGCAAAATTTCATTTGTATGTATGCAGAGGAGAATCCTAGGAAAGAACTTAAACTACGTGCACTTGGGTTCCAGCTACATGTAAGCATGTCTTGTAAACTAGGGGTGAATAAAGTCTTAAGAGACTAGACATTATTACCCTAAGTCAGCATCATATCCTCAGTCAATCTAGATGAGAGGCACTCTGAGTAAAATATGGTAGCTGTTGATTGAATCCATTGCCAGTATAGTCCCTGCATGCATGATTAGATCTTAGGCAAAAGAAGGCAAAGTGAAAAATTAGAAAGCTGCGATACATAGTGAACACAGCAGCATTCCCTCAGGATCCCTTAACAGAGTCATTAATGATAAAAATTGGGAGAGAGAGCTCAATGCAGCAGAGGAACAGTGGAAGTGTCCACTGTGCTGTGCAGAGTAGTTCTGGGGAAGCAGCAGGGTCCATAAATATTACAAAGAATAGGAAGAATAGGAAGTCTCTGTTGTCTCAGAAGCTGTAGTTCAGAATAGAGCCTATCAGTGCTGGGCAAGTAGGTGGAAACCTTAGGAGCTGACCCATTTCTGAGCAAATATAAGACATACAGAGACATACCTGGGGACATAGAGAGATATTGAAGGAGTATTTGTACCTCTGCCACTTACTAGCTGTATGATATTGAGCAAGTAAGGAATCTCCTCAATGTCTCAGTTTCCTCATATGTAAGATAGAGATAATATTGTTGATGTGAGGATTGAGCTAATATACCTGTTGGACACATACATCTATTACATCATGGATGTTGTTTATATTATTTCTTTAGTAATTTAAGAAATAATTCAGAAAACTAAGAATTTTTCTGAATTTTAAGAATAATTCATAAAACACTGACGAAGGAAATTGAAAATCATACAAAGAAATGGAAAGATATCCTGAGCTCTTGGATTAGAAGAATTAATATTGTTAAAATATTAACAAAAGCAATCTACAGATTTAATGCAATGCCTATCAAAATACCAATGGCATTTTCACAGAACTAGAAAAAAATAATTCTAAAATTTGCATGGAACTACAAAAGATCATGAATTGCCAAAGCAATCCTGAGAAAAAAAGAACAAAGCTGGAGGTATTACCCTCCTTGATTTCAGACTATCCTACAAAGCTACAGCAATCAAAATAGTATGGTACTGGGACAAAAACAGACCATACATGAATGGAACAGAATAGAGAGCTCCTAGATAAATCCATGTACTTATGGTCAATTAATCTACAACAAAGGAGGCAGGAATAGATAATGGAGAAAATACACTCTCTTCAATAGGTGGTGCTGGGAAAACTGGACAGCTACACATAAAACAATGAAATTAGAATATTTCCACACACCATATACAAAAATAAATTCAAAATGGATTAAAGACCTAAATGTTAGACCTGAAACCATAAAACTCCTAGAAGAGAACATAGAACACTCTTTGACATAAATCATAGCAATATTATCTTAGATCTGTCTCCTAAATCAAAAGAAATAAAAGCAAAAATAAATAGGACCTAATTAAGCTTAAAAGCTTTTGCACAGCAAAGGAAGCCACTGACAAAATGAAAAGAAAACCTACAGAATGGGAGAAAATATTTGCAAATGAAATGACCGAAAAGGGGTTAATATCTAAAATATATAAACAGCTCATCCAACTTAATATCAAAAAAATAAACCACCCAATCAAAAAATGGGCAGAAGACCTAAGTAGACGCTTTTCCAAAAAAGACATACACTTGGCTAACAGGCACATGAAAAGATGCTCAACACCGCTAATCATTAGAGAAATGAAAATCAAAACAACAATATGGTTTTGTTGACACCTCACACCTGTCAGAATGGCCATCATCAAAAAGTCTACAAATAACAAATGTTGGTGAGGATGTGGAGAAAAGGAAATCCTCATACACTGTTGATAGGAACGTAAATTGGTGCAGCCACTATGGAAAACACTATGGAGGCACCTCAAAAAACTAAAAAGAGAACTACCATATGATCTATGGTATATATATCCAGAAAGAAACAAAAACACTAATTTCAAAAGATACATGCACCCTAATGTTTATAATAGCACAATTCATAATAGCCAAGATGTGGAGGCAACCCCAGGGCCCACCAACAGACAAATGAATAAAGAACATGTAGTGTGTGTGTGTGTGTGTGTGTGTGTGTGTGTGTGTGTGTGTGTGTAAAATGGAATATTAATCAGCCATAAAAGAATGAAATTATGAAATTCTGCCACCTGCAACAACGTGGACAGACCGAGAGAATATTATTCTTTCTCTGTTTGAAATAAATCAAACAGAGAAAGACAAATATTGTATGTTATCACTTATATGTGGAATCTGAAAAATAATGCAATAGAATGAATATACAAAACAGAAACAGACTCACAGATATGAAAAACAAACTAGTGGTTACCAAAGGGTAGAGGGAAGGTAGAGGGGCAAATTAGAGGTATGGGATTAAGAGATACAAACTACTATGTATAAAGTCAATAAGCAACAAGGATATATTGTACCACACAGGGAACTATAGCCATTATCTTATAATAACTTTTAATAAAGTATAAGCTGTAAAAATACTGAATTGCTATGCTGTATACCTGAAACTAATATTGTAAATCAACTATATTTCAATTTTAAAAAATAAATGTACAAAAAAGAAAATTCAGAATCTCACAATACCTTTGGAGACAGTGCAATAAAGTGGAAAGAACATAAACTTGGGAGTTTTTAACTCTATTACTGGCTACGTGACTTGGGGCAACTTGCATAAAATCTCATAGCCACAGTCTCCTTATCTATAAGATAATTATAACAAATATTTTATCATGATTAAATATCTAAACTATCAAGTAATAGTTAACAGTTGATAAATTTATTGAACACTGACTATGTTCCAATTATTGGTCTAAGGGGTTTAATGAATTAACTCACTTAATGCTTCCTCACCACAACATTATGAGGTAGATAAAATTATTGTCTCTTTTGCAGAAAAGGTAACTGAGGCACAAATCATCTTCTTAAGTCCCCACAACAAGTAAGTGACAGAAACAAGATTTGAATGCAGCTTCTGGCTAAAAGGTCAATAGCCTTAAACATCATACAATACCAGCACTCAGTGTTTGGGTAAATTGCAGGTGTTCAGTAAGTGACAGCTGTTATTATCATCTGGGTCAATACAAATAATGATTATAATTATCCTATAGATGTTCAGAAATACTGATGAATAGCGTATTGCGTTTGACAAACCAGTTTACTACATGTATAGTCAGAATCACATTAATAGTTGACATATTTTTAAAATATTTGATAATACAGCACATGAATTTTTCATTTTTTGGTAAAATGTTACTTCAACAGTACCATTTAGGATCACATTTTTCATGTTTAGTCACTTTTTTAAAAGTGTTTCAAAGAGTTTCAGATTTGGTCCAAAATTCATAGAGACCTAACTAATTCAGAGACCAAATCACACTTACTCTCCCTCTAATGGTTCAACTACTTTAAATGGATTAAATTTGTTGGCAGCACTCCTTGAATGGGAAAAAAAACACTTTTTACACTTCTAGAGTTTGTCATTTTAAATCTTAAGACATCAGGTTAACACAATAGAAGTAGTTTTCTTAGGTAATCAAAACACTCTGTTTGCTAAATAATGGGTTTTTGAGGGTTTTTTGGAGAATTTTCGCTGGTCATATTTTGTGGCTAGATTCTTATTTTTTATTTTTGTTTTTTCATTCCACAGTCAAGTTTTATTTTTTTCCAGCTTTACTGAGGTATAACTGACAACAAAATTGTAATCTATCTAAAACATCCATCTTGGTGACCTCCTATATGTGCACATTGTAAAGGGATTCCCACCAACTAGTTAATTAACACATCCATTACCTCACATATTACCTTTTTTTTTTTTAATGAGACCATTTAAGTTCTACTCTCTTAACAAATTTCAGGTGTATAATACAGTATTATCAACTATAGTTACCATGTTTGACATTAGATCCTCAGACTTTAATCATCTTATAACTAAAATTTTGTACCCTTTTACCATGTTTTAATTTAAAAAAAATACATCTGTCTTGAATGCATTTCTGTCTAAAATTATCTTAACTCTATGTGACTCAGATCCCATAGAAATGGTAACTATTTCAAAGTAATCAGTAGATAAAGTTGATCTTGGATCAACCTAACAAAGATTCTAATTAATTATTGCTTTATAATCATATATTGTTATGAGTTATTTTGCTTTTAGAAGTTATAAAAAGATAATTGTGTCAGTCATCCAAAAGTGTTCTAGTTATTAAGTTGGAGCACTATATAGACACACATTTTCATGCTAAATTAAGATCAACTGTAATAATGACTTTAGACTTCTGAGCTTTAATATGACTTTAAGAACTATAAATATAAATATATATTTTAGTTGTTCATTTAAATCTTTAGAAAATGATGTATGAACTAACCAAGGAATATTATTAGATCATTATTTTTTTCATATATGTTGTTAGCTAATATAGTAAATTTAGATTTTAGATTGTAATTATTTTGATAATGTAGGTATTAGGTAAAAATGTTGTTGAAAAAATATCCCCCAAAGTGAAATACTGATGCAAATATAATTCATTGTATTAAAGTTTATATTAGCTATATTCTTAGAGGTCATAGTCTACATAAGGTAAATTTAATCATAAATTGGTCTAAAATAGCCCTTAAATAATTTTAATCCTCATTAACTTTAACTTTTTCCCTGCTTATTTTCAGCAACATTTATTATAACAAATTATCCTAAGTAGAAAGGAGATAATAAATTTCTTAATATTTATTCTAATCCCATTTGAGCTCTCTCTCTCTCTCTTCCTTTCTGTACACATGCTCACAAACACGTAAGACATTTTTCCTACCTTAGTTTTTGTCCAGAGAATTACTTATTAATACTTTAAGCAAAAAATGGATAACATATTAAACTTTGTATTTATAAGCTTTTTTTCTTTTTTTTGTTAACTGCTTCATTGGCACTAAAGTTAAAGAAGCTAATGCCAGATTCTCCATTTTAAAGCAGCTTTTACAGATTGCCATTTTTCCTATTTGAATTTAACTTTTATACTGAGGAATATGTTATTAAAAAACAGATTTGATTAATATTAGAAGCTTCTAATACCACTGTGAATTCGGAAGTGGCCCTCTCTCCTAACACCAGCACCCTGGGGTGACTCACACTCCTGACTGTGGAATACATTACCAGGCTCCCATACACAGGCCTGGCATGCTGTTGTAATCATTCTTTTCTTAGCACAAATTTGTGGGTCTCTGTGATATGAAGCTATTGGTAGTTCTGCCTGTACTCAAATGAAGTGATATTGAATTTCTATTATGCATGTGCCTTGGAAACCTCACAGCTCTCCATAAAGATTTTATTCACACAGCAGATTTGTTGTGACTTAGGTAGTTTCAGACAATTTTCTATTTGAATGGACATGGCAGGATCTGACAGTATAAAAGAAATATCAGGAAAAAGAAACATGTAGAACCAAATGATATATTAAGCAACCTACAGAACAAAGCAAACTGGATTGTAGTAAACAAAACCAGAAAGTACGTCTTTGAAGGACCTCTCATGGGGACTAATCTTTTCATACTGCATATATGAGTTGGTGATGGAACCTGTCAACTCCTTTCATCCTACAAATTAAGTTTTGATAAAGCCCTGTTCCTTATATAACCTTCATATTTTTGAAATAAATTGTTCATAATAAGACAGATTCTAGTTTTCATGTATTTTCCCAACGGTCTAGGCCACAAATACAAAATGGAAAATAAACACAATTGCAAACAAACATTTATTTGTCAACTAGAATTTAGAACCCTTAATTGGAAAAAGAAGAAGAAATTTTTAGTGGAAATACAAAACATGGAATTCAAATAATGGTGAATTAATTCATGATGAAAGGGAGAAAGAAATGAGTTAATATATTTATGGCAAAAAAAAGAATTTAATAGGACTTTCCTTAATTATTGAGAGTGCGCTATGCATCAGCAATAATTTGGGGACTTCCTAAATAACACTGAACAATGCGGACAATATCCATTACTTCATGAAGCTTATTTACTAGTGGGGGAAACAGTTAATAAAGAAGTAAATAAATTAGAGAAAGAATAATACCAAGTAGTAATAAATGCTCTGAAGAATAATATAAACTAGACTGGTGGGACAGAATCTATCTGTGATTTTAGCAGAGTATGAGGATGAAGCTACTTTATCTTTGGCAACTAGGAAAGACCTCAAAAAGAGGTGATGTGAGCTGAGATATGAATGACAAAAAGAAGGTAGCCATATGAAGGCCTGCGGGCAGGGCATTCTAGATTGACATACAGCAAATGCAAGTCCCTTCCTAGGCTAATGTTCCTATCAGATGGGATTTCTTCATATTAAACACATTTACATTACTTTAAAAATAATTTACCTCTGTACAGTATGGAGATTCTTCAACAAATTAAAACTAGAAGTACCAGATGATTCAGCAATTCCACTTCTGGGTATATATCCAAAGCTAAAGAATTTATTATCTCAAAGATATAACTGTGCTCACATGTTCACTGCAGCATTATTCACAATAACCAAGGTATGGGAATAACCTAAATGCCTGTTGGTGGATGAACTGATTTTAAAAAGTTACATATAGGGGCTTCCCTGGTGGTGCAGTGGTTGAGAGTCTGCCTGCCGATGCAGGGGCCACGGGTTCGTGCCCCGGTCCGGGAGGGTCCCACATGCCGTGGAGCGGCTGGGCCCATGAGCCATGGCCGCTGAGCCTGCGCATCCGGAGCCTGTGCTCCGCAACAGGAGAGGCCACAGCAGTGAGAGGCCCGTGTACAGCAAAAGAAAAAAATATATATACCTGTATATATACATATATGTATAAAAAAACAGTATTTTATACTACACAGACACACACAGACACACACTCACACACAGTGGAATATTATACAGCCTTAAAAAAGAAGGAAGTCCTGTCATTTGTGACAGTATGGATGAACCTGGAGAGCATTACATTAAGTGAAATAAGTCAGACAAAGACAGACAAATACTACATCATGGTATCACTTATATGTGTAATCTTGGGGGAAAAAAGGGAAATATGTGAGGTGATGGATGTATTAATTTTTAGTAGATTGTGGGAATCCTTTAAAAACATATACACGTATCAAATCATCACATCATGCACCTTAGCTATGTTATAAATTTATTTGTCAATTATACCTCATTAAAGCTAAAAATAAACGTACATACAAACATATACACACAAATATTTCACTTTTAGAAGGAAAGTTAGATAGAGATTAACGGAGAAGGAAGAGAGAAACAGAAAGGTAACTATGTATACCTATATTGGGAGAAGCTATATTGGGAGAAGCCAAAACACATTTGTCCCAGTAGATAGTAAGAAACAGATATACCAAAGCAAAAAGCAAGATAAATAAGCACATTTTATCAAGTACTTTTGGAAGCTTTAGTCCTGACCCCAAATCAATCCATTTTTTTTTACCATTGTCATTCTCTAATTTTACAAATAATGCTAATGCTTTTGATTTCTATGAGCATCCATTTTATGTGAATTATTTAATAAAACTTCAACAACACTTATTAGTTCTGCAGAAATCTTTCAAGAATTGCACTCTCAGCATTCTTCTCCCTCTACTTCTCTCTAGGCCAACTTCCCAAAGTTCCTATGATACCCTGCCTCCCTCATGTTGCAAAGGACTATATGATGTATTATTTCATGATAAGATATAAATTACTTAATTATCATATTTGAAAAGAACGGTAATTGTTAATACAAAGTGACATATGTCTACATATGGGATTTCAATCATCCAATAATCCTAGTGAAGATATTTCTAAGTAAAATACCATTTTATTATGTTCTAAATAACACCATTATTCATCCTGCAGGTAAACCCGGTTTTGAGTGTAAATTTGGGCTGGGTTCTGATTCAGAAACTTTGAGATAACCATCATCAGTCTGGAGGACCTCTAGAATACCCAAGTTTGTGGATAAATTCAAATGTAAATTAAATGGAATCTACAATATACATCTGAAGCATTCCTTGAAGCTGCCTCTACATTCAAGAAATTGTTATAGCATTAATAGTTTCTAAGATCTTTGAGGGCAAGGACAACACCTATCCCAAACATGTCTTATTTTTTTTCCTATTAATACAGGATTTGGAATTGTCAAAGAAAAATTATATTGGACAAGTTAAATAGGGAAGGAAGACTTTTTTCAAGACTATTGCAATAGGGGAGGGAGAATGAATTCAACTGAAACAAAAAATGGGAGATCTTAAGTACTGGGGCAAGCTACAGGAAAAGTACTGGACAATGTTAGGGAGGAGGGTAGTTAATGTGATTAGGCCATCTGTGTCTGCTAATTGGCACTAATCGAAGTTAGGCCCCTAGCCTCCTACAAAGACTGAAAGATAGGGATGTTATCTTTCTTTTTTTTTTAACTCAAACTTTAGATTCTTCTTTGGAGTAAAACAGGCTCTTTACTGTTTACAAGGTTATTTCTGAGTTGCAAAAATTCTGTTTTTTAAGGATGCTATCTTTTTGATGATTATATGTCAAAGAGACGGCTGCCAGGTTCTTGAGAAAGATATTCCTGGGTTGTAAAACTGGCAAGAGCTGGGAGAAGGGTAACATATCAAAGGGGCAGAGAAAGAATTTATAACTGAAAGTTTTCTAAAGTAAATGCTCCATGAAAAGGGAGGTCAGGGGCCTATAGTCAGAAAGAAACTTGTCTAAAATTTAGTCAAGCTGAAGGGAAACTTAAGGCCATTTTAATCAGAATGTAGTACTTGCTTAACAAATATTTTCTGAACAAATGGATGGATTTATCTTCCAAATATTTTAGGAGTCTAGCTAGACTTTGAAATCTTTCAACCACAACATACCTGAATAAGTCATTATAAAAGAAATGCCTCCCTTAGACTATTAATTCCATAAAGTCTGAGTCTAAAATTTTCACATAATTCTATTTTCACAAATTGTAATACTCAGCATATAGCATATACTGATGGTAATTAACAGCATAAATACATATACAATGTCAGAAGCTCAAACCTTTTGGGTATCTGTTAAACACTTGCTTGTATTTAGGCCTCCTTATTTTCCTTGCTTTACTGTGTTAATTTGGAGAGTGGGGGGGACATTCAATTATGAGATGTTTTAGGACTATGGTGGTTTCAACTCTCATTTTAAATGAATTATTTTTCAACAAAAGTTAATGGAGAGGAAGAAACTCACTTTATTAAAGTGATCACTCAAGCCAAGAGTATTTTATTTGCCCTACTCCACTGAGAACTATGCCCAATTACCTAATTAAATCTGAAATTATCAAATTGAGTATACTCTTCAGGGTTCAGATAGTCAAAAAATTTGCATTTCCCATTCAAAATTCAAAGAATAAATGTTTATTTTGGCATGTTAAACCCCCTTACAATGAATTACAAACTCAATTCATTGTTCCTTAGAATGAGAGTTGATCTGATGGGAGGACAAGGAAAGTACCTCAAAAAGCCCTAAGAGTGATTTACTATCTCCTTCCTGCCTGAATTCCATGCAACAGAACCCTATGTGCCAGGACCTTCAAGCTCTACTTTCCCAGTACTGCATTTGAGAAGAAATTATGGTACTATCAAAATCCTATTGATACTCAAAAACATTTCATCAACTGAAAAAAAAAATTAAGAGTAAATACAGATTTTTTTTTTTTCTATTTAGAGGAACTCAGGTTTATGTGAATAGGTCTCATGTGGAGAGTCTTTTGAAGCTAGGGACTTCAAATCAGATCACAGACTTCCAGTGGGTTAATCACTTAATCCAAGAGTGGGGAGATAGAATTACCACCATTCAATCAAGCTAAACTTATCCTTTTCTTTAGAGAGCAAGAAACTGCCCATCTTTTAGTTCCCAACAGGACCCCAGTTGAACACGTTTGTGAGGCTGCTTTGCTTGCAAGTTATTTTATGTAAGTCGCAATGGAAAGAATTTCTAAATGGCTACTAGCAGCATTTGATGCACTACTTCATTCCAGGAGCATCATCTTTCCTTTTGCTGCAAATCTTAGGTTTTAAGCATTAAGACACACTTATTCAACACATAACAGATAACAAAAAAGAGCAGCAATATTATATAGAGTTAGGTTAGAAAGAGAGTTGGACTTTCTGACTACAAAAAAAATAAGAAAAGAGCTCTGTATAATGAAGGTCCTTAAAATTACTATAAATCATCTAGTATGATTAGAAACTAGTAGGAGATGGCAGGGGTGGGTATTATGTCCACTGAACTCACATACCATGGTTATCAACATCTGTTAAAAAAGAAAAAAATCACATGGCATGATTTGAAGTAAATGTGTGGAAAATCAATAAGCCTGTGGGAAAAAGGCCATGGCTTCCAGCTTCATAATTTGGTGAAATATTGATAATAGTAATAATAATAATAGAACTTAATCAGAAACACCTCAGATAAGTGCTTGGATAGGAGCCAGGGGTATGTGATGGTGGATGGACCCCATTTTCCAAATGTACAATGATGACTATGTGATATCTTTGGTCCCTCAGATGGTCTTCATGAAGGATGAAAATGAGTTAATAATAGTTCATAAAGACCACCTGAGAATGACCAAGAAAAGGAAAGACAAGTATCCATTAGATATATTACTGCTAGACCTGAAAGGAAATTGTAATGAAAATGGTAGTAGTGTGACAATGTAACATACAATCAAAAAGTATATGGATATTATAATTTTATATATTTAAATTATAAATGTTATAGTTTATTTCATATAACTGTATTATTTATTATGTATGGAATATAAATGAAAAATTAAAATGGAAATAGAATAGCGGTCCTGTGCCTGGTACTTATGCCATACATGTTTTATTAGTTAGGGTTAAAGGCTAAACTACAATAATAGAGACCCAAAAAATTCAGTGGCTTACAAAAGACAAAAGTTTACTTATCTCTTACATAATAGTCCAGGTATGAGTCATTCTGCCTGGCTGGCTGGCTGGCTCTTCTCTACAAGGTCATTTGGGGGCCAGGTTTTTTCCATCTTGTTGCTTTACCACACCCAAAGTGTTGTTCTTATTTGAACACTCAAAGTGGAGTCCCTACCATATCTGTGTTCAAGACTGTGAGAAAGGAAAAAGAGATAAGGCAGAATATTCCACCTTGTTTTTTAAGGAAATTATCTAGAAACTTCACACATCACTTCTGCTTATACCCCAGTAACCCAAACTCAATCCCATGGCCACTCCTACTGTATTAGTTTGCTAGGGCTGCCATAACAAGGTACCACCAACTGAGTGGTTTAAACAGCAGAAATTTATTTTCCTCACAATTCTGAAGGCTAGAAGTCTGAAATCAAGGTATTAACAGGGCGGGTTTCCTCTGAGGCCTCTCTTCATGGCTTATGGATGGTGCCTTCTCTGGTGTCTTCACTTGGTCTTTCCTATATATTTGTCTGTCTCCTAGACTCCTCTTCTTATAAGGACACCAGTCATATTGGCATAGGGCTCATGCTAATGACCTCGTTTAACCTTAAGTACCTTCTTAAAAACCCAATCTTCAAAAACAGTCACATTCTGAGGTACAGGGGTAAGAATGTCAACATATAAATTTTGAGAGGACACGATTCAGCCCATAATACCTAGCTTCAAGGGAGACTGAGAAATGAAGTTTGTAGTAGGATGGCCATTTAGCTAAGTATAACTTTACACCTATTTCTAAAAGGAAAGAAAGGAGAATAGATATTGAGGAATATTTAGAAACATCTGTCACATTATTCTAGAATTAATAAGTAAAAGGCCAAGTGTATATTAGGCAAAAACTCACCAAGAAAAAGAATGGGAAGGATAAGTAACTGATAATGAAACTCAAAAGCAGTTGAACCCCAAGACAAAAATCCTGTTTTAATACAATGGTATTAAATTGACTCAATTTTAGGAGTAGTGAGGCTATTTCAAGTGTAGAGAGCATAACTTAAGATAAATATAATATGGATAGATTTCCTAAGCATTAGGAGAAACAGATTTCTCAGGATTTTATAACTAGTCTCTTTTGACCACCACAAAAAGTAGATATAATTGAGCCATTTATAAAGAGAATTTTATCAATTCAATCACTCCTCTTTTTTAGTTAAAAGTTTGATCATGCATGTCATGCATAAGATTTTCTCTTCATCTAGAAATAAAGAAAACAAAAGGCTTTTACAAAATGAAATAAACCCCAGTTTATGTAAACCTGATATATAAGCAAGCTATAGGGATTTGTTGTTTACAAAAATTATTGGGTAAACATAAGATGATGGAAGATGGTAAATAAGACTTCTGAATTATTAAGCAGAGAGTTTCTGGCTAAATTTTGGTGTTATTTAATAAATGCTCAAATGTGTTTAATGATTTTTTTTAATTCCTCCACAAAAATAAGTCTGAAGTATAATTCAGAAACCTACATATAACCTTCAATTCTTATTCTCAATTCTCATGGCAATTCTATACCATGAAACCATAAACATGTAAGCATAGTTACAAATGGTTAATTTATGAAATTTATTTGAGTGGATATTTGCTGGTTCCTTTCTGCTGTAACTCATGTTTGGGTACATGCCAGAAGCACCCATTACCTTTTACTTTACACATACAGGAAGAAATGGGAGCATAAGGCATTTTTACTAAGAAATATTGTGATTAAAAAATAGTCATACAGCAAAAAACAGTTGCAAACACATAGTATCATTCATTGCTAATGAGTTAAAAGGATACCACAGTGCACATATAAATCACTATACTGTATCTTGCAGTTTATTTAAATTCATTGTGCCTCATTATAACTGAGCTATGCACCTTTAGGTCTCAGTTGATTAGGAATGCGATAGCTCAGAATAGCTTTTAATTCAGAGAAACATGGCCTGACCTTTACCATAATCCTGTGTGAAACACACTATAGTTTAGACATTAATAATGATGCTACCTCTTTTTCATACTGGTGAGATGCTACTTAAAATTTGGTATTATTCGTTAACAGGCTTGAGCCAATACATCAAAACCAAATTACCCTTCTGTGTATAACTACAGTACTTAATTCTGAGTTCTTCATCTCTCATAACTATTACTTCCTCTTTAAAAATGCTAAAAACCAAAATGTAATAGTGTCATGTCATAGCAATAAGTCACAGATACAAACTAAAGGCACTCCTCCTCACTCCCCGTGGACTGCCACTGTATGCAGTTAAGGATCTGTGCTTCATGATATACGTTTTAACAGCTAAGGCATTGCTTGTCTTTGACCTTTGTCTCTCAATTTAAGAATGCCATTTCTTTAAATCACCTTCTGGTAAGTCAACTAGCACAAACAATAGAACTTTCTTACCATTCTCATGCAGGTGCAGTAGAAAATACAGATCACAGGTTTAAATATCTATTTCATCTTTAAAAATAATTTTTTGTGTTTATCACTATAAATATAGTAAATGATAAGGTAATACATTTACAGAGTTTAATTGATCTAATAGTTCACCAGGGCTCATAATGGAAAATAACATTCCTCTGTGCCACTCATTTTCACCCCTTTTCACCTTTGCTTTCCACTCCCCAAAGGCAACTCATTTTGGCTGTCTTAGATGTTCTCTCTGGTATGTTAAACTCATATTCCTAAATAATGTGTTTATGTTGCTAAATCAAAATGTTCCAGTTTCAGATATTACATTTTGACTTTCTATGATAAAAAATAAAGTATAGCCCTTTTTGAACACCACACCCTCAAAACCTAAGATTTTTCTTCATTATCAGTTCTGGAGATCTCCTCTGTCACTTGTATTCAATGCCCTTTCACAGAATCCCTTTGAGTGAGAATTTCCTTTGTTTCTGAGAAACAGAAACTCAACATAAGGGGTCAAACAAGAGTTTAGTTATCACTGGCAAAAGAGTGGTCCCGGGGTAGAGTGATCCTCTGATCTCATTGCTTTGCCTTGTTTGCTTTTCATTTCCCGGGACACCAGGCTACAGTGAAAGATGGCTGCCCGAGCTTCCGCCGTTGTTATGTGTATACTACAGAAAAGGAAGAGGAAGGGCAAGAGCATTCCCTTTCAAAACACTTCCTGGAATTTTTACACACTACCTCCACTTAAATCCCATAAGCAGTACTTCATCACATGGCCACACCAATTTGTAAGGGAACAGGAAATTGAGGTCTTTATTTTAGCAGTTCTATTACTAAGAAAGAAGGAGGGACAATAGAGTAGGTTGCTGAGAAAGGGTAAGCTAGAGATTGGCTTGATGGTTTTAGTTAATTTAGTTAGTTTATAAACTATATATATGTAAAACTATATATATTTAAAATCTGTGAAGAAGATTAATTTTAAGAAAAATAAGCTAAGCTTGATTATTTTAAAGGAAAGTTGAGTAAAAAATTATTTTTATTTTTAAATAGGAGTAAAAACCATTCTTGTGCATACCACATACTATGTACCATATTTTATTAGGTATGGTATACTTTGTAGATATCTTGGATAAGATAAAAATAAGTTATAATTTTTTAAAGAGAAAACTAAATTTTTTTCTACATACACTACTGAATTTCATTAGATTGATATCTTTTGTGGGAAAGAGAAATAACACAAAAAGAAAAGGCTAGTATAATAGACAAAAAAATACAAAGTATCATTTGCTATTAAAAAGAGCATTGAAAATAATATTACATCATTATATCTACAATTTACTGATCAAACTAATGTTCTGTGAAATATAGTTATGATAATTGTTATGCATAACTTTCCTGAGATCCGAAAATTATTTCAAGGGTTTTTCTAGGATAAAAATAGTGAGAAAGACTGTCCTAGAGATTATAATATTCATACTTAAATTATTACCTTCCAATGTAAGTTATAACTTTTACCATTTCCCAGGAAATGCTATGGCTCTAAAACATCTTTGCTCCATGTACCTATCCCATATTTTGTGTTAGTATAGTAATGCCTTTTAACATGTAGACACCATAAGTCATTTTTGCTACTTTGTGCAGTGAATATTCATTCATACTGAATCACATGTTTGCCCTTTCAGGGCTCTAACTTCTTCATGCATATTTGTATTTCCATATCCCAGCATTTTCCTTAACCTGAAGAATGCTCCTTAGTATTTTTCAATGTGTAAAATTTAATTTGTATTGCAAAAATTCTCCCATTTTTGTCAGGAAATATTTATTTGTATCTTCACCTTTGAAGGATAGTTTAAATAGTTTATGAAACTGCAAGTAGAGAGTTGTCTTCTTTCAACACTTTAAAAAACATGCCATTCCACTGTTTTCTGATCGCTTTCATTTTTCTTGAAAATATACTCCACAATTTTATTTTGCTCCTGTGAAATTTATGTCTTTTTTGTTCTCTCTGCTAACAATATTTTTTTCCTTCTCTTTGCATGACTCGGAGTTGGGCTGCAGTTTTTGTAAGGTTGATTCTCTACCTCTAATTCATGACTATGATTAGAACCTAGCCCTTCAGATCTAAAAGTCTGGGTCATTTAGTAGGGCCCTTCTTCCTTGGCAATTCCTGATCTATACTTTTTGTCTGCTTAGAATTTTAAACTTGCCTCTCTGCTTTGTAGGGTTTTATGCTTACATTTTACCTTGTGGAACTTAAGAATTCCACAAATTCCTCAAGAGAGAAAGCTAGTGAACACTGGACACTTGGCTATATCTGCCATTTATCTAGGACATTGCTTCCTCAAGTCCTGATTGCTTGACAGCCCTGAATTCTATTGTTTTGTATTTCCACAGATATGAGATTGTCCAAAACTCTTTTGGATTCTCTTCTTATAACGGCACTCTCAATATTTTGCTTGACCTCAATCTCTCATCCTTCTTTACAGAGCTTATTCACAAGAAATAGAATATTATCAATAATAATTCTCTCAATTTTTCTTCTCCTCTGGTTTAACTTAAATATGCAGTAATTTATTTTTCCATGCCCATAGTCTAATCACACGCAGTCAATTTTTATTATTTGTACATATGTCTGCATACTTTTTTTCATTGAATTATAGTTGATTTATAATCTTGTGCTAGTTTCCAATGTACAGTAGTGATTCAGATAAATCTGAATCACTCATATATATATATGTGTGTATATATACGTATTCTTTTTCAGATTCTTTTCGTTATAGGTTATTACAAGACACTGAATATAATAGTTCCCTGTGCTTTACAGTGGGACCTTGTTGTTTATCTCTTTTAAACATAATAGTATGTATCTGTTAATCCCAAGCTCCTAATTTACCCCTCCCTTCCTTTATCCTTTGGTAATCATAATTTTGTTTTCTTTGTTTGTGAATCTGTTTCTGTTTTGAAACAATTTCATTTGAATCTTTTGTTAGATTCCATACATTACTGATATCATATGATATTTGTCTTTGTCTGACTTACTTCACTTAGTATGATAATCTCTAAGTCCATCCATGTTGCTACAAATGGCATTATTGCATTCTTTTTTATGGCTGAGTAATATCCCATTATATATATGTTACACATCTTCCTTATCCACTCATCTGTCAATGGATACTTAGGTTGCTTCCATATCTTAGCTACTGTAAATAGTGCTGCTATGACCATTGGGGTGCAGGTATCTTTTTAAATTAGAGTTTTCATCTTTTCTGGAAGTATGCCAAGGAGTGGAAATACTGGATCATAGGGTAACTCTGCTGTTAGTTCCTTAAGGAACCTCCCCACTGTTCCCCATAATGGCTGCATCAATTTACATTCCCACCTAGAGTGTAGAAAAGTTCCTTTTTCTCCACACCCTCTCCAGCATTTATTATTTGTAGACTTTCTGATGATGGCCATTCTGACTGGTGCAAGGTGATACCTCAATGTAGTTTTGACTTGCATTTCTCTAACAATTAGTGACATTGATCATCTTTTCATGTGTCTGTTGACTACCTATATGTCTTCTTTGGAGAAATGTCTATTTAAGTCTTCTGTTGGGTTGTTTATTTTTTTGATATTGAGATGTTTGAGCTGTTTATGTATTTTGGAAATTAAACCCTTGTCAGTTGCATCATTTGCAAACATTTTCTCCCATTCCATAGGTTGTCTTTTCATTTTGTTTATGGTTTCCTTTGCTATGCAAAAGCTTATAGGTTTGATTAGGTCCCTTTTGTTTATTTGTTTTGCTTTGGGAGACTGACCTAAGAAAACATTGCTGCAATTTATGTCAGAGAATGTTTTGCCTATGTTCTCTTCTAGGAGTTTTTGGTGTCTTGTCTTATATTTAAGTCTAAGTAATTTTGAGTTTATTTTTGTATATGGTGTAACGGAGTGTTCTAACTTCATTGATTTACATGCAGCTTCCAGCTTTCCCAACACTGCTTGCTGAAGAGACTGTCTTTTACCTATTGTATATTGTTGCCTCCTTTGTCAAAGATTAAGTGACTGTAGGTGTATGGGTTTATTTCTGGGATATCTATTCTGTTCCATTGATCCATATGTCTGTTTTTGCACCAATACCATGCTGTTTTGATTAACATGGCTTTGCAGTATTATCTGAAGTCTGAGAAGGTTATGCCTCCAGCTTTATTCTTTTTCCTCAGGATTACTTTGGCAATTCTGAGTCTTTTGTGGTTCCATATAAATTTTAAGATTATTTGTTCTAGTTCTGTGAAAACTGTCATGAATAATTTGATAGGGATCGTGTTAAATCTATAGATTGCTCTGGGTAATATGGCCATTTTAACAATATTAATTTTTCCAATCCAAGAGCATGGGATACTGAATATGTTTTTAAACTGATAACCCTTGCCACCACATTCTCTCTGGAGACCCCAATTGTCTGGATTCTTTATAAGCTTTACAAAGATATACATACACTCATACGTAAATATAAACATACAGACACACACACATATCTGAATCACAGTTCTAGTTCCTTCCAGCTTTTAACCATCAACTTCATCCATTTATTTAAAAGTCAATTGAATGTAGACTATGGTTGCTCTCTTCATTTCTCTCTATGATATTCTTGTGACTGACTTAGGGACTCACTGATCTCCTGAAATCGTCCTCACAAAAGTAATGAATGACCTTTTTCATCACTAGATAAATGAGAATCTATTTTTTTCATGTTTTCAGTATCTTTTCAATACCCACATGGTAAATCTTTATTCCCTTATGAATTCCCTAACATTTCTGGGCTTCTGAGGCTTTACTGAATGACAGCACTTTCAAAGCACTCTTTCTCTTGATATTTCTACTTCACTCTTGTGATACACAATTATTTAAAGTTAATTTGAAAGTTATATAGATTTAAACTCTATTGAAGATCATTACCTCATCCTATTTACTTTTGTATCTCAATAGTGTGCTGCGTATTGCAGGTGTTCAATAAGTGAATTTAAAGAAATGAAAACTATGAATCATTAAAAATCTGAGTATCTTCTATGTACAAAATAGTAGCAGAGTAAGTAATTTCCATTTAGCAGCAATCTTTATTAAACATTAAAGATACTGAACTGGTCAGTGACATAATCAGAAATGTATTTTAGAAAAATCAATTGAGGGGTGGAGTGTGGTTAGACTAAAGTTAGAAAGTTAGAAGGTATTTAATGTATTTTTATCAGGACTAAACTGTGTCTTAAAAATAAGAAGTTGCTACTAAATATTGGTAGCAAACAGTGGCTTTCCAGGGACTAAGGACACACTTACATGGATGCCTTTCAGGTTCTTGAAGCTTTACCTATTCAGTACTGAAATTATTGTTTTTCTCTTCCAGCAAGCCTGCTTCTCTTCTTCCAGTGTCTCTATATTAGTGAATGATACCACAATTCAGACAGTACGCTCAAATAGAAACCTGAGAGTCATAGGGAACAATTTTATCTTCATTACTCCCTACAACCATCAAATTCTATAGATTTTATTTCCAAAATACTTTTTGACTCCATCTACTTCTCTCCATTCCCACTGCCAACTTCTTTATAAACTCCAATAACATTGCACCAGAATTTTTGCAATACTCTCAAAATTCATGTTGCTTCCTTCCGATTTTTGCCACACTGAACAGAGCTCTTTTTCTTTATAAATGGCAAATCTGATCATGTTCTGCCCCTGAATGAAATGTTATAATGGCTCCACATTGCTCTTAAGGTAAACTCTAGAATGTCTTACCAGGTGCTTCCTGATCTGTGCCTCCTTTTCTCCTGAGCCACATCCCTTGCTACTTTTTCACATTTCAGACTTAATCAACTTCTTTAAGTTCCCTAAACCAGTCATCATCTCTCTAATCTCAGGCATTTTACACATGCAGTTCCTCTGCTTGCAATTCTTTTCTCTACCTCCTTCTCTGATTAATTCCTACTCATTCTTTGGGTCTCAACATATATGCAATATCCTTCAGAAAGCTTTCCCAGACTCCCAAGATGGAGATAATTTCTTCTCATGTACTCCCATAATCAACCTGTCCTTTCACATAACTTATAATGCACTGTAACTTTCTGTTCACTTATCTGTTTCCCCTAGTAATAGTACTACTTGTAGAAATCATCTACTATAATATTTTTCACTGTCATCTCCTTAAAATCTAGAACAGAAAAGAGAATGTGGTAGGCAATATATGTACACATATGACATATACATTTCATTATATAGCTGAATGAATCATCTTGAAACTTCTAATCCATATTTATTATGTTTAAAATAAAGTAATTCAAATGAAATATATTTCACTTAATTTTTATTCTTCTCAGATTACATATTTTCATTTAATGTGTCAATAATAGTTTAAATTTATTGATGTATTTGTGAAGCTTCATGCTCATTATTTCTTTTTGAATCTCATTCCTTTATTCTAGCTCAAGCTTTGTCTCCTGAAATGTAACCATTTGATATTCATAATGCCTACATATAACAAATACAGCTGACAGGTTTAGGATGCTCTCTTATCTGATGAACTGTCCCCATACTACAGTGATTCTAGCCAGAAGGGATAGTGTCCCTTGCCAAGTTTGTCCCTTCATGATCCTTCCCCATCTTTTGTTTGGATCAAGAGTGGAGAACTGACCCATGAGCTGAGCAGATTCAATTCAATTCTGTCTCTCTCTCTCTTTCTCTCTCTCTCTCTCTCTCCAGAATTTGGACTCTGAAATAAAAAGCCTAGGAGTAGTTGGTGGTGGTCCTGAATCTAGAACGTCATGCTTCTCAGAGAAAGATGTGCTGCCATTTTTGTGTCGTGTGTGTGATGAAAAGCCTAGTTGAGTCAGATTTACAAAGAAAATGAAAAAATTGGGGTAGACACAAAAGAGAACACTGGAGATTAGAGAATATGTTTTTCTTATAGAGAGAAAAAGATCAAGTAGCTATTTTTAGTAAGTAAACATCTTCCAGTTCCCAATGCTAGCATCTCTTGAAATCTAACTGTATTACCTTCACATTGTTTCCATGATATATCCTGGTAGTTCTTTATGTTAGACTACTTAATTTAAGCCAGCGCCTTTCTAGCATTCACATCCTCCCTAAGTGCATGTGTATTTTAATCATATTTACTGAATAAATATGGAAGCCTGAGCAGAAGGAAGAAAAGGTGGGAGGGAAAGAAAGAGAGAGAAAAGGCAAAGAAAAAGAAAAGGAAGAGGGAGAGAAGGAATAAAAATTCTTATCTTATAGGGCTTGTTAAAATCTAGTTGGAGAACCAAAAATAAACACACAGAAAAGTATAATATCTTAGGCATAATTTTATAGCTTTGAACCAGAACTGTTAAAATAAAAAAACTCTCAAGCTATAAACTAGATGTGCTATATTCTTCAGAATGAATCAGTCAATGTTTGAGGCAGAGCAGAGTAAAAGGATACATTCGAACTTTATAGTATTAAGACTCACGAGCTCAAAATATAATTATGGCATATAAATAACTTTTCATTTCTTTTTTGAAGCAGTCATGCTTTCTTTTCAGATTAAATAATTCTATGATTTGAATATTTTCTGTGAGGGAAGTCCCAGAGAACATAACAAGGGGTAAGTAACAACTTAACATTATAGACAATAAATGTATTTTTCTGGAAAGTCTTCTTCTAAAGAGTGGAATCAGAAAATTTATGAAGAAGATAGGATTTGGGTTATGTCTTAAATTATTTTTACAGGCATAGGTATGTGAAGACCAAAATCCACATACAAGAAAGCTCAAATACCATCATGTCTGGAGGGTGCTTCTTTTTGATTGAATTTTAAGATTTATGAGTAAGTGTCAGATACTCAGGAGTTTATTATGCAATAAGGAAATTTTACAACCTGGAAGGTAGGAGAGAATGACACATGATCAAATACAGACTGAAGAGAGATGACAGTCAACAAATGATAAAAATAGAATAAATAAAAATTCTAAAATAATTCTATTTGGAATTTTTTTGGTACATCGTGTTACCTCCTTGGGCACTATGCCCCTTTCCTAGCACAAATTTCTGCCCAGTAGCAGAGAGCTAAGTACAAGGCACTTCCCGGGAAAGCTTTCCCCAACTAACTCTACCTTCACATTGAAAGAGCTTCTGTGCTCCTACTGTGTGCTCTGAGCAGCTTGCACTTCCCATGCTATTTGTCAATTCGGTGCAAGATATTATTAAGATTTATTTAATCCCCTGCCTTCCCCAAAGCTCCATGAAAACCTTCATGTTCTCTATTCCCAGCATGTCTCATACTGAGTGGGTGCATATTACTTCTTTTAAGTCAGAGATCTTGTCACTGGACAAGGTCAAGGAGCTCTAAAGGGTAATCTGGGGTACTTCCCTGGTGGTCCAGAGGGAAAGAATCCACCTTACAACGTAGGGGAGGCGGGTTCCATCCCTGGTCAGGGAACTAGGATCCCACATGCCGAGGGGCAAAGAAGCCCGTGCGCCACAACTACTGAGCTTGCACACCTCAACTAGAGAGTCTGCGTGCCACAAACTACAGAGGCCACGCGCCCTGGAGCCTGCACACCACAACTAGAGAGAAGCCCACACACCACAAGGAAGAGCCCGCGCGGGGCAATGAAAGATCCCACATGCCTCAACAAAGATCCTGCGTGCCGCAACTAAGACCTGACGCAGCCAAAAATAAATTTTTAAAAAAAGGGTAATCTGGTGTCTGCCAGGTTTATGCTGCAAGGAGGAGTTGATAAAAACTACCATACCTCGCTGCAGCTAGACAATCTGCCGAGAGCACTGACACAGTGGCACCTTGCCTGGTTTCTTTCCTGCAATTCTTCTTCCTCTAAGATACTTGATTTGTATTTTTAAATGAGCTGTTCTCTTAATCATTGAGCATTTGCAGAACATTATACACTTACAAAGTACTCTAACATATCCTGTAAATTATTTTCATCCCCAGAAAGATAAATGGTATTCATGATATATCCATTTTTTTTTAGATGGAGAAACTTTAAGTAAAAGATTGCTGTCCTACCATACAACTAGTCTAGTCAGAAAATGAGTCAGTTATTTGTATTGCCTCCTGAGACACAATATTACTCTGAAAATCATAGTTATGAATTCTGTTCTGTTGCTTCTGTACAGCCTCGGAAGGCCATTCTTCATCTATGAAAGTAGGCAAGGGATAGAAGGGTACCTTTCTGGAAATACAAGCTAAATAGAAAGATCAAAATTTCCCCATTCAGACAGGCAAGCTGAGTCTTCAATTAATCATAAACACTGAAGCAATGATCAGGTAACACATTCACCTCAGTAAATACTGGTGAGAAATACAAGCTATAATACTATAAACATTCACTTTAATTTTTTGCAAGAGTTTTGTTTACATGTTATATTTACCATGACACTTTTTAGTATATATTATATTTATGAAATACACCCACCACAAAACTTTAAGTTGTCCTGAACCTTGAGTTTATACCTACTTGATCAAAAAAGTTATTTCTAAGTTATTATATAATATGTCCTAAGAAAATAAGTCTATAACCCTTCTACATCCCCAAATATATATATACATATATTTACACATATATATATTATATATATAATATATAATCCAATATATAATATTGGAATTTACAAAATAAATATTTTTATCGCTCCAAAAAATCAGATCTCTGGCCTGTCTTTCATGCATAAATTGCTGTTCTTTAATCTGTAGATTTTTAAATGTGTTCCAAAATTTGATAATGCATATATCTGTCAGCATAAGTATTGTTTGTCTTAAATTTCAAGTTACTTTTTAACTCGCATTTCACAGATTTGTTCTTAAATGAATTGAATAATGAGGTTAACTCTCAACAAAATCAATTTAGTTTGATATATATTTAAGAAATAAACTGATCATCAAAGAAAAAATAGGCCATTTATTTTAAAACAAGAAAGACAAAAATATGTTCCCTTGGTGACTATCAAGATCTATTACATGCTTAGAAATTATAGAAAGCATCAAGTGCCTGTACCCTGGCTCTGTGGGGACACAGGTTCGATCCCTGGTCTGGGAAGATCCCACATGACTCAGAGCAACTAAGCCCGCGTGCCCCAACTCCTGAAGCCCACGTGCTTAGAGCCGTGCTCCACAACAAAAGAAGCCACCACAATAAGAAGCCTGCGCACCACAACAAAGAGTAGCTCCCGCTTGCTGCAACTAGAGAAAGCCCGCACGCAGCAACGAAGACCCAACACAGCCAACACAAATAAAAGTTTTAAAAAAGATCTATTACATGCTTAAAGCATATTGCACTGTTCTGAATTCAGTTCTTCTGAAAGGTGAAATGAAGCCCCATTAACAGTATCCCATATACAATTTCCTGATATACTCAAAACTCAGTGGATTTACCCATAATCAAGAAAACTGTAAAAATGAAATTTAACAATTATTGATATGTCATCAAAACTTTTTTTTCTCCCAGTAAACAAAGTCTACTATGCATGTTATCCATAATCACTCTCCAACCCAAACATGAAGCTTTCCTCCAGTTATGGTCATTTTTCCTTTTGGCCACTCCACATTAAAAATTAGAAAGATTAGACGAAAAAGGCATACCTAGATAATTGAGAAGTTGGACTTTTTTAAATTAAGATTTTTGAATACTGTCTATGTTCACAAACTTCTAATCCTAGTCCACTCTTGCCTACTCCTGACATGGCATATTTCAGTTCAAAAGCACAATGAATTATTTAGTCTTTCCTTGAGGTCATGGAAATTATTTTATAAGTTTTGACAATCGTCCAAGTTTCAATAGAAAATTATTAGATGTATATGGCTTATTCTTTACCTGAAAAATATTCTACTGTTAGCAAAACAGGTTTTGGTACTTAAACTAAAATGTAGACACTTAAAATTAAGAGACTCCTGCAGTGGAGTGATCCCAAATACTTTTAAAAGCCTCAAAAAAGCATTGGTCATGAGAAATTTCTTCTTTCTATGAATATAGCTGGAATTTGTCTTAATATAACTTTCAGCTTTTATTTCTATGACTATCCTCTGAAATAACTCAAATGTCTTTTCTTCAAATAAATAATGACAGAAATTATGTCATTGAACAAATAATTATTCTGTGCCTACAGAAATGATCCCGACTCTTTTGGAGCTTGCTCTTTAAAACCATTTCTTGGTTCCTTCAAGTTAATTTCCTAAGCCATGGTTTTTAGAATGTTAGCACACTTTCTATGTTTATCTTTGATGAATTTCAGTTTTTTAATATGCCTACTAAAACATTAAATGAAATGAATATATGATTAAATCTCTAACTTTACTACATTACAGTGCATTATTTTCTATTATATTATTTATATAAAATATATGCTAAGATATTATTTTACACTGTATATTATACTTTCCCATTTAGATATGCATACATTCAACACAGAATACCAAACCAGGCCTTTCTTCCTCTGGATGCTATTCTGACTCATCCACAGCAATGTTTCTGGAAAGACATATTTGTGTTATTGTTATGACCACTGGAACTCAGATCAAATTAAATCACTTCGCCTCCCTGAGTTTGCATTAATACCTAGAAGTAAAAGAAGTCCTACCTTACCTATCTTATAGAGTTGTAAGGAACCAATTAAAATTAAAGAATAATTTTAATTAATAATAAAATAATTTATTACATAACATAAACTGTAGTTTGCTGCACAAGTATAACAGGAATATAGTTATTGTCGCTATTATTATTTTTACTTCTTTAGGAGTTCCATGTACCCTTGACATTATTTTATTTTATTTTATTTTATTTTTTTGCGGTACGCGGGCCTCTCACCGTTGTGGCCTCTCTCGTTGCGGAGCACAGGCTCCGGACGCACAGGCTCAGTGGCCATGGCTCACAGGCCCAGCCGCTCCGCAGCATGTGGGATCTTCCTGGACCGGGGCACGAACCCGTGTCCCCTGCATCGGCAGGTGGACTCTCAACCACTGCGCCGCCAGGGAAGCCCGACATTATTTTATTTTATATACTGTAATTGTAATTTTAAATTCTTAAAACAGGATTGGATAAAAAAAAAATTTAAGTCCCCTAAGCTAGCCAATGTAATTGTTATCTGTATGGCTTCACATGCCTCACTCTACAATTTATATCAACACACATGAATCATAAATATATTTACAGAAATATATATATTTACATAGGATGTTTTATTCTTTTTAATAAGATTATGTAGGGTAAGATTACATAAGCTATTTTAGAGAACATATCATATTATTGGCTTAAATGGCAACTCCATAGCTTATTCTGTTTCCTGCTTTGCTTTATTGTTAATTAATTGATGAACACCTGCTCACTTGCTCTCAAGCCAGGTATTGCCCTAACCTGTATTTGTGCGGTTGACTTTTAGAGCTCAAGTTCAGCATTTACATATATCCTTATAATATTTCCACTTGATTATTTTAGCCATCATTCATCTTCTTGAAATCCTAATTCTGTCCTCAAATATCTCCATTCCCTCTTCAAGCTTTGATCATCCATATATTTAATGAGCCTGCTTTCCACATTTTCAACTAAGTCAGTGATGGAACTGTAAAAAAGGACATCAGCTTTAAGAGAGCCTTTCACGCAGTTCAAAAATCCCTTTATCCCGATTAATACTGTCCTACTAATTGTGTGGTGAGCTTTTTTTTCCCTCTTCAAAAATACAGTATTTTAAAAAATAAAACTACAAGGCTGACAGGAGTCTGAATAACCACACAATAATAGTAACAGGTGTATTTATATCATATCCTGGTGTTCCTTTTGAAAGATAAATGTCTAAGGAAAACTTGTCTTAAGTGGTTTCCTGATAGATTGTGATTAGAAACTCATGACTTTTACACATTGGGTTTGAGCAGAGAACAGAGAGCCATGGAGAGCATGGGGAACCAAATTTCTTTAAAAGAAGTTACATGTTAAGATTCTAAAGGAAGAGTTGATGATTAGTGCAAGTCATGGCCCTACAGTAGATACCACTTTAGAGAAAGGACAAAGGAATTTTTAAAGGCGCAGGTGAGCCAAGAAGTTACGGTAAACTTTCTATGGTCAGAGGCCTCAGATAGCCTTCAGCCTTTCAAGCTCAGCCTTTCAAGCTTTTCAATCCTCAGTTTCCTGAAGAACTCAGTGCCTTTGTTACCACTGATCTTGCTCTATTAGAACCATTTGCATTCACATCTCTCTGCAAAATACATAAATGAATTCACATACAGATAATTAAAGGATAATATTTTTGTCATAAAATAATAGAGACCAAAGAGAAAGTACTCTGCATTTTCAGGACAAATTATGTGGTAAAAAAATACCTTTAGGGCTTCCCTGGTGGCGCAGTGGTTGAGAGTCCGCCTGCCGATGCAGGGGACACGGGTTCGTGCCCCGGTCAGGGAAGATCCCACATGCCGCGGAGCAAATGGGCCCATGAGCCATGGCCACTGAGCCTGCGCGTCCGGAGCCTGTGCTCCGCAATGGGAGAGGCCACAACAGTGAGAGGCCCGCATACTGCAAAAAAAAAAAAAAAAAAAATACCTTTAGCAGGTGATGGGGGTGATAAATTAGTTTGTGATTAACAAATACACACTGCTATGTATAAAATAGATAAACAACAAGGACCTAGTGTATAGCACAGGGAACTCTACTCAATGCTATAATAATAACCTATATGGGAAAAGAATCTGGTAAAGAATAGATATATGTATACGTATAACTGAATCATTTTGCTGTACACCTGAAACTAACACAACATTGTAAATCAACTATACTTCAATAGGAAAAAAATGGTTTAAAAAAAATACCTTTAGCGCTTCTGCTTAGGTAGGATGAGAAGTACAATTGTATTATCCCCAAAATTTAGAATGACCCAAAGGTCACAGCTAGTCAACTTGTGGTTGTAGGAAAACAATAAAGAGAATGAGAAACTTTAAACTGAATAAAGCTAACTGAATATGAAAGTGTGCATGTATATACTTTGTACCCTAAAATGCCATAATCCCAGTAAAAATGATTTGTGAATTTTAATTCCCCATAAGGATGAAAAATACTGAATTGGATATTATTCAGTAAGGAACATAGTAGATGAGGACAAAGAAAATCTCTCACTATGGGGTCATGGGATTACTGTAAAGTCTTCCCCTTCACTTTTCTCCGCAACTTCTTTCCTCCAGATTCCATTTTTGCTTAAGGAGACATCCATCCAGGCAGCTGAAGGGATAGTGTAGGAATCATTCCACTCCCTCACATGAGAAAAGAAGGAATTAACTTCCGCCTTAAAACTCCCAAAGACAGTGTGTTGTAGTCTACCATGAGTCGACCAGATAATGAGCTCAGAGGTGATTAGGCCCTGGCAATTTCAGGATGATTTGAGGGCAAGGCAAACATATAATTACTAGAATACAGAAGACTATTGCTGAACTCTTATGATTTTGTTTAATATGATATAATATGCATTATGTATAAGAATTTGCTAGGAAATGCTGCAGATTTATATGTTGTTCATATCTACATAATGCATGTAGATATAAACTCTGTAGTTTAATAATAAAATTACTTGAAATCCTGTTTGTTGACTTACACATTCTCCAGTCACTTATAATCCTAATGAACAAAGAAGTATAACCTTATAGCTACACACTTAATGTCTGAAAGAATTAAAAATACACTTCATTACCAAAGAGTTCTAAAATTCTAAGATCAAATACACAGAATCCAGAAAATAATGCCAAACTTTGTTTTGTTTCCTCTTCTGTAGACAATACAAAACATGTTCATCAGAGGACATTAGGGTATGTCTTCTCTATTGCTCCCTCTTTTTTTTTCCCCGCCTTCTTACTCCTCTGCCCTCCCTTCTTGGGATCCTCTTATCTCCTCTCAGCCTCTGATTCAGTTTTTGAGAGATTCTGTTACTATCTGATTTCCACTCCTTACTGTTACAATGAGGCACTGGCCTTCAAATCCAGGCTTCAGAAGATATGGGTGAAGGAAGCAGCCTTTCCAAGCTCATCCTGCTGAGGACACATTTATGGACAAATAAACCTTTCTACTGCTGCATTGAAGCACTTCTTATAACCGAATTCCATGTGCTACCCTATAGAGAACCACCCTATTTTCTCTTCCTTCCTAAAGACTGCTAAATTGTTTCTTAATATAACTCTGGAGCTTTACTCTGCTTATAGTGTTTTTGTTAATTTCTTCATCCTTTTCAAGAATCAGTTTCTATTATCCCAAGAATCAAACACGAAAGCTGGGAGGGAAGGGAGCAGAACTCTCCACAAATATTACACTTGCATAAAACTTATGACCATCATTTCTATGTCTCTATGATACACCAATGCTTGATTCAGTTCTTAATCACATTTGTCAGTGAATATAAAGAAAATATTAATATTTTCCAGATAGAAACAAAGACATAGAATGAGTCATGTAGTTTTGCTTTAAATTAACAATTAACTGATGGTCAACAAATCCATGTCTAGTTCTAACCAAAATAAGCCCATTTCCTCCCTTTAGCAAACCAGTGATAATTTCCCAGTGATAATCAAGTGAGATAAATGGGGCATATTTTTTTCTCTGACACAGTATCACATGGCCATTTTATGCCTTGCTTGATGCACTGCTCTGTCCCAAACTATACCTAACTCTTAGAAGTAAGAGCCAGATGTAGGGGAAAGAAATCTACTAGCCTGAATATTTTTAGGTTAAGTAATCCACTAAGAATTGTCAATGGATTTTCATTCAATTTTTAGTAAACATATTTTCCATATATATTATCCCCACTCTCCTGCCCCCTCAGAATACCTATCCAATGAGGAGTATGTTAAATTTTTATTGCTGTGTTAACAAATAACCACAAATTAAGCAACTTAGAAAAAACAAAAACATTTGTTATCTCACAGTTTCTGTAGGTCAAAAGTCTGGACTGTGTTTAGCTGGGCCTCTGCTCAGGATCTGACAAGACAGCAAACAAGGTGTCAGCCAGAGCAACGGTCACATCTGAGGCTTGGGATCCTCTTCCAAGCCATGTGGTCATTGGCAGAATTCAATGTTGAATAAGTCACTGTGACTTACTCTTCAAATCCAGTAGCAGAGAGCATTTCTGACTTCTAGACCCTTTTTTAAAGAGCTCATCTGATTAGTTCATGCTCACTCAGAATTCTGAATGACTCAAAGTCAACTAATTAGAGGAATCATAATCACATCAGCAAAAATCCCTTCACTTTTGTACTACGATTTAATTTGCTCATGGGGGAGACATCCTCATACTCAGAAGTTCTATCTAGCCTTAAGGAGAAGGAACTACACAGGACATGCCCTTCAGTGAGTAGGAGTCTTAGGGGACATCCTAGAATTCTACCTAGCATATGGAGAAAAGTCATATTACTTTAATAATTCAGCAGCAGAATTTTAGAGCAATAATTTAGCATTAAATTGTGCCATATTCCTGCGCGCCAAGGCTGGAGGGGGGAGGGGGGGCGTCGCTGTCACCGCTCCCGCCGCCGCTGGACTTCAATGCCCAGTCCCCAGCTCGCCAGCGTTTTTCGTTGGAATATACGTTGCACATTTATGGCGATTCTGAGCATGAGGGCAGACTTCTGCCAGGCTCAGCACAGCGTTTCCGCTGACAAGTGAGCCTGGAGGTTCTATGTGCCATAATTAACATTGCCTTGAACACTCTGGACAGAGACTGGCCTCAGAAATAGTTGGCTTTTTTTTTTTTTGCAAGCATATACGTTTTAATAACTCCAGTAAAATTAAGCATCAAGTAAACAAAAGTGGAAAGTGACCTACTCTTTTAACTTGTCTCACTAGTGCCTAAATGTAGTAAAGGCTGCTTAAGTTTCGTATGTAGTTGGATTTTTTTGGAGTCCGAAGGTATCCATCAGCAGACTTTGAGGCCCAAATCGAATTTGGATTCAAGTGGATTCTCAATACTTCTGCTTACCTTGAAGGGAGAAGCTTCTTAAAGAATAAACAAGTTGAATAGAGGAAACACTGATCGATAATAGGCATTTTAGTGGTCTGTTTAATGTTTTCTGCTGTGAAACATTTCAAGATTTATTGCTTTTTTTTTCATTTTCCCCATCACACTCACACACGCATGCTCACACTTTTTATTTGCCATAATAAACCGTCTAGCCCCTGTGGAGATCTCCTATGAGAACATGCGTTTTCTGATAACCCACAACCCTACCAATGCTACCCTCAACAAGTTCACAGAGGAATTTAAGAAGTATGGAGTGACAACTTTGGTTCAAGTTTGTGATGCTACATATGATAAAGCACCAGTTGAAAAAGAAAGAATCCACGTTCTAGATTGGCCTTTTGATGATGGAGCACCACCCCCTAATCAGATAGTTGACGATTGGCTAAACCTACTAAAAACCAAATTTCATGAAGAGCCAGGTTGTTGTGTTGCAGTGCATTGTGTTGCAGGACTGGGAAGGGCACCTGTGCTGGTCGCACTTGCTTTGATTGAATGTGGAATGAAGTACGAAGATGCAGTTCAGTTTATAAGACAAAAAAGAAGGGGAGAATTCAGTTCCAAACAGCTGCTTTACCTGGAGGAATACCGACCTAAGGTGTGATTATGCTTCAGAGATACCAATGGGCATTGCTGCGTTCAGTAGAAAGAAATGTATAAGAAGGCTGACTTGATAGTGGCATTTAGAGGGAACTCTTGGTACCTGGAAATGTGAATCTGGAATCTTAACTGTGTCATCAAAGTAGTGATGGATTCAGTACTCCTCAACCATTCTCCTAATGATTGGAAAAAAAGAAACAAAAAAGAAATCCCTCTATAACGTGAATAAAATGTTTAAGAAAAAAAGTATGCCATATTCCTTTGCTCTAAAACTGTTGTATTAATTTTTTACCAATGTTATTCCATTCTTCAATTTCAACAAAGTCTCTTTCTTCCTCTCCTCCAACACTCTCTCCCCTCTCACCCAAGAACTTGGCATCACTTATTTTCTCTTGCTGTGATCTTGGGCTGCTGAGAAGATCACCTGCGAGGGCAGAACACTGGTACCTGCATGGTCTGCCACCATGCCTCTGCCCTCATTAGTAAATGCAGTTGTGCAGATTAAATAAATAAATCATTCTAGTGACTACTCCATGTCAGAAGTACCTTCACTTACATGAAATTAGAACATTAACGTGGGATTCTTGAAAATAAGCCTCATTCCACTTAGAATTGTCCTCCACACCAGCCTGCAAACGTAATTTGGTATTTTTCATTTTCTTCTTTTAAGAGGTGTCCTTTTCAGAACTGAATAAAATTGGGACAGCTGACATTTGAGGGTGTACTACCCAAGTCTTCTCCATTCTGATTTATTTCACATATCACCTTCAAATTATTACTTCCAAATCATAGCCCAGATCTCCTCTGACCAAAAGTATCCAATAATCCATCTAACCTACTCCAGTCCGGACATCTATGGCATCTACAAAATGCACAAAGGGAACTTCCTGAGGAGAAAGACCCTGCTGCCTGGATTTTTTAAAATATCCACAGATTTTAGCACAACACAAAGAGTAAAGTGCTTGATATATATTCACTGAATAGAATCGAAGGATTCTCTTCAACTTGGCACTCAAGGCTCTCCATACATAAACTCACACACATATTTTCCAAAACTTTTCAGCTCCTGATCTTCAATTCCTCCATGTCTCAGTCAGGCAGAATGTCACTACTCCCTTCATTCCTATAGGGTAATTACTACTGACTTATCCCTAAAAGGTCCATCTCGGTGCAGTGCCACTTGATCTGTGGAATCTTTGGCGATTCAACTCACCTCCCATCTCACCAGTTGGGAGTGATACTCCCACCTTTCAACATTCATATTACTTTTTCTGCATCTCGATTATGGGTCTTTGGTGTTCTACCAACTATCGTAGTTACTTATGTTGACATTTCTGAAACTAGATTTTAAGATTCTTGGGAGAGATATTTGTACCTTCCACAAAGTTTGACACACACAATAGACACTAAATAAATACTTCTTTAAAGAATCAAAAAGTTCTTATCAGCATTACAAAAGTTAACTTAAAGTTCAGTCAATAATAATTTTATCTTGATGCTTTCGTAACTTTAATTACTTTTTTTTAAAAAAAAGTTACAAACTGTTAATTCTCTCTTCTTATTACCAAAACCCCTTTTAGAGAGATTAATATTTGGTGACCAATAATGTTTTGCATTTTATCAATGTAATTTTGATTTCCACTTATGCTTATCCTACTGTTCTAGCTAATCAATAGCATAAAATATAAATTATTAGAGAAAATATTCTAATAACAGTATTTTAAAATAAAATGTTATGTCATTTTTCACTTGGATATGATGTACCATATATTCTACATTATTTCTTATGACTTATCTTCCAACTAAAGTTTACAATGAAAATAATCCTATTTTAGTGCCTTTGTTATTTATAATACTATGTGCCAAAGGAATCCAAGTGACCTAAGTTTTATACGTAGTTATTTTAAAAGGAAATATTTTACAAAATTTTATTATTTCAGTTATAATTATATATGGTGATGAGGAGGGAAAGATGAAATAAAAGAGTAACGGAAGTTTTCTATTCAGACTACTGGTTAATTTCCTATTTTGACATTCCTACGGCAGATATTTAAATTTTGTTTGCTTTCTTTACAGGGAACACTTAAACATTTAGCTCAATTAAGGTGCAATGACCTGAATAATAGAAGCAGAGAAAACTGCTAATTTAGAGATTTTAAATGGATAAAACTTGTAAATGGATTATGGAAATTTAAACACCTTTAATCACCTTTAATCATGCAGCTAATGAACTTCCACAATTTAACTGTGAACTTTCCAAATGTCGGGTTATGTTTATATTCAAAGTCAAGTACACACAAGCCAAGGGTACAGAAGACACAATTTAAAGGTCTTCATAGCTTTTAGAGACTTCTGATATTTCCTCTGAATTTATATTTTCTGCACACAAATCTAGTAACCAAGTATATCTTAACCTAATTTACTTAAACTTTGATTAGAACTTAACTTCCTACTATTGAATTATTAGAGGCAGAGATTTGCGCCTTGATATTCATTTCTCTTTCTGCTCTTATGAGGTACATGTAGGGTAGTCAATAAATGTCCAGTGAATCAAACTGTGTAGTGCCTCGGAACCAAACTACTATTTTTCAACTTGATTACTACAGAGAACATATGGAGCATGAACCTGCCCTAAAAATTCTCATCATCTCTTTCATCATTACCTGTTAAAGCATTTCATCATAGTTTGAATTCTTTATGTTAGAGGTTGGCTGAGGCCTGGAATAAAGAATGAAACTGTGACAAATGGCCACTTATTGGTCATTAACTATCATGATTAGAGCAGTCTGCCTCTCAGAGTGAGGGTCAGCATTAAGAAATGAAACATCCTTTAGAATATCCTCTTGATAGGAATGAAGCAGTTCATTATCCGATCATTAGGGTCCATGCCAAATAAAACACATCTCTCACACAACCCAAGTCCTAATTGTTCATTTAGTCATTGGCTTAAATGGGAAGCAATGAAAAAAGCAAGTAACTAAGCAACTGTACAATCTTCAGATCCCCATCTAAGTGCACGATGATATTTAATGCTAAACAAAAGCTCAGGGCAAAGAAGTATTAAGGGCAACTCTGAGAGATCATATGTGGCATCCAGCCACATATGGAAACTTTAGTTATTGGTTCAGCTTAAAATTGTAGTAATGAGTTGCTATATTGCCCCACTATTGATAAAATGAATATCAAAGAATTAACCTCAAATGTTGAAAAAATTCATTTTTAAAAATTACAAGGATATAAAGTAAAGAATTACCATGTTTAGGAATGATGAGTAGGAAAGGAGTAAAATATAGCAAATGATGTTAGAGACCCAGATGACGGTAATCTAGACAGATTAACACAGACATCAACAGTGAGGAATATCTTTTTCTTTTTTTTTTTTTTTTTCAGTGGCAAACATCTTGATGCCAGCAGCAAGATATGGCAAGATTTTTTTTTTAAGATTTTTTAATTGGGCATTTGAGAATTCTGAGTTCTCAAAAATTTTTTCACATTCATTTTGTGCCCTTGGAAAAATCAACTAAGTCACTTGAGCCTCAGCTGCCTTATTAATGAAAAGTGATTATTGCTACCTGCCTTAATTTATCCGGTTACTGGGAGGGATTAAGAAGTTGCTTTAGACGCTTAGAACTACTTTTGGAACACAAAGGGCTGGAGGAAATAGAATGATCTCACTCGCCCCCTGGGCTCAGGTCCTTGAACTATTGTCAGGAAGAGAAAACATATCTGCTAGGAAGGATAATACTGAAAAGAACCTTGATGTGTCCTTTGGTTCCTTGACTTTACTTGTTTGGGTTGTGTACTTGAGGAGTTGAACTAAGATTTACTCTTTTAAGATGTCCTTTTCCTCTTTCTTCTGTTGAGCTGTCCTCCTCTTCCTCCTTGAGAATTATTTTTTGATCTACAGAACTAGAGTAGTCTGGGTGGAGCCCAGGAAAGAGAAAAACAAACAAACAAAAAGCCCAAAGCTTAGGGTTTTCTTAAGAGTTTCTGGTGATGATGAAAGGGAAATTTAGTCTCCTTCTAAATGAGTGTCTAGTCCAGGTCACAAAGGTAGAAATGAGGTCATAAATTCAGAGCTAAACCACATCCAGAAATTTAAAATGCATATTTGGGTTTTAGAGCTCCTTAAATCCTGAGAGCAGGGAAAGAGGACCCTGAAACTAATGGAACCCTGGCACTGCTCTCTAGTCCTGCCATCTAGTCTGAAGACATGTGACTCATCCTAGAGCCCCCTGGAACAGTTAACAATCCAAGGCAATAAAAGTGTTGGATTAAAGACAAAGAGTAGGATGTGGGAACCAGATCACACAAGGCAGGATGGGAGAAAAGCTCCTTTCAGAAAAAAAGAAGAAAACCAAAGAGGTGGTTAAATTGAAGATGTACTGCAATAAGTTGTCAAAAAAGCTACTGTTGACAGTTTCTAGGCAGCACATGAATCAAAAATTGACAGAAAGACAAAAATAAGGATCCCAACTACTGAAGGGACAGGAAATACAGCTGCTCAAATTCTATGACAAACGAGGGAATAGATGTTCCTCAGTGACTTGAACAGAAGAGAAGAGTTAAGAGGCTCCCAGGACAAGGAGCCAGGACCAACTTCATGGGCAATGACCTGTGCAGTCACAAAGGGCCCTCACTTGGTTTAATGCTCTGCTGTCACCATCTTGAAATTCTTAATAGTTTGTGAACAAGAAATTCTTCATTTTCATTTTTCAAGGGGCCCACAAATTATGAGCCAATCTCTCAAAGAGTCTTTAGAGGTATCCTTGTGTCCCACATATAATACCTCTTGTACGTTTCTTTCTGGATATGTTACAATAATCAACTCACCACATGCTGACTCTGGAGCAAAACAATTCTCCGAAGCTGACAAACTCTTAATGGGGAGGGGACACAGGAATTGGCAGCAAAGATAGGGGTAGGAGATGGAGAAACAATAGCAAGAAAAAAAAAACTGTTGTAGAACAATCTTGATATTTTAAGCAGAAACTCCTTTCATCCATAAACTATCAATGCACTTATTTTCACAAATATCCCAGAGTAAAATCAATAAGAGAATTTTTCAAATATTACTTTTTTCTAATTAAACAAAAAATTTCCCAGACACAATAATTATGCCACATTTGCATTGATCAAGCCTTTAAGCAGCTCTTATTTTATCAATGAAATAATTAATTTGAAGGATATGAATGGTACATTTTGTTATGACTTACAAATTATTTTTTAGGAAAGGGTACCTTATAGATTTATTTTTAATCTCCTTTTTTTTAACTACTTATGCCAATCGTAAAAAACTAATTGATTATGAAAAGAAAATGCATCTCCATTTTAAGATGCCAGATCAAAATATCTGTCTTGTTCAGCGACATAACACAAATATGTCTTCTTATAAACAGTGTCAATCAGTAAAGGAGATTTTTTTCTAGCTAATTTCATTTCTCCATTGATCAGCAATTTTGCCTTTGATGGCGTGAAAAGCAAGTCATTTTCTACCACAGTAAGACTTAGTCAAACTGCTCATTTCTTTTAAAATGAATGACTGCCAATATTCAATTCCATCCAGACTAGTTTATTTCAAGAATCTCGCTAATTGCATAGCTTAAAGACCCTACCAAAATTTCAGTATAGTCATAAAAACATCAATCCAGTGGTGAGCCCCTTTTAGTGTGGTTTGTCAGAAGCTGAACGACCTTTAATGGAATATCCTGCAAACCTCAAGCAGCAGATCTGATGTGGAGTTGACTGGTGTCACTGTCCTGCTTCTAGTAGAGCATGACCTTCAGTCAAGGATGGAGTGAAAGCTCAATGATGAAACACACGTGGCAAAAGACTACTGACTTGCAGTAATCTTCTTGGACATTATCTAACCTTGTGTGTTGGTGTAAAGAATCAAAGCCTGAATAAAATTTTATTAAGTCCTGTTTTTCAAAGAGGAGTGGAAAACCTGGGTTCTTTCCTGATTTATTTATATATATTTTTAATCTAGAGTTAAGACAAAATAGGCACATTTTCCCAGGCCATAGGAATAAAAGAAGAATGGTTACAAACAGAGTTCCCAATTTTGATCTTTCCTGAACATTCTTGAAAATAAAAATATACAACTCTAAGAAGATACAGTTTATCTCTCTATATATGCCATTCTTCTGCTAGCTAATAGGAGCCAGTAGGCTCCAAAGAAATATACAGTTCATCTGATATGCTGAACTTTCCTAAATAACATTTTGCCAATTTAGAATTTATGTAGTAATCTACAGGTTTTCACCTTAAGTAGAGCTTTGATTAATTTGTCATAGGAAAATTAAGATTCTCAGGAAATCTCATATGCCATTTCTGTCCTTCCCATGACAATGTGACAGCATATAAACACGTGCAAGCCTATGAATAACAGAAGCATTTATCATGTGCCTGGGGCAAAAACAAAAGAGTTCTTACATTTATGGAGCAAGCTTGGGGAGGGTCTAGACAGGGCCATGGCTGTTCCCTCATCCTTGGGGAACAAGTACATTAAAAGAGGTATTATTTGAAAATATCATTTAGTGTTTCACCACCATTATAATTCTTCTTTTCATAATGTGTTACCATCCATAAGTTCAACATTTCCTCTTGAAGAAAGGGTTGAACAAGTGCCACTTTTGGGGAGCATGTCTCAGAAAATAAATTGTTCTTTCAGTTCCTCTAATGTCTATATTTCTGTCTCAGTCTTGAAAGTTTCCATAGTGTAGTTATAACAATGAGCATAAAACAAATAGCATTCCCAAACATCATTTAAGCAAAGGCTTGATAATGTGATAGAATCTCAGCCCAAAGGATGTACTAATCCAGGAAATATTTCATCAAGGAAGTCAGTCAGTCTTGATAGAGGTTTGTTAGAAACAAACCAGATTTTCATCATGAACAACAACATTGACAAAGAAAACGCAGAGTTTACGAATGGTAGCAAGGTGACTTGATATGGTGGGAAAGGAAGATTTAAGCATATAATTGACCCATAGAGACACTTGACTTCCTAGAGTTTGGATTTGAGTTTAACTAGCCCATACAGTTGAGATAGCTAAGGAGCACCTAATTTAGAACATGATCTACCAAAAATATACACAAACTTGATTTTACATCAGTTTGTTCTCTGAGTCTACAGTCACCCTCTCTCCTTTTATTTATATGTTGACTAACGGAATCCCAGTAATTATTACTGACAAAAGGTCCTAATAAGGCTTAGATTATGCTAGACAGAAAAATCTTAATATCTCAAAGTCCCCAGGTAGCGTTGAAATGTAAGATCTTGTCCCTTTCTCAAATTATAAGCATAACCAACTGATTATTCATAAAACACTAAAGACATGTCAGCCTGGAAAGCATTTTATGAACACAAACAGTGCTCAAGTGAAAAAGAACCAAAATGTTCCATGACTCTTAGTTGCTTAGCAGGATTTAAACAAAAGGGAATCATTCAATTTAGAAACAAGGAAAAAGTCATGCAATGACATGTGGAAGAATAGAAAAGAGCAAAGGCTATAGTGTTGCTTGGTCAGATCAACTCCATGCTCCTTCATTTTTATTTTTCATATATCCACTTTCTAATAACTAGAATAAAATAAGCATTCTTTAAAAACAGAGAGAGAGAATTTGAGAACGTCTAATTCACTTAGATTATCTTGACACCCTATTAATTAGGTTGATTTTTCACAATGTAAGTATGATATTTATTCATAACCAGTATTTATTGATCCTCTATTTTCTAAGCAAAAGAAAACCAGAGTGAACAAAATATACATTCTCTACTCTCAAGGATTCACAGCTTAGATATGAAGACAATTCAGTGTGTATCTTTAATGATATTTTATTTCTGTGAACATAATTCATGTCTTGAAAAAACACAGACATTTTTTACCCCATAATCTGACTTGGAAATTAAAGTGATATTTGCTCTTTTGAAATATGAAAAAAAAATGTAAAAATAATTTTAACTGAAACAAGTAAACAAGTGTGCTGTTATTAGATATAAACATCCAGAAGGATGAAAGTGAGAAGTGATAAAGAAAGCTCCATTGGGCAGGATTGGGCTGAAACTGAAGAGACATTTCAAACAATTCCAACATGAGCAGGTCACATGTGTCAAGGAGTTTATGCTCAGCATTCTTGTTGCCATGACAGATTTTTGAAGATTTATTCAGATAGCTATGTAGATCAATACCAGCCAAATGTTGTATCAAATATGCCTTTCATGTTTATATATCCATGAATTAAAGTCTAAGGATTGTTATCAAGATCAAAAGACCAACAAAAAATAAAATGTCTCCTACAAAAGCCATAAAAGAAAATTTAATTAGCTCAGGTCTTCTCTCTCAAGGTTCTTTCTCTTAAAATAGTTCTTAAATGAATGATATTACTTTCGTATTGTAAGACCTATAATTTTCCCTGACATCTTATTTGTTATAAAACTAGATTCTAGGGCTTCCCTGGTGGCGCAGTGGTTGAGAGTCCGCCTACCAATGCAGGGGCACGAACAGGGAGGATCCCACATGCCGCAGAGCGGCTAGGCCCGTGAGCCATGGCCACTGAGCCTGCGCGTCAGGAGCCTGTGCTCCGCAACAGGCGAGGCCAGAACAGTGAGAGGCCCGCGTACCGCAAAAAATAATTAATTAATTAATTAATTAATTTTAAAAGGCCAGGGAGATTCTGACTATTCATATTGGTAACACCAAAGATGAGAAATAAAACAGTGGGCCAAAAAGTTAAATTGATAAATCAGGGAAATCATTTCAAAATAAAAGAACACTTGAATATACAGATTGAAATGGTACATTGTACCCAAGGATAAATTGATGTGGAATAATCAACACAAATACCTATTTTACCAAAGTGACTGAGCTTTAACATAAATAAATATAACAGGGGTAAAAATTGTCACCTATGTGGCAGGAAAATTAAGCTATTAAGTAAAAAAGAAAGAAAGCTATTAGTATCATAGTAGTTAATTCAGAGTAGCTAATGCGCAGTAACTAACTTATTCAATAAATATTTGTTTAATATATCATTTTTTTGAAGGACACTTACTGTAGGTCTAATATTGTCCCATATAAAACAGAACATTTTCATTTGTTACACCTAAAGAGAACAAAGAGATCATTTGATAACTCTTGGTAAATAGAACTTAATATATATATACAGAAATAGGGATTTTTACAGACGCAATAGAAACTTTCCATACAATAAGTAAATCTCTCATTGTTTTCAGAACATGTAAACTCATTAGAAGGACAGCTGATAGCAGGATGGTATATCTGGCAGGAGGACATTTTTAAGGTAGTTAAGAGTCCAAGAATTAAACCTGAATGTCCCAGCAAAATCAAATGAACCTAAAACATATTTTATTTGGGGGTATTTTATTGGCTTAGGTAGAACTCAGATAGATGGAATTGTGATAAACTAGAAAATCAGAATGGAAGTCAGGAAGCATGGGGTACCAACGCTGGTCAGGTTGGTCCTCTGAGAAAGCCTAGATGATGTAGTACATCTAGGTATCACATCAACACCTGGGCTTCTTGGGTGTTCTGACTACCAGAGCAAAAGAGCTTTCCTCTAGGACCCTCCTACACTGTGGGTGGGAAGGGAAGCTGGTGCAGCCACTATGGAAAACAGTACGGAGGTTCCTCAAAAACTAAAAATAGAGTTGCCATATGATCCAGCAATCCCACTCCTGGGCATATATCCAGACAAAACTATAATTCAAAAAGATACATGTACCCAGTGTTCATTGCAGCACTATTTACAATAGCCAGGACATGGAAGCAACCTAAATGTCCATCGACAGAGGAGTGGATAAAGAAGATGTGGTACATATATAGAATACTACTCAGCCATTAAAAAAAAAGAATGAAGTAATGCCATTTGCAGCAACATGGATAGATTTAGAGATAATCATACTAAGTGAAGTCAGAAATACAAATACCATATGATATCACTTATATGTGGAATCTAAAATATGACACAAATGAACCTATCTACAAAACAGAAACAGACTCACAGAGACAGAGAACATACTTGTGGTTGCCAAGGGATGGAGGGAGAGTTTGAGGTTAGCAGATGTAAACTATTATATATAGAATGGATAAACAACAAGGTCCTACTGTATAGCACAGGGAACTATATTCAATATTTTGTGATAAACCATAATGGAAAAGAATTTTTAAAAGAATGTATACATATATATATAGATGTATAACTGAATCACTTTGCTGTATAGCAGAAATTAACACAACATTGTAAATCAACTATACTTCAATTAAAAAAAAAAAAAACCTTCCCCCTAGAGGCTCAGATCTTCACCTTGTAAAAGACAGGTAGTCGACTCCCTAATAGGAAGTCGTCTTCTTGCACCTCAGGTGAGTAAGCTTCCTTGAGAAATATGGGAGTTTCTGTGCTTCTTAGTAGAAGATTTCAAACTCCAATACATTTTGTCAAAAGGCTAATCTGATTAACTCATCACAATTAATGATGTTGACCCAACTTTTCAGTTGCTCCATTCCACTCCAAAGACATGCATCCTATTATTGTATTATAAAGCTGTCACTGCATTCCAACTTGCCCCTTTGTTTCTTCAAGCAGCTAGAATTATCTCTTTCTATACTTAAAAAAAGTATACATATATTGTGAAACATTATTGTCTTGATATAAAATTTGAGAGCCCCACATTTTCTCCATTTCTTTCTTTGATGGCACATTACCATTCTGCTTGCCTTTATTCAGGGCATTTTCAATTTCTCTTCTGCATAGGGAAGTGATGTGATGTTCCAGGTGACTGGGTAGTTTGCCATCCTTAAACACATAATTTCCTACTTGGCTTCCTTATGCCAAGTGGACTTGAACACATTCAATACATTGAAGTGCAAAGCATTTCCTCCATTTGCATTTTAAATATTTCATTATCACGTGTACCTTCCATAAATCTCGATAATTCCCTCTGTCCATCTAACATAAGGTTGTGCTCTCAGCAAGGCTGTAGAGCAAAACCACAGTTAACCAAAGAGGTCAAATATGAGGCATTCTGGCTGAACTAGATATAACCTTTAAATTAAACAAACCTTTGAATTTCACCCCATATTGTTTATGAAAATACACTTTACAGCCTCGGATACTATAGAACAAATGTGCTATTGCTTTGATTCAACACTTTATGCTGTTTGGGTGTCATCATTATGAGTATAAATTACTTTTATAATGTAGATGTAGACAATAGTAAAAATTTAAGTATATCTGTAAAAACTTTAAAACACTTATTGAAATAGAAATTAAATCTGAAGTAACTTGTTTTATTAGGATATGCCAGCTCTTAGGGAGAGAACAGGCTCAGAAGGGCCCGATACAGCTCAGTCTTTCAGTGGCCACAAGCTCTCCAGAGCCCCAAATTTCTTTTACATTTACCCAGCCTGGATCATCACCGAGCCATACAGACTTCTGACATTACCGGGATTCCTGTCTGCTTAGTTAACAGAGGACTTTGGTGATATTTTTTGTTTTGGAAAATCTTGTATCCAAACATGGGTGGCAAATACGCTGAGGATTTTGACATAATGGCTTCAAAGGATACATTTCCTTTTTAAAAACACTTTTTAGCAAAATATGTTCCCGATGAAAATGAATTTTTATTGCTAAGCTTGCATGAATAAATAGGCACCTCAAAGATTTGAACATCACATGATGTTCAAAAAGACAATTTCTCCTCTGCTCAGTGCATAGGTTACCAGAGGGAAACTAGAGTGTAAAGGTAAAAACTAGAAAAACTAGAGTGCAAAGGTAAAGATAAGAACTCAATACCAGCTAGAAGAAGTAGGACAAGTAATTTATGTTCCCTACTTTGTTGATGAGAAGAAAACCTCTCCAAAAAATAGAACAGGACTAGTATAAATAGGCACATTATCTCAATTAGCCCAAATCCATGAATAGAGGGAAAAAAACTGTGGAAGAGAGACCCATCAGAAAGGTGCCATGAAAAGAAATAAGAAGTGAAGCTAGAACCGTAATCTTGTTTTTCTAAACAATTTGCTCATATGGTGAGTTACAGTGAAAAGGAACTTAGACATTTTAGTTATTACTGACTAAACCTCTGACAAAAGGAAAAGAATCATCAATATTGCTCATATGAAATTAGTTTATTTCTATTCACACAAAATTTACTGAAAGCCATTTAGGACCTTCTCATCATGGCCTGTCCTTAGTTCAAAAATTCTGCCACCCTAAATCACATCCACATACAAACACAGAAACTCACAAGGCAGAAATCTCTAAAACTGAAACTCAGCCCTTTGACATGTGCTGATACACCTCTTTCCTGAGTTTTGTGCTACTTTCTCTCTCTACACTTGGATGTTGTTTATAAGACCCGTGTCCTTTCTTGATCCTACTGTACCTCACAGACTGATACTTCTGCTCAAAAATCAAAGGTGAAAAAGTATCTTCTTCTCTGCCTCAACATGTCTCAAATGGAATTAATTACCTTCTCACTAAAATTGGTTCCCCTTTCTTCCAATAACCCTGACTGTGTCCATGTCAGTTACCTACTGCCCATTTAAATGCTGAAATGTTTCTCAGCTAGATCTTACATCACAATTACCAATGCTCCAGACCAAGCATCTCTTCTCCCTAGACCCTCTCCCCAGATCCATCTTTGATAAAGCCATCAGAGAGACTTTTATAAAATGTGCAACTAGTCAAATTACTCACTCCCCTGATTACCATCCATCAGTGATTCTCACCCCCAAACTCTCCATGCCTCCTTAGCAGGCATATAAGTTTCCCAAGCTCCAGGTCCAGCCCACGCCTCCAGCTTGAATTCTGATATGCCGTTCCTCCCAGTTTAGGCTTCAGCCAAATAAAACACCTTGCAGCACTCCCCCACCACTTTGCAGTTTCATGTCCCCTGTCTCTTCTAGAACGCCCCTCAGCTCACCTCCACACCCACTGCTGCTCTACCTTCTTCAGAAAGATATCATTGACCATTTTTGCTATGATAATGTCATTCCAGCTTCCTCAAACCCAAATCTAACCCATGATCCCACTAATTACTCTAAAACAGCTCTTATCAAATAGAATTTCAACTATCTATCAAGGATTCTGTACACTCATTAATGGTGAGAAGTGAGTGACTTCTATCTCAATGACCCCAGCACCTATGGCATGATTTAGCCCTTAATAAAACTGTGTTTAAAGAGCCTGACTGAACTTTTACCAAAGTTTCTGGTCCGTGACCTATGATCCAGTGGATTTCCAGATGAGAATCCATTGTTATTCTAATCCTCTACAGACAAGATCTAAAATGGGATATTCATCCACAGCATTCCAAAGTTGTTTGGTCCTTTTTAGATAATCTATATATAAGGGCTTCTGTTTTTCCAGACCAGAGAATTGAAAGCAAATATGCAGCTGTGTTGCAGGTCCTTAGTGCTGGCGATGATCTACCGCACTGTGATAATCATGTGACTCAGAATGACCCTCCTCTTTCATCACAGGAGTGATATGACCTAAAAAAAATGTTTCTAACATACTTTCGGTAACCCAAATATGCCATTTGTTCACCAAGCACTCCACTCCCTCACTAGCTTTCTGCCCTGCCATCTCACATATCTTTTATTGCCCTCTGTGGCAGGTGTGATAGCAGCTTTTTACTCTTCCTTTTCTTTCTGTCATATTCCTGGAAGTGCTAACCCCCTTGCCTCTTCCTTGTTGATAAGCAGCTCTATAGATCTGTCACATCTCATGCAAGTCTTTGCTTTGTTGAAAGAACTTGGGCCTCCGTCCATGGTGCTCTGGCAATAGCAATGTCAGCTACAAAAAGAAGAAGGAAGCGTCTGCCCTCTGAGAGCCTTTCCACAGACAGCAGGCAGCAGGAAGGGTGGCCGGCCAGGGGCTGGGCCAGCCAGCAGAAGCCTCTGTCCAACCTAAGCTGAAATTTCCCGTGTGACTAGAGATGCATGGTTGGATTAGGGAGGCCAGCTGGAAACAAGAAACCTTGCTAATACAAAAGCTTCTGTGAAGTTCCAGTCTTATTTACCTGATAAAAATAATGTGGTCCAAACCTAATTAGGCTTCTTGATAATGCTTGGTTTGAAAAGCACAGCAGCATTAAGGATTTTTTTCAAATAACCTTCATTTTTTCATTTCTTGTATCATTTGTTCCAGCACTTCTAGACCCACAAACTGTTGTCATAGTACTCTTCCTAAAATTTTGCCCTCTCTGAGTCCACAGGGTCAGTCGATGCATCTTCTACGTGGCTCTCCCTCTGCCTTCTCTCGCAGTGCCCCGGGCTCCAGAGGGACCCTCCTCATCCACCGGACGATCCAGGGCCCCCTGGTCCCCTTCCTCAGGCAACCAGGCAGCTGAGCCAGGTCCCTTAGCAGGCCCTCTGAGGAGAGGTGACCAGGAGCCTGGGTGCAGGGAGCAGCTCTCCTGGGAGCAAAGGGCTGGACCACCCACCTGAGCCATGGACATGGTTTCCCCCCGCAGGGATGCAGGGATGGTCCCAATCCCACCTCTGTTTATTCTGTAAACTACGGCCTGTAAATAACACTTAGCATTCCTACTGTAACAAAATTAATTTTTATGAAATAAATTATATTTCCTAGTCTAATAAAAAATTCAGGTTATAAAAAAAATAAAATAAAATGTAAATGAGACAGTATCATTCCATTGTTTAAATATTGAAGTGACCCCCTTAATCCCTTTAGGATAAAGCAATCTTCCTTACTTAATGTAGCATCCAAGGCCCTTTAGTGTCTCATCTTTCCAGCCTCTTCTCCTGCTATAACTTCATATGTGCCCTTTAATCTAGAATGTAGATTAACAAGACTCTCTGGAAGTTCCCCTTGTTATGCCATGCTCTCAACTTGCCAAGCTGTTGCACAAGTTATTCTCTACCTGTAATGTCTTGTACCCACTTTCATCTACCAGCCCCTCAAGAAGCAGGTCAGGGGCCATCCTCTCTAGGTCACCTGTCTCACTTTGCTCTTTTCCCACCTCTGTCCCTCTCCTATTCTTAGGCTCTCTTAGCTGGCAAAGCACCTCAAATATACCACTATTACGACATTTACCCCTCTGTCCTCCAATGTTTTGCCCATTGGTTTACATCTACCACAGGAGTATGAATTATTTGAGAGAAGGAAAAGCCTCATACAGCTGAGTTATCATAGTACTTGATAGCATCTCAACAAATGTTGGTCGAATCAATGAACGTACGGTGATTAAGAAAATATTCACCAAAATTAATTTTTGTTATTTGAATACCCTACCTGAAGAAAATATTATGGATAGTTATTTTTTCAAAATAGATAAAAGAAAAGGTAACTTTTGTTCAAACAAAGCAATTTTCAGTTTAAATAATGATTCACCTCAGGGGTCCTTCAAATAGCAAGTACTTCTAGTGCATTTAAGGGCTTAAATGATTACAGGAAAACGGGGAGGAATAGAGATAGAAAGAATTTTAACAGGAAAATCCAACACCTACTGAAAATAAACCAAATAAAAAGAACATGCAAATAGCAATAAAATGTGCTTCTGAAGTTTTACCAGGGAAATATGATTCGATTTACATGTTTGATTAGCACACATTTCAGAAAAATGTCCATTGTATAAAACAAAGACGAATTGGTATCTAACTTCACTTATAAACTCCTAGAAGTAAGATTTATGGTGTGTTACTTTTCCTCTTGTGCATATCGATTATAATGAAATAATCTATGTTTGTATCCATTTTCCAAGCAAAGTTATAAAGTTTTTAAGACCCTAGCCCATGTCTTATTCATGTTTATATCACTAGGACTTAACATAGTACCTGGTACCTAGCAAATATTCTATGTTTATTGAATTGAACTCTATATTGAAATTTTATTCTTCTATTTAATATGTCACATCCGGTAGACAATAAATTTCTCCCTTCAAAAGGCATGTTTTTAAACACAATACATATAACCTAGAAATTGTGAAATATACCTGAAATACCCAAAATTGGGGAGTATATATATATTTGTATTTCTTTTCAAGCTTCTAGAGAAGAGTCTTGACAACCTCATTGCATATAATCATATCCTCAGGTTCCAATGACTGTGAAGATTGGAATTATCTCTTAAAAAATCAAATTCTTAATGTATAATGTACAATTCAAATCTAAAATACTAGATACCTAGAAATGCAATGTTAGATTTACAATGATTTTTTTAAACTTCCTACTTTGAATACTAAATATTAAATACTATCTATTGAATGCATTAGCAGAGCACAGAGAAAAAGCACTCTATTGTGGCTGCCTCAGGGTATCAAACCATCTCTAACCTATTTCAGATTCCTAGTTATAAAACTGTGGGTGGTAACAATCTGGATACACTTTTTGCTTAAATCTTTCATAGATACAACATCTGTCAAACAGCCAACATGCCTGACCCAGTTGTACTGAGTAAGCCCTGAAGATTATTTGTCAAACAAATTCAGTAACCCAATATTTGTTTCTTTATTTTAAAATTTAATTGGTATGCAAATAGGGCAACAAGACAGCATTTGTGCTGGATACAGTTGTCACTTCAGATTCTGGGAATGCTCATTATCATGCTTACAGATGTTTTTTTCCCACCTAACATCTGCCAGTACTACCTAAACCCCAGGAAGTCCACAAACCTGTGCAAACTTCCTCTCACTGTGGATCTCTTTCTCTGTTATCTGTTCCATGCACACTAATTTTGTGCATCTGAGGCCTCTGTATGCCAGAATTATGCCTGCTTCCTAACACTTCTGCCTCCAGAGCTTTAGATTTGAAATTGAACAGACACAGAGCCAATTTATCATAGGATGACATGTGTCATGTTCTTGGTATTACCAGAGGAACCCTGGTATGCACTGTATTTATCTTTTTGTTGTCAGCATGGACAAGACAACACAGGATAGAGAAGCTACTATGTTGTTAGTAATATGATATACACTTTAAAAATAAAACGTTAAATACCATCACCTTCACAATGTGGTGCTAGATCCTTCTGCTTAAGACACTAATTTCTTTGTCAAATAATCATCTTTCATTCAAGAATATATCCTATTGAAATGAGACTAACAACAAAAAAGAAGCATTGGAATATGTTCCCTCAAAGAAAAAGATAATGCTTTGTTCAAACCAACAGTTTATTTCTTCTATCTCTCTTTTTCACATAAATTCTAATCATGCCTAATGATGGCTTTATCTTGAATACAATATAAATTCACATCATGTGGCTTTTGTCAACAAATATGAACATCCACAAGCATCCTCATTCCATCTTCTACTCACTAATATATGTACTTTTAACATCCTAGTGATGCATTTCTTTCTGTGTTTCTAGATCAAACACAAAGCAAATAAATACAGAGATAGTAATATTTCAAGCATAAACCTAATAGCCGAAAGGAAAAAGCTTTTCATTTGAACCAAGTTTAATGAAAAGCCCAAAACTTGAGGCAAAACTTTCAGCTGAAACTGGCTGATCACAGAGTAACATCTTCTTAACACCTCTACAAAGATCTCCTTTTTATCAGGAACAAACATTCATTCATGCCAAACCTGGCATCTAGCTGCTCATTTCAATGTGTAAATAATTTTGATTTCCAGCATTCTTCCAATTACTTTTTCAACATTTGCAAATCTGCTCCTCAAAGTAAATAAGACCTAAGTGCTAGCATTTTCTAGGTTTTATTAACATGTAAAAATCAGGTAAGAAGTACAAATATGCAAAACTCACTATTGCATCTATACAAACAGAGTTACAAACTTTAGAGTAACAAACCCTGACTCTCAAATCTGAGATGGGTTTGCCTGACTGAGCACTAGCCTTTACAAAACAGTGCTGCTCAAGGAATATTTTATTAACATTAATTCTCTGTAGTGCAGCTTTCCCCCATCACCAAATGATAACCGTAAAGATCTGATAATTAGAGAATGTCTTGAATCCCTTCCTATGAGAGTCACATAAACTCCACAAGTTAAGACCAAGAGTTATTATATGTACAAGAATTTGAAGAGAAAACCATCATTCTCTCAAACATGTACATCCTCGTTCTCGTGACAAATCAAGGCTAGGGATTTGCAATCATAGCAATGTCTAGACAAACATTATGAGCTCAATTCTTATAAGACACAAGGACAATTTCTTGATGGTGTTGATACATGGCTCAAGTGGCCCCCAGAAGAGAGCATTAGAACAATTTTTAAATGCCATATAACTCTCTATCCTAGGATCAAATACCATGATGGCTTCAACATCCCCTTACAGAGAAAGAAAGAGAAAGAGATTGGGTGTTGTTAAGAAGCAGGAGCTCCTTCCTATCTCTTCCTATAAGGAAACTAATCCCATTCATAATGGCTGCACCCTCATGACCTAATTGGCTCCCGAAAGCCCCGCCTCCTAAAGCCATCATACTGGGAGTTATGATTTCAACATATGAATTTCAGGGAGGACCCAAACATTCAGTCCATAACATATACATTACTTCAATTAATTTCCATAACAAACTTGGTGATAGATATGAAACTTCTCATTTTATGGGATATCATCTGACTCTCAGAGAGGTACAGTGGCTCCTCTGAGTTTACAGAGCCATGGCTTGCTGTCATGAATAGAATCTGCATTCCATGTTTGTGGTCTATTCTTCAAGCCACAAGAATTCTATGCTATCACTAGGAAGGTCTAGTAACCCTTCCTTGTTTAAATAGGCCATGCCATCTCATAACTCTGTACACCTCATGCTCTGATCTCTAGCATACTTTCTGCCATTTTCATCTGACAGGCTTTCAACAGATTTCTTGAAACACCTACTTTGTACCAACCAGTGTGATAGGCAATAGGAATACAAAAACAAATGATCATAAAATCCCTGTGTTTAATCAACATTGGACTAAAGGTGGATAAAAACTACTCTTGAACAATCTGCTCAAATTCTTCCTCCATGGCAAATCCTTTTCCAGGCTAAAGTGAAGTCTTTCCGCAACTAATCCTCAGGGGATATATGTATTTGGCACTAATCATTCAGGGCCTTGTGCCTTTTTTGCACATTTACCATTTCAACAACTAGATTATGTTCAGTGGTATATTTTTATATCCCTCACTAAAACTTTTCTCATTCTTCCTTACTTATGGTAAACACTTTATAATAATACTTCATTCAGGAAATTTACTTAGTACTTATAAGGTACCAGGCACCATGCCAACTTCAGAAAAAAACTGGTGGGAAAAAAAAGCCCACATACATCCTCTCTAGGAACCTCCCTGAAAATTGAGTAGTTTCTTGAGATGTATAGATATGGAAATAGGCATTTGTAATACAATATGATAAACCAGATAATATTAAAGCAGGTATTTCTGGTTTGTCTCCATAACTCCATAAAGAGGGCCAGAGGGCTTTAGAATGGGTATGAGCTAATGAAGAGGTTATTGGTTAAGTGGGGAAACTGAAACCAGAAAGAAGCATTTTCTCATTATCTGTCCTACCACCTTCAACTTGCATCATAGTACAAGGGCAGAGAGTGTCAAAGTTCTAACAGGTGTTCCTATGTTTTCTTTGATAGATGCTTCTTTGAAACACTGAAGTTTATGCCAAGCCATGAGGGTTTAACAGGATGAATCTTCTATTCTTTCTGGGTGGACAAGAATACTATATCAATTATACACATGTCAAATAGTCACAGACTCCTCGTAAAATTTCTCACAACCTTTCATAGGCTAAGTCATAGAAAATATAACATTTTTGAGCAATGAAAGACATGCTACATCCCAAAATTCATATCTGTATTATAAAATGTAAATATGCCAGATTAAGCTGAAGCCTAATATTTTTAACTTCATTCACTCGGTGCAGAGGAACATTTACCATATTCCTAGTTCTAAGCAATGATTTTCATTCATTAAGCAGCAAAACCATTTCTTTCTGCAAGAATGTACTGAGCCAGAAACAACAGAAATGTGTACTTGTATTATTATACATATAAACTTATTGACTTCAAAAGGATTAACTTGTGGATCACTAAAGGAGAAATTCATTACACCAATGAACTCCAAGTAACTAGAACTAAACAAGACACATCAGTCTAAGTTGAAAAGGAATTTACTTCAGTACTGCTACAGCCTAAAACAAACCATAAAATGAAATCAACACATTGTACCAAGAAATTTTGCATAAACAATCTGATAGAGTCTAACACATTAGGGCTGCATATATACCAGCCTCTCAGACTGTATGAAAAATGTTGAGATCGATGGATGCTGATGAGCAATATTTAAATGAATTTCTAAATGACTATAATAAAAAATTTAGTTCACTCAACTCCTGCTGTTCTGGGCTGTGAAGCTTTGAGCTCTATTTACCTGAAAGCATCTATGCCTATTAGACTTGGCAGGAGTTTCTCAACCTTGCTATTAAGTAGAATACCTGTTTAAAATGAACCAAGCATCAGGCTATATCAAGTCTCTTACTTCAGACTGGGATAAAGCAGCGTGCTAACCTCATGTACGTGATGCAAGAGCAGAAGAAAACAAATCGTCATGGCCTTCTTTGTGAGCAAAAATTTTTCATCAGATGTAGCCAGCATTGACTTTCACAGGTATTAACTATAAAATGACTAAATAAAAAGTGACACAAGAAAAAGCAAAATGAATTAAAAGTATATAGAATGGGGGCTTCCCTGGTGGCGCAGTGGTTGAGAATCTGCCTGCTAATGCAGGGGACATGGGTTCGAGCCCTGGTCTGGGAGGATCCCACATGCCACAGAGCAGCTGGGCCCGTGGGCCACAACTACGGAGCCTGCACGTCTGGAGGCTGTGCTCTGCAACGGGAGAGGCCGCGATAGTGAGAGGCCCGCCCACCGCGATGAAGAGTGGCCCCCGCTTGCCACAACTAGAGAAAGCCCTCACACAGAAACGAAGACCCAACACAGCAAAAAAAATAATAATAATAATAATTAATAAACTCCTACCCCCAACATCTAAAAAAAAAAAGAATATAGAATGAATTTAAAAATGCATCTTTCAAAAAGCTTCCACACCTTCCTAGAGGCCAAGAAAAATCTGTGGATCTAATGAAGAGATTATTGGTTAAGTGGGGAAACTGAAGCCAGAAGTGAGCATTTTCTCATAATCTGTAAAAGAAGGAAAGAAATGGAAGGAGAAAACTAGAGGTGGGTGGAAATTTAGCACTCAATGCCATTCAGATGTGATACACCAAGAATTAGTGGGAAACCATTTGATTAAAACTCAAAGAATGGGACCAAACCATACAAGTGAGCAAATTTGGAGGCAGGAAAGAATTATGGTGAAATAGGGAAGTCTGTGGAAATGGTAATGACAAGGATTAAATCACAGTAGATACTGCACTGGAGTTGGTCTTCTAATAGCACCAGGGGATACTGAAAATACAAATGTTTCTCAGGTCGCAATAAAGGCAAGATCAATCCATACTTGAGAAAACAAAAAGGAGACAAATATTCTTGCAAAAAGAAAAAATATATATAGTTAGTAGAAACTGCTCTACTGAAATTCAGTATAGCAAAGAGTTTGCTTATAGACAAATTCATTGCTAAAACATTAAAGAAATTCAATATTGTAGTTACAGGGCAAATGTAAATGGATATGAAATACACTATTTCCAATGTATAAGAGTAGAAATCTGCATCTTTAAAAATGCATCTTTCAAAAAGCTTCCACACCTTTCCTGAGGCCAAGAAAAATCTGTGGAGCTAATGAAGAAGGGAATGAAATCTGTAAGACATTAGTCTAGTATTTATCATCAACAGAAATTAAACCAGGGTAGAAAAAATAAGAATTTAAAAATGATATGAAACATGGCTAAAGAAAATTATTTCTAGTGAACTCAAAAATAAGAGCTGAGGGCTTCCCTGGTGGCGCTGTGGTTGAGAGTCCGCCTGCCGCTGCGGGGGACACGGGTCCGTGCCCCGCTCTGGGAAGATCCCGCATGCCGCGGAGCGGCTGGGCCCGTGAGCCATGGCCGCTGAGCCTGCGCGTCCGGAGCCTGTGCTCCGCAACGGGAGAGGCCACGACAGTGAGAGGCCCTCGTACCACAAAAATAAATAAATAAATAAGAGCTGAAGATGCAAAAAGATGATATATATTAAAGTGATTTGTAAACTCTATAGTGTATGCTAACACTGAGCTTTTGTTTTTTTCAAATAGACCAATCAACAGTGAGAGGAAACAAGAAATAAATAACTCTAAAAGTGGATTCATTCTTTTACCTTTAGTAATAAAATATTAATTGTGAGAGCTGGGAAATTATGTAGTATTTTTGTTTGTTTTTGCAGAAAACAAGAAAAAGAAAAATACCAATTAACATTTAAAAATCATTAAATTAAATGTCAAAACTTGATATCAGATCAACAATCTGTCAACATCTATTTATGGATTATCTGTTCTGAGTCCTATATTCTGCTTTGTGATGTGAAAAATGTTATAAAAACCCCTCCCAAAAATGGAAAAGAACTGACAGATGAAAGGATATGGATGGCTGAGAACAATTCCTGATGCTTCATTTGAGGGCTGTGGGGAGCGCAGTAACCCTCACTGTGATACCAGGATGATAGGATTGGCCAGTTGATCAATCCATGTAGGAACTAATATTTGGGGGAATGGGGGAGAACAGCATCACAGAGGTAGAAGAATAAGATCCAGGTACTTATTACTCTGGCCTCTCTCCAAGTAGCTGTGTCCCTCTGCCAGTCACAGCTACTGTCTGGGCTCTGAGAACAGCTCCCTCTACTTGTCCCCTCAAGCCAGGGTACTTGCAATACATTGCCCTTTTGTTATAGCCCCAGGATGCAGTGCCATCCCTTTGAGTTTGTTGCCCACACCTTTGCAAAGAGCCCCTTCATGAAAATCTTACATTTTCCCAGTATGAATGACTGACTATTTCTTTCTGGGCCCTTGACTGACACAAGATTTAACAACCTCTGTTGTCAAGGAGTTTATGATTCTGAGAAAGCAGGAATCGTTTCTGCAGAACAGTGGGAAAGCAATATAAGACTTCTTTAATGAAGTACTATGTGATGCAACAGGGACTAAATTTTTAAGAGAGGAGGTGTGAACCAAACGGTTAGGAAAGCATTAGGGAGGATTTCTTATTCCGGAAAATTAGGATGGACTGAGAGAGAGAGAGAGAGAGAGAGAGAAGATGGCAGGGATGAATTCCAAGCGAGGAGAAAAGTCGTTGATAAAGAAAATCCTGCAGATAATCATAGATTAAAAGCAAGGGTGACCATATATATCTCACATTGTCCAAGACATCCCCCACTTCAAGCCTATTGTCTCAGTGTAATTCATTATTAGTAATAAATTATATGGCAATGCTTTTCTGAATGCATTACACAGTACAAAGTCATTTTGAATTCCTGAACAAGGAATTACTATAATAAAAGAGGTATTTTACTAAAATACACTTGGCATTGGAATGCAATATGAACTCAGATAGAATGGGAATTTCAGAAAATAATAGTTTAGAGAGAAGAAGAATCATTTGATAAAAATAATGATAATGTGAATGTAAGGAGAAATGTTAAGAAAATAAATTGAGAGAAAATAAATTGAAAAAAAATAAATTCATAACAAAATATGTGTATTCAAAATATAACCAGTGGTTCTTTGTAATCTTGACTCTGCTGAATCTCATTCAAAGAAAGAGTCTTAAAAACCCAAAGATGTTAAAAGGAATTAAATCTTTACTTCATGTATTTATTCATCAAGTTAGTTTATCACCTTCTCTCGCTAGCAGTCTCTTACCCTCTATATTGCATTCTCACTCTCATTTCACATGTTCCCTCTGTCAGAGACATAAAGAAGCTTGTCCCTCCTTAAGTCTCCTCTTCACTCCAATCCCAGAATCCTTTTGGCTCAAGCTTGATCTTAAAACAGAAAAGTTTTAGCTTGCTTTATTGAAGTTATCACATGAGAAAGCTATGGTATCTTCAGATGGTATTTTTATGGATACTTTTAAATTGTTATTAAAGTGACATAAGCACAAGGTGATAAAATAACCAGAATTTACATAGAGACCCAAATTTCTCCTTCCTTATTCCTTATCCATCCCACCTCACCCTGCAGAGTAAACCTCTTCAATTATTTTTGGTTTGAATTTCTCATACAGCTACTGCGTGACTTTAGATAATATGCTTATGCCATTCGTATTTTATAACTTCATGTAATATCTAATGAATTCCTGTTATAAAATAGAAGGATCAAATGCACTTGCAATGTCTCCATTCCTCCTCCTCTTATCCTGCAATATCTGATAGACAAATTATTATTTTAAAACTTTTGGTTCAGTAACTTGGTAAATTTAATAATGCATTTAGACTTTTTTTAAATTCCAGTATCATTTGAGTCTTTTCTATGTAAAATGATGAGGTAGTACATAAATCCTTCCTTCCCCACATTCCCTCTCTATTTTCCTCCTTCTGCAAGTTATACTTTCACTTTTGACTTTTACACTGTCCATGTTGTTTGTATTTAAACGAAGTTTTAAACCATGATGGGCTTTCATCATGCTTTCGTTATAGGCTGATTATAAAAATTCAAAACCAATGAACTATAGGTACTTAACGTTACTTTCTTCACTGTAAGGCCACATGGTATGTGAACATTATAATTCTTCTCTATGTGTGAAATATCAGGTTTCTCGACACCTTGAAGAATATTTCTAGCATCAATGACAAATAAATGTCCTGTTCTTGCATTCCTACAAGTGATTAAAATCATTCCATATTTTAGTCTATTTTGAACCATAACTTTATTTCAGAGGTAGAATACTTCATTGTGATATATTACTTTTCTCATACAAAAATTGATGTGTCTTTAGCACATCCTCAAGATTATTCAGACTGTCAATATATCATTTCTCAAATGGGAACCCATATTTTCCTGAAGACTACCCTCCCCAGCATGTACACAGTTGCCAACAAAGCCTCGGGAAATTACAGCATAGAACTGACTTCAAATCAGTCAACTCCATCATGTTTCTCTTCCCAAACCACTTACACTGAGCTCCCTTTTCGATTCCTATACATGAATGAAATACTATAAATTTGCTGACTATGGTGATAACAAAAATATAGTCCCACTTCCAGTTATGATAGAGTAGCTTAGAGATAGCCAACCAATCTCCTGCCAATACTCCCACCCAACTGTAGAGAAATATTGAAATCATAGCTGATTAAAGGAACAGGACATCAACCAAGGCAGGCAGAATTTGAGTATCTGAGACATGCTCTGTTGATTTTCCAACAGACACTATGGAAGCCAGAAAACAATAAAAGGCTCTAACATGCTGACAGAAGATAACTGTTAACCAAAATTTTATACACTACAAAAATATCCAGCAACAGAGAAGTTAAAATTAAAATATTTTCAGACCAAAATAGAGAATTTTTTCATCAGCAAACACAAAAAGATTAATAACTTGACCTAATTGGCATGCAGTAGAAAACAACTGAATATACATTCTTTCCAAATCATATGGAGCATTTACCAAAATTGACTGTGTGCTGCACAAAAAACATGACTCATTTTAAAGTATTAAAATCACTGAGAAGATGTTTTTAATTTTAAAACGAATTTGAAAAGATACATGCACCCCAGTGTTCACAGAAGCATTATTTATACTTGCCAAAATATGGAAGCAACCTGTCCATCAACAGATGAATGGATAAAGAAGATATGGTATACATACATACAATGGAATACTATTGAGCCATAAAAAAGAATGAAATTTTGCCATTTGTAACAACACAAATGGGCTTGGAGGCCATTATGCTAAGTGAAATAAGCCAGACAGAGAAAGACAAATACTGTATGTAATCACTTATATGTAGAATCAAAAAAATACAACAAACTATGGAATATAACAAAAAAGAAGCAGACTCACAGATATAGAGAACAAACTAGTAGTTATCAGTGGGGGGGGCAACATAGAGGTGGGGGAGTGGGAGGTACAAACTACCAGATATGCTCAAAGATAGGCTCAAGGATGTATTGCACAACACAGGGAATAGAGCTACTATTTTGTAATACCTGTAAATGGAAAGTAACCTTTAAATATTGTATACAATTTTTAAAAATAAAAAAATATTAATTAAAAATAAAAACTAGTAAATATACAAATATTCAGAAATAAAGAAATTACTTTTCTGTATCCTCTACTTCTGCTCACTGCTTAAATGTTGAAATTCCCCCATGATTTCTCATTACTTTGCTCTTGATTCACTATTCTTTTAATCCTTCGTGAGCTTTACCTATCCACAGTTTGAGCCAGATATTGATGATTCCCCCCATCTGTATTTGTAGCCAGACTTCTTTCCTGAGCTCCAGCCTACCTCTCAAAGAAACCAAAATTCTTTCTTCTCAGAGAAAACCTCAAAGGAATAGGCTAAAACACATCTCCTATACATCTTTAGCTGCCTTAAGCTCTGGTGAAATAGTATGATCACAGTACTCGAAACCAGAAACTTGGAGCTCTAGAATCCACTGACTATTACAACTTGGGCATGACTGTGATGTGAAACTGGTTAAAGGAAATTGTGATGGATGATATTTTCCATTTAATTGTGGAATAATATCCCAAGGGAATTTGCAAATGGTTTAGGACCAGGAAGTTGGCGTGTGGGAAAAACAGGATGGAGAGAAAGGGTATTTATATACTAGCAAAAGCCAAAAAGTTCTCTAGTGGGTACAAATTGCTAGTCTGAATACCAGTGCTAGATCTCCTGGTTAACCTAAAATGGTTAATATATATGTATTAGGGCTCTGCAAGCAGAGACTATAATTTCAATGTGTCTAGGGTAGAAGAAAAACTCTATACATTTTATAATCTCCCCAAGCAATTCTGATATGTTGTATGTTTTAGAACCAGCAGATTAGAGTAGCATTTCCCAATCTGTGGCCCATACACCACTGGAAGTTATTATCAAGTACAATTTTTTTAAAGTATTCTCTAGGGGCTAAAATAATGAATGTCTTGCAAAAAAACTTTTAATATTTTTAAATAAGTTACTAAATTTATAGTAGATTTTACCACCTGCCCTACCAATCAAAAACTAAAACTGGGCTTCCCTGGTGGCGCAGTGGTTGAGAGTCCGCCTGCCCATGCAGGGGGCACGGGTTCGTGACCCGGTCCAGGAAAATCCCACATGCCACGTAGCGGCTGGGCCCTTGAGCCATGGCCGCTGAGCCTGCGCGTCTGGAGCCTGTGCTCCGAAACGGGAGAGGCCACAACAGTGAGAGGCCCGCGTACCGCAAAAAAAAAAAAAAAAAACTAAACTAAAACTGCTTTTTTTCTTTTAAATTGGAAGGAGCCCTTGAACTTGAAAATTTTAGAAATTACTATCTACAACACTTGACTTCAAATATTTTGGAAATCTGTTCACATTTGTTATAATTTCCGATTTGTCCATTTCACAGATAGGAATTTTTGTCCCCATTATTGCAAAACAGTTATATTTTAAAAGAGAAACAAAGTAAGAAATTTATGTATTATTACTTTTGAGGGAAATTACAAGAAAATCATGGAAAACACACTGAAAAATGAAAATCCATTAGTCATGTTTTGAAATTTTTAAAATATTTTGTTTTTTTAAAAAATTTACCTAATCTAACTTCAAAACCTAATTAACTGAATGTTTATTTCAGAACCAATTTGTAAAGAAAGACTACACGAAAGTTAAATTTTGTGTGGTTACAAATTGTTACATATTTATAACTAAGTCAAGGCTGTATAAAATCTAAGCAAATTTTAATCTCTTACAAGCAATTTATTATCTAGAAATGTATATAAAGATTGATTAGAAGGCATGGAAGCTCTGTGCCCCTTCCCACATACCTGCCCTGTGCATCTACCATCTGGCTGTTCCTGAGGTGTTTCCTTTTATAATAAACTGGTAATCTTGTTTAAAAAAAAAAAAAAAGATTGATTAAATTCTGCATGCCTAAATTTCATCTAATTTAAATCACAAAGCATAATGTTAGCTCTTTTAAAATGAATAGCATTCCTTAATACTGAACATTCTAATTCGGCACATACGTCTTGATAGATTGATAAGCCTTCAGTGATCATAATTATAATGGGTAATCTCTTAGGCATAGCATCAGCATTTGGAAGGATGCTCAGATATAGTTCATAATCAATAAGAAATAAGCCTGAGTTATTAGAAGATTGAGAATATGCTGGTGTCTAGAAGACAGTTCAACATAGTTATGCTTTTTCCATTAAGTGATTACTATTGATATTTAGTTTTAGTTCCCCCAAGGCAGACTTTAGGAATGAGGGTTGGGATGCAAGTAGTTTATCTGGCATATAATCTCAGGAAGCACAGTTAGAGAGTGAGGGAATGAGACAGGGAAAGGAAGAAGGCCAATAAAGGGTGTGTTGATAGATAGTTACCATGGGACACTGAGGCTCAATCCTGCAGCGTATCATCACAAACAATGTAGAACATGCCACAGAACTGTCCCACTGAAGAGAGAAGAACATGAGATATTTGTCTGTGAACTTCTATTCTTCATTCTTAAGTCCCTGGCACTTCCCTCCTGCCCAATGCCCAGGCTAAGCATGCTCCTTAGCTGAGAAACTGCCTTTAGGTAGAAAGATTTCAGAAGCCTTAAAGATGTATAGAAACTGTCTGCAGGTGACTTCTTGGGTAGACAGAGGAGGTATGAGCAGGAAACCACAGTGACAGCCTCAGTCACCATTCTCTTGATACTATGTCCACCTCAGCTGGGCAACCAGTCATTCTTCTTGTCTGTGGTCTCCACTTGCCTCACGCTGCAATCCATCTTTTCCATCTCTCTCTCTTTTCTGATGGACTCAGCGGGACAAGAAAACTACTCAGGCATTATAACATGCATTTTTATTGCCCTGAGATTATTTTGTTAATTCTAAGTGGTTTAATGATCATGTTTAACAATTATTCACTACCAGGAAATATAACATACAAAAAATCATAAGTGGTATTAATATAAGTGTGTAAAAGTCAGAAACAACCCAGTATTTTTTTTTTAACCTAATCTGCCCCAGCCAATCTTTGGTCATCTTTACACAGAGTTACTGTGTTAAAATCCAGCTTCAAGAATAACTCTTTCACCTGCTCTTGACCAGATCCCTCATTTTATCTACAGACATGTCAACTTAAATACCCATGACCTCAGCAGGTAAAGATGTAAGGGTTGCTCACTAAAACAGATGATATTTTAGAGTCAAGTTCATATTACTGTCTTCTAGTTGCAGGTTCCTAGATCAGACTTCTCTATCTCTTGGAATTCAAATTTTACTATCTTGATCACAACTGTCAGTCTAACTTTCACCTCTTTACTTATCTACCTGGATTTTTGCCATCCCAATTCTTCCTGAACTTGGTAATTAAATAATCCTCAAGTCTTATTTTCCCTGTCTAGGATCTGTTCTCCTAAAAGTATTCCAGTATACCATCTAGTCCTGGCTTCCATGTCATGATGACTGCCTCATTGCACCCATATAACTATTGCTTAGTAATTCAAACAAGTATTTACTGAGTACCTACTATGTGCCATACATTGTTGTGGAGCTGAAACATGGCAATGAATAACAGATCAACTTCTAGCTCTCAAAGAACTTAAATTATCGTGGGATGGTTGGTCAGGTCAAATGCCCTGTTTAAACATGTATATACCGTTTAACACTGGAGAAAGCAACTAAAAAACAATTTGCAAGACTTGAAATGCAAGCCTTCTGGATAAAGTATGGAAAATAGTCATTAATTTTCAGATTATTCCAAAATAACCTCTGCCAAAAATCTTTGAGAAACAAACAAAAAAATGAGAAAAATATTTGGCCTGCCTGTGGTTGATAATTTTTTAAAACCATTATCAAATACCTCAAATTGTACCACCTTAATTTTTTTTAGTTTGGAAATGGAGTGATTTGCTTATTTGTTCATCCATTTACTCATTCAACGTATATATTTTGAATGTTTATTATGTATCAGAACAGAAGAGGCCACTGCTTCATGGAGCTAATTTTCCAAGTAGAAGGACCCAGACTAAGTAAGTGAACAAATAATGTGTGATAGGAAATAACCTGTGTGCACTGACACAGAAAGACGGGTTGGGGTGGAGAACAATTATTCACATAAACAGAGAATGTCTCCCTGAATAGTTGAACATCAAGGAGTGAGACTCTTCAGCCATTCAAAATGCAAACATAATATAATGTGTGTAAAATATTCTCATGTGCATTAACAGCAATTATAATATCCCTGCCCTTTATTTCTCACTATCTCCCACAAAATTCACCTTTGTTCTAAAAATGTGATGTGACCAAAATTCCCAAAGTTTAAACCAAGAGAAAGTTTGAATGGATGTGAAACAAGGACTTGGAATATAATTGTTCCTTCAACATTAATTATACTGTACCTTTTGAGAAGCTATAATCAAGAATTGAAAGCTGCTTTTTGTCTTAGGTTCAAAATCATGAAGCAACAATTTTACACAATGAATGTATCTTTGTAAGAAATTCTGAAACAGAATGTAATGACCTGGCTACAATTTCCTAAATGAAAGTAAGTCCAGATAAGGGATACTGCCTACATGCTCTTTTTCTAGGTTTATTTTGTTGATGCTCTTCTGGGGACATGGGAGGTTAGAGGGCAAATAGACGAAGGTACAATAATATAAGCATTCAGCACAAATTTTTTTTTTTTTTTTTTTTTTTTTGCGGTACGCGGGCCTCTCACTGTTGTGGCCTCTCCCGTTGCGGAGCACAGGCTCCGGACGCGCAGGCTCAGCGGCCGTGGCTCACGGGCCTAGCCGCTCCGCGGCATGTGGGATTTTCCCGGACAGGGGCACGAACCCGTGTCCCCTGCATCGGCAGGCTGACCCTCAACCACTACGCCACCAGGGAAGCCCAGCATAAATAAATTTTAAAGGAGCTTTTGAAAAACCAAATATGGCTTTAAAGCATGAGAACGAAAAATAATTGTTAGCCAAAACAATGTTCAAGAAAATCATTTTGTTTTTATCCACCAAAAACTAAACAAGCTATCTATTGCTATCTCTGTTGACCTTATTGATGTATATAAATGCAGATGTTGTTATTACTTGGTGTCATCTTCGTATTTTTGTATTTTTTTAGTAATCCTATCCACCTGTATTTTCCAAGTATCATTTTGGTTCCTTTTCCTACTTCCTGGTGCTTAGAGGAAAACACAGGGACATAGAGACCAGAGACCATGTCTTTTTTATCTTTGTTTCATTAGCATTCATCAAAATATTTAATTCACAATAGGTCAATAGTGAACAAATAATTGAATGAATGAATAGGTCAATAGTGAACAAATAATTGAATGAATGAATGAATAAAGGAATGAATGAATAAAAAGTCAAAGGAGCATTTGACCCCCAAAGGAAATTATGTCTTGAGCAACTACTATGGGATCATTATAGACTATATATTAGTACTCAGGCACTAGGAAATATTTAATTGTAGTGGCATAAATTCAGATGAAATTACCTTGGGAAATTAAGTCATACTGAATAATTATATTTTATTTAAACAAACTACAAAGGATGGCATTTTTTCCAACAAATACTTTTATTATTTTATTCCCATTTTTTAAAAAATCTTCACTGACCTAATGTTTCAGATGAAGAAGTTAGTTTTAAGAAATTTTCTTTTGTTTTTCAGTATGTATTATGAAAACCAGCAAATTTACACAGTGCCATTGATATGATCCTCTACCTTATTCCCAATTGTAATGATAATGAACATAGATTTCATTTCTTATTCAAAGAATTAATAGTTTACATATTTTTTACCAAGAATAGAGTACCCCTGATTAACTAATTTCCCTGTCTCTTTTCTTGGAAACCTAATGGTTCTAATTACCCAACTATACAATACGGATCTCACTTTGCTATAAGACCCTCAAAATTATTCTGGAAATAATCCTTAGCAAGAGAGTGCAAAACATTATGAGAAATGTCAGCCTATAGGTAGAGAAAACATCATTTTGATGTTCAGATGGCTTTTATTTATACATACACATGAACATACCACACAAGGATTATTAAGAATCTTCCCTTTTAAAAATACGCTTTAATTACTAAAGTTACATATTTTAAAACCAAATTTTTCCTTAAACTTATAAGCCTAACTTACAAATATCATGATTGTATTTAAGTGTAGCAAATTTTAGTGATCCATTTTAAGGAAGGCTTTAATTAATATGTGTTCCCATTTATAAATTTTGTTAATTTAACTTCATTAGTCACTTAAACTGAATTCATAAATATATCTTATTACCCTTTAAATACTTTTTAATTCTCTGGCTGAATAAATTTTCCCAGGTATATAAGTAATTCTTTAAAATCCAGTAGGGCTTATGTAATATTCTACTAAATGTTCTGATACTATTTATAAATTGGTGAGATTTCAATTTAAAGTCACAAATTTAAATCAATTACTCAATAGCACATTTTAAGTTGGATGTGTAAGACTGACTTACTACTCTAAAAGGTGAAAATCTGTTAAATATTTCAAGTAACTGAAGTACCAAATATGCTTAGATTTCTCAACACAAAAAAAAAAACATAAATAATATACGATTTTCTTGAACATTTTTCTCCTTAACTACATATAAATTTTGCCATGGTTAAAAGATGCTGTAGGGCTTCCCTGGTGGCGCATTGGTTGAGAATCTGCCTGCCAATGTAGGGGACAACGGGTTCGTGCTCCGGTCTGGGAAGATCCCACATGCCACGGAGTAACTGGGCCCGTGAGCCACAACTACTGAGCCTGCGTGTCTGGAGCTTGTGCTCTACAACAAGAGAGGACGCGATAGTAAGAGGCCCGTGCACCGTGATGAAGAGTGGCCCCCACTTGCTGCAACTAGAGAAAGCCCTCGCACAGAAAACGAAGACCCAACACAGCCAAAAATAAATAAATTAATTAACTAAAAAAAAAAAAGATATTGTAATAAGTTACATAATGGTCTCCAAAGATGGCCACATCCTAATCTCTGGACCCTATGAATATATTACCCTACATGGCAAAGAAACTTTGCAGGTATGATTAAATTAAGGCTTTGAGCTAGAAGATTATTCTGGATTAACCAGGTGGGCCCAATTTTATCACAAGCAACCTTAGAAGGGATAGATAAAAGTGGGAGAATCAGAGAAGGAGACGTGATTACTGAAGCAGAGGTTACAGTGATGAGATGACTGGCTTTGAACATGGAAGGGGACCACAAGTGAAGAAATGCTGGCAGCCTCTAGAGGCTGGAAAAGGTAAGGAAAGGGATTCTCCCCTGGAACTTCCAGGAGGAATTTAATCCTATCAACACTTTGCTTTTAGCCCAATGAAACTTACCTTGAACTTCTGACTTCTAAAACTATAAGATAATAAATTCGTGTTGTTTTCAGCAACTGACTCTGTAGAAACTTGTCACAGCGCCAACAGTACACTGATACAGATGCTTACCCACCAAGGAAACAATTACGCTATTTCAAACAAACTGAAGGCTTACCTTCTCAGTTGTTGAGGTTGCATCATACCCAGACAGTTGGTCTAGTATGCTGATTTCCTTCCTTTTGCTGAAAATGATGAAACATGCCGAGTCCTAGTTATAGTCCATAAAAGGAGCTAAGTTATTTTTTAAAAAAACAAAAAGAAGAAGTTTTTTAGCTCATATCCCTTACTGTCACTGAATGTTATAGCTCATCTATAACAGAGGTCTATGAAACCTGCCTGGGTTGCTACATCAATTGATTTTATATCACATTACTTCACTTATCTGATATTTAAATATCTCCCACTCTAAATCTAAAGACTATTGAATTTGATGGAATATTGTGTTTTTTTCTCCCTTCCTGTCTGATCAAATAATACAATTCCTAAAGACAATAAAATAACATCTAGTTGAATAATTCATGATTTTGTCTGATTTTATGACCACAGAATAATCAGAAATGAAGCAGGGGAAATCATACTATTTATTGATTACTTTACACTCAGAAGCTGTTCTATTGAACTTCGGGATCATTTCTACTTTTTGATTATTGTCAATAAAGTTACTGTGAATATTTGTGTACAAGTCTTTGTGTGGATATACTTTTTCTTTTCTAACACCTAGGAGAAAAATCATAGGGTCACATAGTAAGAGTATATCTAAATTTCTAAGAAACGCCAAAACTTTTTGAAAGTTGCTGTACAATTTTACACTTCCACCAGCCACCTATGAGAGTTTTCATTGTTCTACATCCTCTCCCACACTTACCATGGTTAGTTTTTTTAACTTTATCCACTCTAGTGGATGTGCAATAGTATCCCATTATGGATTTAATTTGCATTTCTCTGATTTCTGATGATGTTAAGCATCTCTTCAGATTATGTGTCTTCATTTATGAAGTGTCTTTTTCAAGCTTTTGCTCATTTTTAGTTAGGTTATTTGTTCTATTATTGAGTTATAAAAGCTCTTTGTATATTCTGGATACCAGTCTTTTGTCAGATATACATAGTGCAAATATTTTCTCTAACTTTTCATTTTCTCAGTGGTAACTTCTGAAGAGCAAGAGTTTTAATTTGATTAAGTCCAATTTTTAATGTTTTCCTTAACAGTATTGCTTGTTTCTCCCTAGGAAATCTTTATGTAACACAAGATCACAATGATTTTCTTCTATTTTTTTTTCTGGATGTTTTCTACTTTTAGCTGTTGACTTTTTGTTCATTTTGAGCTAATTTTTATATAAGGCATGAAGTAAGGGTCAAAGTCAAGGACCATAGATCTATATTTGGTGTAGGTTACAAGGAGAATATATTTGTCACAACTTACAAACTGTACAACAAAAATAGGTGCAATTTAATGTAAATTATCACTCAATACAGTTGATTCAAAAATGTGTCATATTGGGAGACCTTCAAGATGGCGGAGGAGTAAGACGTGGAGATCACCTTCCTCCCCACAAATACATCAGAAACACATCTACATGTGGAGCAACTCCTACAGAACACCTATTGAACGCTGGCAGAAGACCTCAGACCTCTGAAAAGGCAAGAAACTCCCCACATACCCAGGTAGGGCAAAAGAAAAAAGAAAAAACAGAGACAAAAGAATAGGGATGGAACCTGCACCTCTGGGAGGAAGCTGTGAAGGAGGAAAGGTTTCCACACACTAGGAAGCCCCTTCACTGGTGCAGACGGGGGATGGCAGGGGGGAAGCTTCTGAGCGACGGAGGAGAGCACAGCAACAGGGGTGCAGAGGGCAAAGTGGAGAGACTCCCACAGAGAGGATCGGTGCTGAACAGCACTCACCAGCCTGAGAGGCTTGTCTGCTCGCCCACCAGGGTGGGCGGGCGGGGGCTGGGAGCTGAGGCTTGGGCTTTGGAGGTCAGATCCCAGGGAGAGGACTGGGGTTGGCTGTGTGAACACAGCCTGAAGGAGCTAGCCAGGAGGGAGTCCAGGAGAAAGTCTGGACCTGCCTAAGAGGCAAGGGACCATTGTTTTGCGGTGCGCGAGGAGAAGGGATTCAGAGCACAGCATAAACGAGCTCCAGAGATGGGCGCGAGCCACGGCTATCAGCACGGGCACCAGAGACGGGCATGAGATGCTAAGGCTGCTGCTGCAGCCACCAAGAAGCCTGTGTGCGAGCACAGGTCACTATCCACACCTCCCCTCCCGGGAGCCTGTGCAGCCCGCCACTGCCAGGGTCCCGTGACCCAGGGACAACTTCCCCGGGACCGCACGGCACGCCTCAGGCTGGTGCAACATCACACTGGCCTCTGCCAACGCAGGCTCACCCCACATTCCGTACCCCTCCCTCCCCCTGGCCTGAGTGAGCCAGAGGCCCCTAATCAGCTGCTCTTTAATCCCATCCTGTCTGAGTGAAAAACAGACGCCCTCAGTCGACCTACATGCAGAGGCGGGGCCAAATCCAAAACTGAACCCCAGGAGCTGTGCGAACAAAGAAGAGAAAGGGAAATCTCTTCCAGCAGCCTCAGGAGCAGCGGATTAAATCTCCACAATCAACTTGATGTACCCTGCATCTGTGGAATATCTGAATACACAACGAATCATCCCAAAATTGAGGCAATAGATTTTGGGAGCAACTGTAGACTTGGGGTTTGCTCTATGCGACTGACTGGTTTCTGGTTTTATGTTTATCTTAGTTTAGTATTTAGAGTTTATTATCATTGATAGATTTGTTTATTGATTCCGTTGCTCTCTTCCTTTGTTTTTTAATATATATATACATTTTTTTTCCTTTTTCTCTTTTTGTGAGTGTGTATGTGTATGCTTCTTTGTGTGATTTTGTGTGTATAGCTTGCTTTTACCATTTATCCTACGGTTCTGTCTGTCCTTTTTTCCCTTTATTTTAAAATATAGTTTTTAGCACTTCTTATCATTGGTGGATTTGTTTTTTTGTTTGGTTGCTCTCTTCTTTCTTTCTTTCTTCTTTTTTTAATTACTTTTTAATTTATTTATTTTTCATAATTTTTATTATTTTAATAAAGCTTTATTTCTTTTTATTTAATTAATTAATTTTTTTTCCTCCCTTTTCTTCTAAACCATGTGGCTGACAGGGTCTTCGTGCTCCGGCTGGGTGCCAGGACCATGCCTCTGAGGTGGGAGAGCCGAGTTCAGGACATTGGTCCACCAGCGACCTCCTGGCTCCATGTAATATCAAATGGTTAAAGCTATCCCAGAGATGTCCTTCCCAATGCTAAGACCCAGTTCCCCTCAACAACCAGCAAGCTCCAGTGCTGGACACCCCATGCCAAACAACTAACAAGACAGGGACACAACCCCACCCATTAGTAGAGAAGCTGCCTAAAATCATAATAAGTTCACAGATACACCAAACCACACCACCAGATGCAGTCCTGCCCACCAGAAAGACAAGATCCAGCCTCATCCACCAGAACACAGGCACTAGTTCCTTCCACCAAGAAGCCTACAAAACCCAATAGCCAGTGGGGGCGGAAACCAAAAACAACAGTAACTACAAACTTGCAGCCTGCAAAAAGGAGACCCCAAAAAAAGAAGGTAAGAAACATGAGAAGACAGAGAAACACACAGCAGATGAAGGAGCAAGGTAAACACCCACCAGACCAAACAAATGAAGAGGAAATAGGCAGTCTACCTGAAACAGAATTCAGAGTGATGATAGTAAAGATGATCCAAAATCTTGGAAATAGAATGGAGAAAATACAAGAAACATTTTGACAAGGACCTAGAAGAACTAAAGAGCAAACAAACAATGATGAACAACACAATACATGAAATTAAAAATTCTCTACAAGGAATAAATAGCAGAATAACTGAGGCAGAAGAACGGATAAGAGACCTGGAAGATAAAATACTGGAAATAACTACTGCAGAGCAGAGTAAAAAAAAAGAATGAAAAGAATTGAGGACAGTTATAGAGACCTCTAGGACAACATTAAATGCACCAACATTCAAATTATAGGGGTACCAGAAGAAGAAGAGAAAAAGAAAGGGACTGAGAAAATATTTGAAGAGATTATAGTTGAAAACTTCCCTAATATGGGAAAGGAAATAGTTAATCAAGTCCAGGAAGCACAGAGAGTCCCATACAGGATAAATCCAAGGAGAAAACACCAAGACACATATTAATCAAACTAACAAAAATAAATACAAAGAAAAAATATTAAAAGCAGCAAGGGAAAAACAACAAATAACATACAAGGGAATCCCCATAAGGTTAACAGCTGATCTTTCAGCAGAAACTCTGTAAGCCAGAAGGGAGTGGCAAGACATATTTAAGAGATGAAAGGGAAAAACCTACAACCCAGATTACCCTACCCAGCAAGGATATCATTCAGATTCGACAGAGAAATTAAAACCTTTACAGATAAGAAAAAGCTAAGAAAATTCAGCACCGCCAAACCAGCTTTACAACAAATGCTAAAGGAACTTCTCTAGGCAGGAAACACAAGAGAAGGAAAAGACCTACAATAACAAACCCAAAACAATTAAGAAAATGGTAAGAGAAATATACATATCGATAATTACCTTAAATGTAAATGGATTAAACGCTCCCACCAAAAGACAAAGACTGGCTGAATGGATACAAAAACAAGACCCATATATATGCTGTCTATAGGAGACCCACTATAGGAGACCTAGGGACACATACAGACTGAAAGGGAGGGGATGGAAGAAGATATTCCATGCAAATGGAAATCAAAAGAAAGCTGGAGTAGAAATTCTCATATCAAACAAAATAGACTTTAAAATAAAGACTATTACAAGAGACAAAGAAGGACACTATATAGTGATCAAAGGATAAATACAAGAAGATATAACAATTGTGAATATTTATGCACCCAATATAGGAGCATCTCAATACATAAGGCAAATGCTAAAAGCCATAAAAGGGGAAATAGACAGTAACACAATCACAGTACGTGATTTTAACACCACACTTTCACCAATGGACAGATCATCCAAAATGAAAATAAATAAGGACACACAAGCTTTAAATGATACATTAAACAGGATGGACTTATTTGATATTTATAGGACATTCCATCCAAAAACAAGAGTACACTTTCTTCTCAAGTGCTCATGGAACATTCTCCAGGATAGATCAAGCCTTGGTAAATTGTTAAAAAAAATTGAAATTATGGGTTTCTGTGGTGGCACAGTGGTTGAGAATCTGCCTGCTAATGCAGGGGACACCGGTTCGAGCCCTGGTCTGGGAGGATCCCACATGCCACGGAGCTACTAGGCCCGTGAGCCACAACTACTGAGCCTGCACATCTGGAGCCTGTGCTCCACAACAAGAGAGGCCACGATAGTGAGAGGCCCGTGCACCGTGATGAAGAGTGGCCCCCACTTGCCACAACTGGAGAAAGCTTTCGCACAGAAACGAAGACCCAACACAGTAAAAGTAAATTAATTAATTAATAAACTCCTACCCCCAACATCTTCAAAAAAAAAAAAAAAGAAAACCACAGCTTTTCTCCTTTAAAAAAAAAATGAAATTGTATCACATATCTTTTCCGACCACAATGCTATGAGACTAGATATCAATTACGGGAAAAAATCTATAAAAAATACAAACACATTGAGGTTAAACAATATACTACTTAATAACCAAGAGATCACTGAAGAAATCAAAGAGGAAATCAAAAAATACCTACAAACAAAATGACAATGAAAACACAATGACCCAAAACCTATGGGATGCAGCAAAAGCAGTTTTAAGAGGCAGGTTTATAGTAATACAAGCCTACCTCAAGAAACAACACATCTCGAATAAACAACCTAACCGTACACCTAAAGTAATTAGAGAAAGAAGCACAAAATAACCCAAAGTTAGAAGAAGGAAGGAAATCATAAAGATCAGATCAGAAATAAATGAAAATGAAATGAAGGAAACAATAGCAAAGATCAATAAAACTAAAAGCTGGTTCTTTGAGAAGATAAACAAAATTGATCAACCATTAGCCAGAGTCATCAAGAAAAAAAAGGGAGAAGAGTCAAATCAATAGAATTAGAAATGAAAAAGGAGAAGTAACAACTGACACTGCAGAAATACAAAGGATCATGAGAGATTACTACAAGCAGCTATATGCCAATAAAATGGACATCCTGGAAGAATGGACAAATTCTTAGAAATGCACAACCTTCCATGACTGAACCAGGAAGAAAAAGAAAATATAAACAGACCAATCACAAGCACTGAAACTGAAGCTGTGATTAAAATTTTTCGAACCAACACATACCCAGGACCAGATGGCTTCACAGGTGAATTCTATCAAACATTTAGAGAAGAGCTAACACTTATCCTTCTCAAACTCTTCCAAAATATACCAGAGGGAGGAACACTCCCAGATGCATTCTATGAGGCCACCATCACCCTGATACAAAAACTAGAAAAAGATGTCACAAAGAAAGAAAACTACAGGCCAATAACACTGATGAACATAGATGCAAAAATCCTCACCAAAATACTAGCAAACAGAATCCAACAGCACATTAAAAGGATCATACACCATGATCAAGTGGGGTTTATCCCAGGAATGCAAGGATTCTTCAATATATGCAAATCAATCAATGTGATACACCATATTAACAAATTGAAGGAGAAAAACCATATGATCATCTCAATAGACGCAGAAAAAGCTTTTGAAAAAATTCAACACTCATTGAGGATAAAAACCTTCCAGAAAGTAGGCATACAGGGAACTTACCTAAACATAATAAAAGCCATATATGACAAAAACAAAGCCAACATCATTCTCAATGGTGAAAAACTGAAAGCATTTCCTCTAAGATCAGGAACAAGACAAGGCTGTCCACTCTCACCACTCTATTTCAACATAGTTTTGGAAGTTTTAGCCACAGTAATCAGAGAAGAAAAAGAAATAAAAGGAATCCAAACAAGAAAAGAAGAAGTAAAGCTGTCACTGTTTGCAGATGACATGATACTATACATAGAGAATCCTAAAGATGCTACCAGAAAACTACTAGAGCTAATCAATGAATCTGGTAAAGTAGCAAGATACAAAATCAATGCACAGAAATTCTTTGCATTCCTATACACTAATGATGAAAAATCTTAAAGAGAAATTAAGGAAACACTCCCATTTACCATTGCAACAAAAAGTACCTGGGAATAAACCTACCTATGGAGACAAAAGACCTGTATGCAGAAAACTATAAGACACTGATGAAAGCAATTAAAGATGATACAAACAGATGGAGAGATATACCATGTTCTTGGATTGGAAGAATCAACATTGTGAAAATGACTCTACTACCCAAAGCAATCTACAGATTCAATGAAATCCCTAACAAACTGCCACTGGCACTTTTCACAGAACTAGAACAAAAAATTTCACAATTTGTATGGAAATACAAAAGACCCCGAATAGCCAAAGCAATCATGAGAAAGAAAAATGGAGCTTGAGGAATCAGGCTCCCTGACTTCAGACTATACTACAAAGCTACAGTAATTAAGACAGTATGGTACTGGCACAAAAATAGACATATAGCTCAATGGAACAGGCTAGAGAGCCCAGAGATAAAACCACGCACATATGGTCAACTTATTTTTGATAAAGGAGGCAAGAATATACACTGGAGAAAAGACAGCCTCTTTAATAAGTGGTGCTGGGAAAACTGGACATATACATATAAAAGAATGAAATTATAATACTCCCTAACAGCATACACAAAAATAAACTCAAAATGGATTAAAGACCTAAATATAAGGCCAGACACTATCAAACTCTTAGAGGAAAACATACGCAGAACACTCTATGACATAAATCACAGTAAGATCCTTTTTGACACACCTCCTAGAGAAATGGAAACAAAAACAAAAATAAACAAATGGGACCTAATGAAACTTAAAAGCTTTTGCACAGCAAAGGAAACCATAAACAAGACAAAAGACAGCCCTCAGAATGGGAGAAAATATTTGCAAATGAAGCAACTTACAAAGGACTAATCTCCAAAATTTACAAGCAGCTCATGCAGCTCAATATCAAAAAAACAAACAACCCAATCCAATAATGGGCAGAAGACCTAAATAGACATTTCTCCAAAGAAGACCTACAGATGGCCAAGAGGCACATGAAAAGTTCCTCAACATCACTAATTATTAGAAAAATGCAAATGAAAACTACAATGAGGTAATCACCTCACACTGGTTAGAATGGGCATCATCAGAAAATCTACAAACAACAATTGCTGGAGAGGATGTGGAGAAAATGGAACCCTCTTGCACTGTTGGTGGGAATGTAAATTGATACAGCCACTACAGAGAACAGTATGGAGGTTCCTTAAAAAATTAAAAATAGAACTACCATACGACCCAGCAATTCCACTACTGGGCATATACCCTGAGAAAACCATAATTCAAAAAGAGTCATGTAACACAACGTTCATTGCAGCTCTATTTACAATAGCCAGGACATGGAAGCAACCTAAGTGTCCATCGACAGATGAAGGGATAAAGAAGATGTGGCACATATATACAATGGAATATTACTCAGCCATAAAAAGAAACGAATTTGAGTTATTTGTAGTGAGGTGGATCGACCTAGAGACTGTCATAAAGAGTCAAGTAAGTCAGAAAAAGAAAAATAATTACCATGTGCTAACATATATATATATGGAATCAAAAAAAAAAAAAGTTTCTGCACAACCAAGGGGCAGGACAGGAATAAAGATGCAGACATAGAGAATGGACTTGAGGACACGGGGTGGGGAAGGGTAAACTGAGACGAAGTGAGTGAGTGGCATGGACTCGTATATACTACCAAATGTAAAATAGATAGCTAGTGGGAAGCAGCTGCATAGCACAGGGAGATCAGCTCGGTGCTTTGTGACCACCTAGAGGGTTGGGATAGGGAGGGTGGAAGGGAGGGAGACGCAAGAGGGAGGAGATATGGGAACATATGTATATGTATAGCTGATTCACTTTGTTATAAAGCAGAAACTAACCCACCATTGTAAAGCAGTTATACTCCAATAAAGATGTTAAAAAAATGTATCATAAAATCGTCTGACAAATGTTAAGACCTGTGACTAATATAAAGATCAATAAAGAACAGAAATTTCTCAAAGACCTTTTCTAATCTAATAATTTAACGATATTGTTTTGTGCATTTGAAAGTCACTAAGAGAGCAGATTTTAAGAGTTTTCATCACATGAAAAAAAAAATTATAACTCCGTGTATTGATGGATGTTAACTAAACCTATTGTGGCAATCAATTCACAATAGTTGCGTGTATCAAATCATTATATTGTACACCTATAACTAATACAATGTATGTCAATTATATCTCAATAAAAAAGAGGGGGAGGGACTTCCCTGATGGTCCAGGCTTCCAATGCAGGGGACGCGGGTTCAATCCCTTGTCGGGGAACTAAGGTCCCACATGCCACGGGGCAACTAAACCTGCGTGCCGCAACTACTGAGCCCGTGCCTCAACTAGAGAAGCCCACACGCCACAACTAGAGAGAAGCCTGCAACGAAGAGCCCGCGTGCCGCAATGAAGACCCAATGCAGCCAAAGAGAAAAAGGGGGGGGGAATCTAATAGGAAAGAGTAAAAATATACATAAAACAAAAAACAATGTGTACATTTATCAAAAATTATAGCCTATACTCCTAAATATTTTGGTTAATCAATCTTTTTCTTAGGGAGTATGTTGCATAAGAAAAAACAATATACTCAAAAGAACCATTGTTAATTTTTAATTATCCACTTTATAATCTGTACACTCCAATTTTTATTTGCCCCTTCATCCATATTTCCATCATCTTCCATATGTCGATCAGTTACATATTTTAGGCAATATGAACATATTTTATTTTTAGCATAAGCAAACCTAAATAAAATATGCATTCCAATGCCTCAATAATACTTTAGGGAATTATCTGCTAATCTATTAGTAGATATAATTAGAAGTTTAGTTTACCTTATATAATGTTCTCTATATTATTAATATTATTATATTTTGGTAATAAATAGCAGCTATAATTTTAGTCCTTTATGTAAAATTTGGATATGTCCTATCATCTAATATTTCTCCTATTATTATTTTGAAAAAACATTGAAATACAGAAAGCTTCAATAGATAATATAAAAAGCATTCATCTAATCCATATCAAAAAAGAACAAAAGCTACCATTTCATCTATGCTTCAAATTAAAATATATAAACTTCCAGATAAAGTCATAGTTCCAATATCATTCTCTTCTCTCCCATCCATCACAGAAATAATCATTATTATGTAATTGGTGTTAATTTGACTATTCATGTTTTGAGAGAGGGAGAGAAACAGAGAAAGACGAACAATTCACAAACACACACACTCACAGAGTTCAGTAATTTTTGTTATTGCTTTTAATTTGTGTAAATAGGATTCTACTGTATATAACACTCAGAAAGTTGCTTTTTTCACGTATATATTTTCTAGAGTTATTAATGTTAAGTTACATCTGGTTCATTTATTTTAACTGCTATTTAATAATCCATTGTATGAATACATCCTAATTGATTTTTCCATTCCACCACTAATGGACATATAGATTGATATTATAAATAACATTGCAACGAACAACTTTTCACTTCTCCTTCTTTTGTACATGGGAAGGATTTTCTTAAGGGTAGCACTGTCCAAGATAACTTTTTTCAGTGATGGCAATTCTCTGTGCCGTGGCTAGAGAGCAACTTGAAATGTGTCTAAAGTGACTGACGAACTGAATTTTTCATTCTTTTAAATTCTAATTAGTTTAAATGTAAATTTAAATAGCCCCGAATAGCCAATACACCTGGTTGTAGAGGAGGTTGACAAAAAATTATCAGGTAGGAAAAACATTTGAGCAGATTATCCATCCTTTCTAGCTGCCTCTAATCTAAAGAACAGGCAAATCAATAATTAAGCCTTTAACACTGTCTAAAAACGTACAGCAGAGTTGGTACAATTTAGTAAATGCCATCCATCGCAAAGCCCATACCAAGCCAATTTCCAACAGCCAACATTTTCCATCTTATTTTCTCTATAATATTTAGCTTTTTGCTTTAATTACACTTGATATTTGTAAAGAGAAAGCTGGCGTTGTAATAATTGGATAGATTTTTTTTATCTATGTTGGCAGAAACAGATTTTCTCTTATATTTGAAGAGCAATACAAAAGCAAAACTTCCCTTTCTCACAAACTCAATGCCAAAACTATCCTCTGAGTCACACAGTTTCTTTAAATCATGTTATTCTGAAAGTTGAGATGTGCTGTCTTAAAGCTGCTGCCAGGACCACACTGTTCGTTAGTACCAAAAAACTACCAGTGACAGTTCATCAAAATGCATACACCTCTCCAAGACATTCTTTTTCTCCTTCTTTTTTTTCTACTTCCTTCTGACATTCCCACATTTTTCTTTCCTTCTATCCTTTCTTTCTTGCTTTTTTTCTCCTTCTATTCTTCTTTTCTCTCTCCCTCTCTATCCCTCCCTTTGTGTTTCTTATTTAGGATCCAAGAGAGAGAAAAGTAAGGACAACCTTTCAAAATCAGAGAGCCAAAAGAAATTTGGGGGACCCCAATATAACAAGCAAATTCTCCTCTTAGTCATATTTTCTTCCTACAAAATAATTCCAGACCGAGCTTCAGAAACTGAGGATGACACCTTCACCGTTAAAGAAAAAAATAAATCTCCTAATAGGAAAAAAAAATTTTGTGTTGAATTAAAGATTTTAATAGCTATAAAACATTTTAATTGTTGGTGATAAAGTTTTATTTATTAATATTAATCAAATATAAATGTATTCCTAAACCTTTTCATCATTAAATAAGTACTCAGAATTACATTATGAAATCTTGGAAAGGAATGCTTTTTAATATGTACTAATGGCATTGTGAGTTGACTGACCAGATAAAAGTCAAATATACATATATCTGTAAACAGTTGTTACAAGCAGGTCTCCTAAGTTCTCATTCTCTTAAGTTGTTCTCAGTATTTTTTAAATACCAGAAACATTTCTTTAAATTTTTAAATTCACTTTACAGGCAAAATAGACAACTCTACAAGCACACAGCTACCAAAATTTCTATTCATGTATTCAAAATACCTGTTTTGAAAGGACAATTACCTGTTTTCAGTCACAACTTAGGTGTAAATCTCTAAAATTTTAGCTGACAGGTTTTACTATGTAATAAAACATGTCAAATTCAAACTGACAAGTGGATTTCATTTTTGGAGGGTTTTTCCTAACACCTTTTCCCATTATAATACAAGTACTACTTAGCCATATGATTTTCTGCAAAACTTAACCAAAAATGTAAAACATAATGCATGTCTCAACAACACTCTTATGGAAGGCTCTGGGGGGAGGGGAAGAGTCTTGCTAAATTCAGAAAAGTGTGCTGTCTGTAAATGAAGAGGCTGCCAGCTTTCATCTGTTCTTGCTCTGGGTATTTGCCTGCTTGCCTTCTAAACCAGAATGAGGACAGTTAGCCCATCTCTTGTTGCGTCTCTGAAATTCTTCATCTACTCAGTTTGTGGACTTAGAATATCACATTGTCCAGCCACATTTATTCTAAACAGATGATCTGCACACAGAGAGATGTCGGCCAATAAGCTTAACCATTGTGTTTGCGTCTTATCTTTTAACGGAGATCTGGAGAGATGTAAATTGCAATCATTCCATTAAGTATGCACACGGACCATTCGTTTAACCAAACTGGAAATTATAGGATAATACACTATGTTAATTTATTCTAAGTCACAATTGACATTGGAAATAAATACTGATATAGCAAGTTACATAAATACTAAAGTGCTTTTATTGTGGGTATTGGCTCCAGTTTGGTGAGTGGTGAGAGATTAAAATATAGTTCACTAAAATTGTATTTGTGTGTGTGTGTGTAAAATCTATTCCACCACCCAGTCATTAGTATGGGTATTAAACAATAAAATTGGTACTCTAGTCCAGCTTCAACAAAACTTCTTAATTTTGTGCCATATTTTTTAGATGAAAAGGAAAAGGCATAAGACTATATTTGCATACCAACTTCTAATTATTTAACTTTTTAACCAAGCAATAGATATTTACAATCTTAATTGTTCATACGATTGCCTCAATGTTAAATACAAAATGATATTTATGTATTACCAAATGTCGTATAACAAAAGAAAAGCTTTCTTGTTATTAAAAGTGGACCACTAGTGCCCCCTTCCGATATGAAAAATGAAGAACAATTATTCTCAGGACTTGAAAAGACACTCTACGCTAATCCCCTAAACAGCTGTTTCAAGTCAGATTTCTGCCAATTCTTTGCTGATTTACTAATAAATTCCTCATTTTTCTCCCAAAATATTGAATATTCTAATGTTTTACTATTGTGAGCTACCTTCCTAGGAAACATTATAAAGTCAGGGAATCCTGTTAATTCTTAAACATAATCAAACACCTTTATTCAAACTGAGCTTTAAATTAAATCGTGGGGGAAAAAATCATCTCTTAAAAATATTTGAGGTTTTATCATCACTTGTTTTATATTTGATCATGTGAAAGCTAATAAACCTGAATCTATACCTGCCTTAATCACATTAAATGTCATGTTGCCTCGCTTTTCACCAAATTCAAGCTGATACTCACAGACACACTCATTCATTACGTTCCTTTATGACATAATATAAAGGGCAAAAGTCAGCATGATAGATTAAAAAGATATTACGGTACAATATTTAGTAACGGCAACTTTTTCAAGCTCAGACTGCATATAAATGTCTATTTTCATTTTTACATTCAGAATATACTTTGAGGGAGAACGGATCGATTGCATAGACAAAGTAAATGGGAATTCTGGTTGGATATTCTCATGTCAGGATGGCACCATGCATGACCAAGGTAAAAATTTGGAATCTCTGTCTTTAGCCCAATTTGGTTATTGTGCAATTATTTTAAGAATGTGAGATTGGGAGATATACAAATCATAATGTGACCAAATACAATAAAATAGAAACATTTAATTTTAAAATTCTTCTCTATAAAACTAAAACTCTGATATCCTTTTCCCAAAGAATTTTATAGAAGTATAACAAAATAATCATTTTCAGAAGTGAAATATTAAAATAATTGTACTGTATTCTTAAATTACAAGTTTTCTTAGTGTTGGGCATTTTACAGTAAACTTATGAAACCTTCCATTAGTAAAATTGCACACAAATCAACAATATCTTATAATACCATTTAAATATGTCAAAATAAAAATATTCAATATTTAGATCATATTTCATCAAGCTATGAATTTGTATTTAAGATCAACCTCAGAAAAAAAAATTCAGCTTCTATCAGGAATGTCATGCTGAACCTTCAAATAAGCTTGTTAAATGTTCCTGTTACCTATTAGGCTCAATTCATATTTTACTGCTAAAGGACTCTTATTCCATGTAATTATTACCCATATCTCATTTCAAAATAATTTTGCTTTCTGAAAAATATAATCACTTCGTATTTTTTCAGTCCTTCCTTCTGCCTACTTTAGGGTTGTGTTTCCTTTCCACTGATGCAATTTAACTTTCACACATTGAAAATGACAACCACTCCAATTTGGTGATGCAAAAGAACAGAATACATCAGGCATAACTGGATTTAATGTTTCTCATGTTTCTCAATGCTATATCTCAAAATGGAAAGTCCTACTCTGGGAAAGTATGGGCAACCTAGGAAGTAGTACCAGGGGATAATTTCTGAATGGATATGTTTTTATCTGTCAAATTAGTGACTCTCCTATAGCTCATCCTTTTGACCAGGAGTTAGCAGTAGGGTGAGGATTGCTGACTTGGCTAGTTATTCTCCTTTCCTGGGGCTCTCTAACAGAATCACTTCTAGCTACTAAAAATCTGTGGCGTGATCCAGATGTTTCCATTCCACTTTTTCTCTTCAGATTTTCAAAAATATACAAAGAAATCTCTCTATATTCAGAATAATAAATCAAATGAGAAAGCAATTTAAATTATAATCCTATTTTTAAGAAGCAATAATCACGGCATCATATCACAGAAAAACTAAAATGTATTTGATTTCTAGCTTTAACTCCTCGACTGCATTTAATTATAGCCCTCATTTTATTATCACTACCAACAGCCATATGTGGGGCACCTTTTTGAATACATTCTCTCTGACACTCAGAGGCCAATTCTCTCTGAATGCAAACTACACACAGTACAGCTGCAGAGCGCTGCTGCTGGTATGGGGACACTACAGAAATGCAATTGTTGCTAAGTTGGATGTCTACCTAAAAAAGAGCCAGGCATTAAGGTGTCAGGCATATGAAGGCTTTAAGGCATATTATATATTACATTCAGAAATTTCTGATTTGCTTCTTGCAATTCAGAAGGAAGATCTCAAATATTTCAGTCGTAAATGAAACAGCAATATGTACAGTTAAAATATCACTATTATAATCAAAAGGACTGCCAAAGAGAGATCAAATTATGGTCTATGTAGATGGGAGGAAAAGACAAAAAAATTCAACCTTTAATTCTAATTTTTAATCCATAGGTACCAATTATCTAAATGTTTAAAATATTTGGGAAAGGAAATAGGCTTTCCCTATTCAGTGAATATTTTAGTATTTGGGCACAGCCTGCTTCTTATGGGTTTTATGATATATTCTCCAACCCATATTCTAAACTTGGTAGACTTGTATACTAAGTATGAGGATCATAAAATGTGTTCAAACAGGAAAAAAACTGAGGTAGAAAAAGGTGCTTCAAAAAATTACAGATACAGCTGTTATACTTGTTACTGATGAATTCCAAATATAAGTAAAGATTTTTTTCCACAGTAGATCGTGGGAGTTCATGATAACTATATAGGTATGATCAAGGCTTATTTCAATGCTTTGAAATGTCAAATGAGTAATTTTACTCTCTTTTATTTTTAAACTATTTGCAGAGACAACACAAAATTATATAATGTTACATTTATTTTAACCTACACTTCTTCCTTCATAAGGTTACTTGTCTAAACATTTCACTAACATTGTGCAATTTTAAACTGAGAAAAAGAACAAAGTTACAAGTGTGACAATTTATCAGGAATAGATTAAGTGACAGCTGTAACTAGAATCAGAATTAGTAGATTATTTTAATAGTTCCAGGAAGAGTATAATTTACAAAAGTACATTTGAATGATGTTAGGAAGATAGCAGGAGAAATTATTTGCTTAGTCAAAATGATTTCTTTAAATTAAACTTTGGTAATATTCTCTCCCCTAGAATTTTTTTTTTTTTAAGTATAGAGATGTGTCTCTTGACTCAACAATTCAATTCATCAATTGGTTTATTGACATAAAGGAAAAATGAGTATTTCCCCAAAATTTTGCTCATGTCATGGAATCTATCTGCAAATTTATGATTTTTTTAATAACAACTTTTGGTAAATTGCCCTCTCTCTTATCATAATTCTAAAAAAATTATATATGCTTCCAAATTTTTTGATGTCAAACTGACTGCATCTCATCTTTCTCATAATCTAACTTCTAAGAAAGAATTTATTTAAGCAAAACTTCATTATGTTCCCATTACCAAGTCCCCAAGATCTAGAAAGCTTTCCTTTTTTTCCTTCAAAAATTGCCTGAAACACTACTCCTCCAAGAAGTCTTGACCATTTAAGAGACATTAATCCAAACTCTCCTCAAATCTGATATCTTAACAGTCAACACTTATTCTACTACCAGAAATTAACAACCCACTTGACTTCAATGTAAATATATATGTGTTCCTTGATATGCTATCTGTGAAACATCTTTCATTATTTCTATCAGTAGGTTCTTTTGTAAGTCTGCCCATTTGTATGCTATTTCTTTAGATGAAAAAGGGAAAAACCTTCTAGAAGAACCATTTATCCTCTGTACAATGATGTGTATATTTAGGCACTTATTACATGATGATGAGTATGATGATGATGATAATGATAAAAAACATTATTATTATTTTCACAAATGTTCCTGAAAAAGGAGAACTTCAATTTGGGAACTGGACTGAATGCTAATAAACTGTTCAACTTCAAATTTTATAATTTTTAAATTTCTCTTTCCAAACACTCCTTCGGAAAGAATAATCTGATAACTACTTATTATCCTATTTGACTTTCATAAATTTTATGTATTGCAAGGCTGAATATATATAGCAAGTCAGTGAATGCATCAATACTCATTATAAGCCAAATCATGACTATACATGAACTAAAAGGAAAGAAATTACATGATATCTTTACCCTCACAGAGATTACCTTCTCTTTTAAAGCAAAATAACTTAAATACAACACAAAGTCTCTAGGCTATGGAGATTCTTATAATCTCTTTTAAGTTAAAACTATGCACTTAGTACTGTATCTAGTAGAATAAAGGTAAAAATATTTTCTCCATTAACTGATGCAAATGTTTCCTGAATAGAGCCAAGGAAAACGAACAGCAAAGGAGTTTTAAACACACAGATTGAGCAATAGGTAGAGAGGTAAACAGATAAATGCTAGAAATGCAAACAAACAAAGATTTGAGCTGTGTTACATTACTGATTTTGGTTAAATGGGAGAAAGAATTCTTTAGTATAGTAATACCCATATTTGTGATACATTTAATTTACTCTCCAGTTTGCTGCACATTTTGAAGTTTTCTAAAAAGAGAGCAAGGGAGTCCTACCATCTCTGGACAAAACCATTACAAATTTGACACCAACCAACCAATTCTTTCTAATCCTAAATTGTAATTGGAGAGTCAGGACCTATCACAGTTCTATCATAGAACTCAATAAATGGGCACATGTAAACTCAATAAATGACCATGTAAAAAATAAACGAATAAAAAGAAAACCGAACATCAGTTCATGGACTAAGGCACAGTCAGAGAAGAATGTATTTATAACTGAAAAAACTAAAAGAAAATGTAACTTGAAAATATTTACTAACATAAATCTTCAGGTCAGCATTTAAGCTGCAGTTCTATAAATGCAAGCATTGTATACACGAAAGCAGTTATCAACAGAAATTAACATTTGATCATTTTCATAGTTTCACCTGGAGAAAAGTTCTTAATTTTACCCATGTCTAAGCAGTGCCTTTCTAAATGGATTTTGAATAAACTCAGAAATGGCATCATAAAACGATTAGCCTAGTTCATTAAGGACATTCATTCCAAGTACATCAAGGCCTGGAAAGGAATGACAGCTTTTTA